>NC_083630.1:16974111-17336611 GCF_963584025.1 Labrus mixtus | reverse complement strand
GCGCGGGCCTTCCTGTCCTCTCAGGTTCTGGAGCGTTACGGCATCGACCCGCAGAGAGTGTGTGTGTCGGGAGACAGCGCGGGGGGGAACCTGGCTGCAGCTGTGGCACAGGAGGTACGGAAACAGACAAACACACACACACACACACACACACACACACACACACACACACACACACACACACACACACACACACACACACACACACCTCAGAACTTCAAAGGAGAGCAGTGGTGTGCAAACTAAAAACAAAAGTCATTAAAATAATTACTATAAGAGCTGTTTCAGCTTGGAGGTATGGTGTCCTCTTTTGCTCTCTGTCTGTCTGCAATCAGATGATAAACACTGTTTTTTTAAAGTCAACACAGAGTATGCTCTATTTGTTCATTGCTTTATTTTTGTGCAGGGAAGCAGCTCATGAAACAATGTGCAGATATTCTAATGTATAGATCTGAGAGGACCCGGGGTGTTTTTGATTTATGAAATCATCACATCTGAGGGGACAGCCCTACATCTCACCCTAAAACAGAGACACAGGTGTAGACGAGTTCATTAATAAAGGATTGTTTTTGTCAGCAGTGGAAACATTTTCTGCATTCCTTCGATAATTATTATTATTTTTCATTATAATTAGTATCAGAATAAAATTAAAAGAATAAAAAATGATTTACACACAAACTGTTACACATTAGTTGGCCTAAAAGAAACTGAATGAATTAACTCGTGATCAAATATAATTAGCAATCAGCAGTTTTAAAATAAATATTTGAGTTAAATTCTCCTTCAGATCCATATCAGCTCGTCTTTGACTTGAAACCTGTCTGTGTCCACAGCTCAGCTCAGACGACACTGTCTCTGTGAAGTTTAAGGCTCAGGCGTTGATTTACCCCGTGCTGCAAGCGCTCGACTTCTACACCCCGTCCTACCAGCAGAACCAGGCTGTGCCCATCCTCTACAGGCACTACATGGCTCGCTTCTGGCTGGAGTACCTTGGTGCTGACCGCTCCCTGGAGGGCCTCCTGCTCGCCAACAACCACAGCTCCCTGGACCAGCCGGCTATCGGCGCCAGCGCCCGCTCCAAACTGGACTGGACCGCTTTGCTCCCGCCTGATCGCAGGAAACACTTTAGACCTGTTTTAAAAGAAACAGGGACGCTGGGGGTGATGGGTGTCGTACCAGGGCTGATGGACGTGAGGGCGGCGCCGTTGCTGGCGGAGCAAGAGGTTCTGGGTAGAACACCTAAAGCGTACGTGATGACCTGTGAGTTTGACGTGCTAAGAGATGACGGGTTGATGTACGTGAGGCGTCTGCAGGACGCTGGCGTCTCGGTGACCAACGATCACTACGAGGATGGCTTTCACGGCTGCATGGTTTTCGCTTTCCTGCCGATGATGTCTGGCGTCGGACAGAGGAGCATGGACAACTACATACGCTGGCTGGACCAGAATCTGTAGCCAATCAGAGCACCGCAGATCCTCCGCAGTCTGCTAGAAGAGTGTGTGCGGCACCAAAGACGTCCCGAAGGAGAAAGTAGTCTGGTCCTTCAGAGAGCTCCTCATTGGATCTGTAGAGAGGAGAAGAGTCTTTGTTTTCACAAATCAAACACGTGGGGACAGAAGTGGTTTAAAAAAAAAATTGATCTGTGATATTAGTTAATGACAGGTATGATGTGCTGCAGAAAAAGATTACCCACATATTTGTGGATAAAAATCCAAGGCTCATGAATAACCTGCTTTTTCCTATAAGCAGATTCTATTACTGTTCATATTCGCCTGTGTACACCTGAAGGATTTATAATTATCTCCACTAGGGGGCGAACTAAACCACATCATGCAGAAAATCGTCCTTTAAGAAATTCTGATTTTGCAAACAAAAAAAACATCCATGCAACATCCAATGAGCTTATCATCAAAACGTTTTACTAATGTTGTCACCATTTAGTCTGCAACAATGTGCAAACCAGCCATTTGAAGCTCAGTATATGAAAACAGTGAAGCTGGAAATCACTGAACATGAACACTAAATTAAACCACAGAGCTTCCTCACTGAAACCAAACATTTACGATCAAATGCAACCAAAGAAAGAGATGCTGTTATACTAATGTTCATAGAATGATGGTGTATTTAATGCTTATTATTTCTAAAAGAAACGGCAGATTTGGATTTCCAGGTCTACAATGTCTTTCATAGCATATTTGCTAGTACACATTATTAAAACTCAGCTGCTGATGAATAGCTTAAGGCAATTTAAATACACAAACGGCCTTGACGACGGATTAAAAGAAAACAATTTAAGAGGGTTACCCACGTTTATATATTCAGTGCCCAATTTAGTGGCAGATGTTGCAAAATTTCAGCTGCATTTCTACATAGACTGTGCACCAATATGTCAATGCACAGGCTGTTTCCTTTAATTAAGACAAAAGTACAAAAAAGTTCTCTATTTTTAAAGAAATATTCTCAACCACTTATGCCCTGCCTTGATTCTCTGCAACACGTGCTGCAGACAGTGCTGATAGGCATGTGACAAACTATGTAATGACACTGTTTAAATCATCAAAAGGCAACATGCAATTACTACTGAATACTATTGTTTTAGGTATGAGGGATACTCTGAGATCTATTCTTTGAAATGTATTTATTTATGCATTCATTTCTGGATAAATTGTAACACTACAACCTAAATCTGAAAACTATAGGAAAATAACAGTGACACCTAGTGGTAAAACTGTAAAACTCTTTTGAATGAATAAGATGAAAGTTATTTAACGCAACATATATTCATGCAAACACTTTAACATTAGAGCCAAATGTCATGTTAAGTTACCTCATCATGCTTTTTTTTGAAGGTGGTTGGTGTCATTAATACACCAATAATTGAATATTCTGGTGTCATTTGTTCATCTTCCAAGTAGTCACAGCTTTCAAAGCGGTGCACTATGCCCACCAGTGTTTTACTGTAGACTATTCTCCTCCTTAAGGCGAGGTGTGAGATTTACATCGGTGCTTTTTCCGCAAGGGCAGCCGTCCAGAATATGTTCCAGGTTGTAAACAACTGATGTTATATATGATTTTTAAACTAGGCTAGTTTGAAATTTACACGTGGCTTATGTGACCCGGTTCAGTATCTTTGTTTAGAAATAATGAGCCTGTGTTTTCTCTCTCCTAATCTGACTAGTTTTCAAGGTCAAAGTCACTCTTCAGCTTTTATTCTTTTACGATGCACTGAGACACTGGAACACACACACACACACACACACACACACACACAATGTTGCTGTGTGTGTTTCTGTACTAAAAGTATGCCAGAGTTCACATCTGTATATATTCACTGGATTGTGCAATATTGTGTGTTTGACAGCATCCCTCACTCTCTGTAACTTCACCCTCTGATGACCACTGCACACGCACAGCCAATGCAAAGCTGATGATGATGAGAGCTGTGAAATACACACGAGAATCACTGTATCACCGCCACAGAAGACGTCCCAAAAGGACTCTCATGTTTCCCTCCTGACCGCTGCTGGCCCAAAACTAATATAATGAACTGACGACAGCGGGCGTCAGACAGACTCGGCTTTGGCTCACGGCCCTGAAGTGGCGGCGATCCAAACAGTGTTAAAGAAACAATGAGCTGAGTGTGGTCATTAAAACACTGGCTATCAGGAGATTTTCTGTTTAGAGGAAATTATTCCAGACAGTTAATTCCTAATATGTGGTTTTCTGTAAGCAATGCAAAGTCTGTATGCACACGTTTTTGTATGCTTTCTAGGAGAAAAAATAAATCACTTTTAAACAAGACAATATAGAGATTGAGATTAGATATGGACTCCAGAGAGAGACTTTGAGTGTTTCTAAGTGCTGTAAATTTATGTCAAATGATGCATTAAATAGTTTTGTATTGTATAAACAAGGTTTTAATATATGTGGCGTTATGCAACTGATTGTTTCAGCCAGGAAAATAAACACAACTGGCCCCAGATGTACTCCTGCAGCACCTATGAGTCCTCAAGTAGCTGTTTTTATTGGCTCCTGTGATACTCTGGTGGCATGCAGGCAGCATGATAACGATGATGTTTTCTTTGTGTCATTGTTTTCCCTCTTGCACGCTTTGGATGTTATCATGTGTGTGAGTGTGAATGTATAACATTCCTGGACAGTGTTTCAATGTGATTATGAAAACAGGAGATATGCTGCAGCGACTACCGGGGGGCGAGCTTGGGCGGCCATATTTGTGGTTTAAGCTTTTAACAGATAATTGAGTTGATGTAAGACACTGAACACGGTTTTTAATTAGACTATGTCGCAAAAAAAAAAAAAAAAAGAGGATTTGTTGAGTCATGTTTGCTAAATTCAAAATGTTTTCTACAGATATGTTTGGGAATCAGAAAAACAAAAGCACAGTGTCTTTGTTTAAATGGAAGCGAGTGGTTATATATATTGTTGATACGGATATCTGTAAAAATATACAATTAAATACACCAAACATCTTTCGTGCATGTAGAGTTTGTCATTTTCTTTCTGCTGCTAGAGAAAACCCCACATGTCATTCTGTCACATGAAATGCTGAGAGTCTGATTGATCAAGAAAAAAGCTCTTAAAAGTTTTCTGGATCCAAACTCCTCTTGACTTTTTTCTTTTCTTTGATTTTTCTTCATTAGGATCCCCAGTAGCACCAGCATAAATTCGCTTTTCTGTTTGAAAGTATCTTAAATAACTAGAGGTTGTGAACTGATGGTCAGAAATTAGCTGATAATCTCCGGAAAACCAGTGTTGTTTTCTCAACACGTAGGCCTACATGACATAAATAAACTGAGATCTTGAGTAAACAGACTGGAGAAATACAGCTTGGCGGGTTAGTGTCTTTTTTTAGAAGACACAGGAGATGGCGCCAAATCCCCCATCTGGGCACTAATCTCAAACCCTTGATTCAGCAAATCAAACTTGAGTTTTTGAGTCTCTTTTCTTTTCTATAAGTGTCAGAAACTGTATCATTTTTCTATGATGGATTGACACCCAAATATTTAAAATTTAGCATTTTAGCCTCTGCGTTCGATTCATGCCTGTGGTCTGTCATCCTGTGAAATGTGAGAGGAATTAAAAAACAGGGCAAAAGATTCCTGCCACACTTTCTCCTGTCCGTCATCGTAACTGGTTAACTCTCTACCTCCGTCTGGATATCAAAGAAACAGCTCTCTGTGTCTGTCTTTTCTTTGTCCTTGCCTCACTTTCTTCTCTCCTCCTGACACACAAACACTCGAGTTCTTCAAGTCAAAGCCTGCAGAGAAACAGAAACCTGTGACAGAGCGTAACATGCCTGTCAGGTCATGTGATCACAGGTGAGCAGGCTTCTCCTGACAGACAGGTCTGCCTTTGTTTGTTTTATTTATGAGGCTTCAGAATCCAAACCTGCAGCATTCGGGAGTTGCATCATGAGCGCCGAAGGGCAGCGTTTGTGTGTTCAGAATCAGATGTAGCATTTGATTAGTGTGCCCTTCAGTACCTGTGTATGTGAATGTTGGACTTGTGAGGCTGCTGCCAAACAGCCTGAATGACTTATGATGACTTAGAATATTCACTGACATTGTTTTATTCATAACCTCCTTATCTCATTTAGTAACAACAGATTACGGTGTTTTTCCCAGCACGCAAACAACCACAGATCAAAAGACATAAATCAACTTATTATTCATCAGACATTTTGAGAGAAAACACTGTAACATTTGTATTTCAGGTTGTAAGTCCAATAAATGAGTTCAAGTTAATTCTGGCCAAATTTCAAATCAAAAACGCACATTTGATGACCCATTTGCTACCTTTAGTAAAAGCTCATTCTAGCACTGAAGCACTTCCTAGATAGCAGTAGGTTAGCCCAGGGGATCCCAACTTTGTACTGTCAAGGACCCATCAATACCCACCTGTAGCGAGAGCCTCTGGCGGGGACCCCGTCTTGCAAAATATCTTAAAATTCCTTCTACTTATTAATATATTCTCCACATTTTCACCTTTCATGTTGTCAGTCTCTGAAACCTTTAGAGTATCTTCACATGATTTGCAGCAAAAAACTTGATCTTATATTGGAGTCAGTAAAAAACCCTAATTTCAGACTCTGCCTGAATCTTTTTTTTTTTCATCTTCTGTCTCTTTACGGCCGCCCCCCTCCCCCAAGGCCCACTTTATTCTGATTGGCCAGCTCTCTGGAACTTTTGGATTTCAGTTGATCAAAGGTGGCCAAACTCATTTTAGCTTTAAGACACTTCCCTGCTAACAGTGATATTATCTAGTAAATGGCATTGAAGCACTTTAAACTAACATTTCCTTAGCTAGTAGGTACCAGTTATTTTTTCATAACTTAGATTTGTTTCCTTAAAAAACCTTCCCTTTGTAAGTATACTGATGTAAAACTACTAAATGATAGCTGCTTTTAGATTGTAGCATTTGGGTTTTCCAAAATCTTCAGTTGGCTAAGAAGAGGAAAAGAGCACAAGAAGAAAAAACAAAAAGCAAAGTACAAGAACCTTAAATGCATACCTGACTACAGTTCATTGTTTCTTTTTTTTTAGAGGTGTACAACATCTAAATGTCTACATTTTAAAGTAAGTATGCAACATTCTCTTAGCTGGCAGACTGCGGACTGAGAGATGTCTGATTTTGAGTGTGCTGTTGTCCATCTATGCAGTGTTTTACATAAAGGTAATGGAGGAACAGCTCACACAGCTGCAGGATATTAAAGTAAATTGGTGACATTGCAAGACAGATCGAGCCAGGAAACCAAAAATAAGTAGCCTATTTAACGTGAGGGAAGTAAAGACAGCTTTTAAACAGCAAAGTCATGATAATTTAATGTGTTTTTATTACCAACAGTATAACACTGATCAATTGAATTAAATTGTGGAACTGGAACAAATTGTTAAAGTCAAGAAACAGAATCATTAAACTTTTACAAACTGTTTGCACTGTGAGCTTGCGTTTAATTGTTTTTTTTTTTTAATGTTTTCCAATGCCAACCAACAAAAGACAATTGTAAACTATGACCATGACCGTAATATTTATTTGATTGTAAACACGTGTTTTTTTTTTTATTGCCCTCCGCTCCCAAATCATGACCAGCACGAAACAAAAAACGACAATAAACGTAATTCACTTTTATAGCAAGACTTGAGGACTAAATTGGAAAGGACATTTATTTATTTATCCAAGTGAGGCAACAGTCATATCCTAAATCTAAGAGTGTAGAGCTGGAATGGACTGGCTGGTTGGAGAGATAGAAAAACAATATGGATACTATGACAATACAGCCTTTGAAAATACTGTTTGAGTCATTTTTAGAGCAAAAATGTTGTTTTCAGGCAAATGTACAATAATGTTCTGGTAACATCTCTTCTCTCACATTTAGAAAAGTAAAGGAAAATGGAGGAAAAAATAATTTGCAAATAATGATCAGTCACGATGATTGCTGAAATATTAGTTAGTGCTCGATTATGCATAGAGCAACAGTCTTATAGTCAAACATAGAAAACATTTGACACTTCACATCAACAGTGTTAGCCTGCAGACAAAGCTAATGCTAAGAAAAGAAAAACACGACAATCTGCTGTTTAGGTTTGGAAATGTATTGGATTGTGGAATTAATTGGGTGATACATGTTCAAAATCTTACAGGGGAAACTCACAGATCGTGAAATGACAAATTGTTGAAGTTGGAAAAATAACTAACATCAAGTTGTTAGTCACAGCTGTAGAAGTGATGATTTCAAAGCCCTGCTGTTTGTCAATGAGTCCTTGACTTGAAATCTCTAAGGTGTAAAATGTAGCAGTCTGTGTCCACTGTACTTTATGGTTATTTCAGTAGGACAGGGCGTGTTGTATATAGTGGGAGGTTCTTGGGGTAACTAACTAAGATATTGCTCCAGGGCCCTGTTTCAGCCCAATCTATCCTCTGGGTCTCATTTACAGATATTTCCACCCTGAAGGGAATTATAAAAAACATAACTTCATGCAGCCTGTCACTGTTCACACTGATTAAAATAAACACCAGGTATGACTGTGACACTCGTGAGAAGATAAAAAACAGTGAAGAAGAGACACCCTCAGCTGCAGTGTGAACATATATTTAGCTAATGTATGAGTGTGTGTGACCCCCACAGAGTCCTGACACTTCCTCCCCCAGCCCCCCGGTGCTGCTCGTTAATCACCGGGTGCCGAGATGATCATTTCTAAGAAAAACAGAGGCGCCAGGAGCGAAAACAAACCGGTGAGAATGTGAAAGGAAAGCTGGAGCGGCGGGGAATTCATGAGGGAGAATGTTATCGCTGCGACTAAAGGTCATATTGTTCAGTTCTTCCTGACAGGCAGAGAGAGAGAGAGAAGGGAGTGTAAGGCAATTTGGAGGGAGTGGAGGGAAAGGAAGGAGGGTGAGACTGCAAAATAGCAAGGGGAGAGAGAGAGTGAGAGGGAGGACAGAGAAAGATTGGTAGGGAGGAAGACAAAACCGCAGTGTGGGCCTCAAACTGCACAAGGACACAGAATCACACACACACAAATGCATCAACCAAAAATATTGAACTTGAACAGTCAAATCATGTGAGACTTTTCACCATGAGGTTTCAAAAACCATGTTAAGTAATGTACTGAAATTCCGGTCTTAAACTTTCAAACAAAGCAGAAGCTTAGAAAAAGCTGCAGTTCCACTAACAGCCACTTGAGGCTCGCTCCAAAAGTGAGTCAATCCCCATTAAACCCCATTCTTAAATGTCCAACTTTAGAGGGCAAATAATTCTGTTTGCAGCCTGGTAAAAAAAAGTTTCTCTGTAGCTAATTTCTATATTAGGACAACTCTACGCTCAAGACATTTTTAAAAGACGTAACCGTTTAAATAATATTGAAGGAAGAATGTGCAACATTTTACACATAAATACAGCAGAAATCAATTACATCCTCTGTTAATGTCCCTCCAGCTGTATTGTTGTCGGGCCGTGTCAAGGACTAGAGAGAAGAAGAATAACACAGTCTACTCACTGCTTATTTGGATGTCATGTAAGAGTATTTAGATCACGGTCATTCTGTGTCAATTTATGTGCAATATGAAGCTATGCGCTAACCAAAGTGTGCTAACATTAGCCTGCTTACATGTCCTGGTAACATCTCTTCTCTCACATTTAGAAAAGTAAAGGAAAATGGAGGAAAAAATAATTTGCAAATAATGATCAGTCACGATGATTGCTGAAATATTAGTTAGTGCTCGATTATGCATAGAGCAACAGTCTTATAGTCAAACATGGAAAACATTTGACACTTCACATCAACAGTGTTAGCCTGCAGACAAAGCTTATGCTAAGAAAAGAAAAACACGACAATCTGCTGTTTAGGTTTGGAAATGTATTGGATTGTGGAATTAATTGGGTGATACATGTTCAAAATCTTACAGGGGAAACTTACAGATCGTGAAATGACAAATTGTTGAAGTTGGAAAAATAACTAACATCAAGTTGTTAGTCACAGCTGTAGAAGTGATGATTTCAAAGCCCTGCTGTTTGTCAATGAGTCCTTGACTTGAAATCTCTAAGGTGTAAAATGTAGCAGTCTGTGTCCACTGTACTTTATGGTTATTTCAGTAGGACAGAGCGTGTTGTATATAGTGGGAGGTTCTTGGGGTAACTAACTAAGATATTGCTCCAGGGCCCTGTTTCAGCCCAATCTATCCTCTGGGTCTCATTTACAGATATTTCCACCCTGAAGGGAATTATAAAAAACATAACTTCATGCAGCCTGTCACTGTTCACACTGATTAAAATAAACACCAGGTATGACTGTGACACTCGTGAGAAGATAAAAAACAGTGAAGAAGAGACACAGTGTGAACATTGTGAACATATATTGTAAAAGACGTAACCGTATTGTACAGCAATGCAGGACACTGGCAACTGCTGCTCGAGCAAAGGACAATTTTGTCCCGCGCTTGCTCTTAATGGTGCTTAATTATGATGCATTCTAATTGATAACTTCTTGCGAACGCGACCCGAGAGGGGTTGGAGGTGTGCCACTGGAGGAGAGATACTAGTAAAAAAAGTAATAATATTGATACCTGTTTCCACACCTCAGCATAAAAAAAATGGTTAATTTCTTGTTTTTCTAAACCAAAAGGTTTCCAATGTTTTGTGCAATTTAGACAGTGTGCAGGAGTTGGCCGGCAACTTTGGATGGATTCATTCTTCTCCTGTACACCTGTCTTATGAAATAGATGTGTGTTTGTTTTTTTTACTGTAAAGCTTCAGTACTTTTTCATACTGTCAATCATTAAAATAAATTAAAACACGTCTCAAAAAAGTTTCCAAAATTGTGACCTGACTTTCAGCTGGCTTCCAATCATCCATTGATAAACTAGAGGTTAACTTCATAGTGGGTGCAGAACTTTTTTTGGCCGTCTAGAGTCTTTGGCGCTGCTGTAACAGCCTCCACTCTTCTGATTGAAGTCAGATGTAGACTCTGGCTTCAGGGATTTGCTTCCATTCAGACACTGGGGCATCAGTGGGGTCCAAAACTGATGTTGGACGATACATTTTTACAGTCTTGTTCACGTTTATCCTTAAGGTTTTGGATGGGGTTTAGGTCAGGGCTCTTTCAGTTCTTTCACAATAAAATGTTAAAATAATTTCTTTATGGAGTTGGCTGTGTGCACAGGGGTATTGTCATGTTGCAACAAAAGAGAGTTAAACACAAACTGATGTCAGAAAGCTGGACTATTGTCGAGAAAACCGTTGCATAATGTAGGATTAAAACCTTTTTTAAATACTTATCTGTTCTCGTGATTTCATATTATAACGTATATTTTTTTCATATTTTCCTCTTGTGTAGTGCAGCAAACGCCTTTGGCACGGCACTTTAGTCATCTGGAAGTTTTATGGAGAAAACATTTGTGAAGCTCTCCAGAACCCGTATCATCAAAACGTCCAATAAATCCAACATGAAAGGGATTACAAACACAATACTGTGTAAAACAGCCAAAATCCACAGGTGGTACACGGGAATCTAAGGTAGGGTAATCCAATACGAGGAAAGGATAGATCATGTGCATAAGTTTGTTTTTCTACCTTATAGGTTCTTTTTATTCTCAAGGAAACATCTCAGACCCAAACCATTAGTCCAGTCAAGGAAGAAAAAAAACAAGGAGTAAATGAAATAAGTGAAGGGCAGGATGGTAGATGGAAATATAGACAGAGTAAGTGTGTGAACAGATTGCACGTTTTCTTTATATAGGGTGGATAGGGTATAGATAGGATGGACACTTTTCTGTATATTTGTTGAAATTAATTGATTATGGACATTTATATGTTGTTAGTTTTGGTTATGTTTCCTCTCACTGTTCCTCCTCTACTATGCAATTCATGTGGAGAACACTGCAAGGAGCCGCATTTGTCAACAGAGCTGTTAATCATGAGATCAGAGTACTTTAGTCAAATAACTTTAAAAAAAAAAACTGCTCAAAAAATGAACACTTGAATGTAAATGATCAATGTGTAGAACAAACAATTACAGACTATGTGTTTGCATATTAATTAGACATCAATTTAACTTGGAGGAGGCAGAGTTTATAACCTTTATAGCAGCCAGTCAAACAGGGGGAGCACTAAATCTTTTGGCGTCACTCCTGTCCATCTAAGAAACAGTCTAAGGAGCCGCCTCTTGCACAAGGCAAAACCAGCAAATAAGTTTCCAAAAATAGTAGAGTGAGGGTAGTCCAATAGTTTATTATGACAAAGGTGTACTAACAGTCCCCGTCCTGATGCTCTCCTGTGGATTTTTCCTGCAACATAAGCTAGCCTGTGCATGTTCGTGTGATTCTTGGAGTCGTTACAGCGTCATTCAATTGCAAAACTTGAATAAAAGCCTAACTATTTTTATTTTCAATTGCGAAATAATACAATTTAAAACGATTACACATGAATAATCGTGATTAACTATTGAAATTTTTTTTCAGGATAAAACATTTTGATTGTTTGACCGCCCAACTTTATACACATACAGTATTTAGTGATTGTATCTAGAGGTGGTCTCTCTCTCTTAAGACTGGCAGCCCCCCTCGACTCGACCCACTTCTCTCTTTCCTCCTGATTCCTGAAATGAAATGAAGCAGTGAGCCAGCAGACTCAGCCATTACGCTTCCGCACCCACCACACACACGCACGAGGAGGGGGGCCTACATAAACACAAACACACAGAAAGCAACCTGTAACATGCAGAACAGACACCCAAACACACAGCAACGCAAAAAAAATAAATCTGACAAAAAACAAGTGGGAGCCAAAAGAAAAAAAAGGTTTAGAAATTTTGGAAAGTCCCCAAAAAGTTTCCTGTTTGCTCATTGGTCAGCTCTGGGGTTTCTGATTGCCTATTGGCCGCAGAAATTGTCCCACCTCTCCCTCTCGAGGGTGTTTTTGTGTGTTTGAGTGCCAGATATTGATAGTGATATTGTTCAGCGCCGGGTACTGTGTTCTATCTAATGGGAGGGATAAAATGAATACAGTGTGTGTGTGTGTGTGTGTGTGTGTGTGTGTGTGTGTGTGTGTGTGTGTGTGTGTGTGTGTGTGTGTGTGTGTGTGTGTGTGTGTGTGTGTGTGTGTGTGTGTGTGTGTGTGTTGCTGGGTGTTTACCTTGGCAGGCACTCTGACAGGGAAATAAGGGGGGTGAGAGGGACTGAGATTTAAAACATGTTATTGTTTTATTAGGTAATGTCTATGTTTTTATTTATAATTCTTGATTTCCATAGACATTAAATTATGTGGACTGTTTACTGTTCACATACCAACTCTAACCTTACATAACCTCACCAAGAAACAAGTTGAAAACCAAACATTTCATGCTTTACCATGTAAGGACCTGCTCTTTGTCCGAGATCACAGCTGAGTCCTCATTTGTTAACCTTCTCAAACACATTTCTGTCCCATGATCATAATAAATACACACATAAAAACACACTCTTATCGGTTTTAAGCATGATGGAGTTCTTATTTATTGCCTCACTAGTTTCGTAGCTTTGGCAGTATTGACTTGAAGTGTTTTTGTGAGTATAATGATGTGAACTCAATGGGAGGGAGAATTTGAAACATTAAAAGTCCATTTGACTGCCAGTGCTCTCCACATACCGATCCTTTAACAAGGTTTTAAACTCAGCAGAAGAAAAACAGCAGAAAGTAAAAAGAAAATAAAGAACTAAGTTCATTATACATTATATTTCTTCATTGCAACATGCACATGTTTACTAAAGAATTTGAAGTCAGTTAAAAAGTTAGGGTGGGCTAAAAAGCAGTTCTGCCATTATCTTTTTCCCACCACAATATGATGTAATTCTGACAATTATTAAATAAACCATGCCAACCTTTACAAGACACTGTTGTCTATTTGTCCGGGGTAACTAGATACAATTTTATAGTCAAAAAGACCCCTTAGTGTCTGTTTCAGGGTACTCTTAAGTGTCTATTTTAAGTTAATCTTTGCCGCTGTTTATGGAACCTTTTTTATTTTAAAAATGTATTTTGGGGCTTTTATGCTTCAAGAATCTGTTTTAAGGAACCTTTTTGTGTACCTATAGTCTAAAGATAGGCTGTAGTGTCAGTTTTAAGACACTCATTTAAAAATGTGTTTCAGCTTGCTTAGGTACACAGTATATACAGTACAGTAATATACCAGTATATTCAGTATATACCTCCCTGTGTCATACTTAAACTTCTTTTTCTATAAACGTTTTAGCTAATTTTTTATCTTGTGTTGCTGCACCTCTCTGGTTTTTCCTCTCTGGAGATTCAAAAGAGGATTATCAACATGTAAAAATAAACTCCACACTAATACCTGTTCACATGGGATTTAAAACCTGGCGTCTGCTCAGTCCTGCATTGTTTGACCCATCCTTCACCTCTTCCTGCCACCTCAGGTCGACTATCAGTGTTCGTACTGAGCAGCTGCGCTAAATGTCTTGTGATGCTCCAGAGGTGTCCAAATCTCTCTGATTATGTGGGTTGTATTCAATTTATAGTGATTTTCTCTTGGTTGTTATAAGTAAGAACGGTACATGAGGACAGTACATGAGCAATCAGAACTTGAGAGGAATAGAATGAGAGTGGGAGATATAATGAAACTGAGATAAAAGGAAAGATGTGTAAGAAACAGGACGAAACAGACAAAGAGAAACAAAAAAAGAGGCTGACAGACACAAAGAGAGATTGGGGGAGTGAGGAGTGGAAGACAAAGTTTGGAAAGCAACTGAGGAGGGAGGGAGTGGACTTTGCGGGGGAGTCGGTCAGTTCTCCTCTTAGTAGCCCTGTCAAAAGTTGGCTGCCGTTCAGAAACACACTCAGAGTGCATGTGTGAGCTTGTATTTATCACAACGTTGGGACTACAATCATTTCACATAATGGGGACTTAGATCTGGACAGAAAGAAGATTTATTTTAGATTTTAGGACTGGCTGTTGTGGATCATGTTTGGGGGAAGTCTACAGGGAGTTCATGTGAGTCAATGAAAAGTGTCAAAGTCAAGGGTGTGTGTCAAAGAGAAATATGTATGTATCCTTCCAGCTTATACTAAGGATGCTCTCATGGAATATCTTGACCTTAGTGTATTCTCTGTGCTCTTTATGAGACACACACACACACACACACACACACACACACACACACACACACACACACACACACACACAGTTGTATGTTACCCCCAGCAGCCCCTGCAGGCTTGTAGCGTTGGAGAACAGTGAAACCTAAGCGGAGAGCGTCTCCCTGGGGGGGCGGCGGGGCGTAGAAGCCAGATTGAGGCCAGATGTTGCAGATGCAGATCGAGCACACAGGACCAGGATCCATTTATAGGCTCAGCCCGCCTTATAGCACAGCTACACACTGATGAAAACGTGACCAAAGCTGTTCGTAGCACTTTCTGCTTTCCAGTTCTGTTCTTTTTTATGTGTGTCCCTTAACGCTGTCATTTGGCTCTTGGACAAACTGTTGGATGTGGAGAACATCATTGTGTTGTTGTAAAAAGTTGATGTTTGGGTCATATTGGAAAAATGTGAAAATAGTACAGATATAAGGATATGCAAAATAGAAAATAACTCAAGGAAAAAGAACCTCTGGGATTTTAAGCGGTAAAACTTTAACTTTAACTTTCTTCTGTTACCTGCATGCAAAACCAAACAATTAAGGATATAAATACACAACTTTTATGGGTCTCAGATTTCCTGTTTCCCATCCCTGACTGATACAACAAAGAAAGCAGATCTGCTGACTTTGCTGTTCCAAACATGATGCGTCAGAGAGGTCTTTCCCTGGGAAAAACCCTGTGGCACACACAAGTGACAGGTTTTATTTCTGGATTGTCATAAACAGATGAAGACCGCCTCAACCTCACCTCTTTGTCTGTTTCTAGATTAACATGAAGATAGCTAGGGTCAGCATTTCAAATACAGTGACTGCCCTGAGGCTATGTTCTTTTTTTTTTTCTATTGTCAATCACTGCGCCCTGATACTGCAAATAAAGAAAAATATGACAAAAAAAATACTGCAGTGAGCATTTTGCAACTATGAATGAATGAAACAATGTAGGATTACTTTTGCAGATCTTTTTATGCACCTTTAATCCTTTAAACTATGCATGCTGTGTTCATCAAATGTAGGTAATAAAGTCCAGTAAAATCCTATTAAATTAATCGTTTTAACTGGCAGAATATTGACAGAACTAAGGGAGCACTGATACATTTAGATGACGGTTAGATAAAGCATTATTAATATATAAAATATCAGGATATGGCAAAATGCAAAATATATATTTATAGATAATTTACAAAGGTGATGCAAAACTCAAATACACATATTTGATGTATATAATTCAGTTCTGTTCCAGCGGTGTATATCAGCATCAAATGAATGAAGACATAAAAAAGAGATAACACAAAACCAAAAGTACAGAAATGCACATATTTGTATCCTAATGTGTATCAGTTATTTTTATCAAAACGTTCAGCCCTGTCTTTTGATATATTATCTGTTTATCACTAGTTTACATCCATGAGACTTTATTTAAATCATATAAAAACATTAAAGGCCATAAGAGAACAATTAAAGAGGCTGAAGGTCAACTAGTTCACATAAGAAGGTTTGTTTCCAAGAACTTTATAGTTGTTTTTTCTGTTTTATCTCCCCTGACACAAAACTGGAACTTTTTCAGCTTTTCCAGCAGTTAAAGGTTAGTGATGTGAAATAATGTGGACAAAAATGAAAAACAAATGTTTTTGTCCTTCATACCGGCCTCTCGGTCTAACCTCAGATTTCTTTCCAACGCACTTTATCTGTCAACAGGGTGGCAACGATGTTGAGTGAAATAAATCATCATCATGTTTCTGTTATGCAGCCTGATAAAGACAAGAGAGCTATCAGCTTCCAAAAATACGTCAATATTCAACATCTTCTCCTCAGATAGCTGCCCAAAGAGATAAAAAACTATCTCCAAAACCAGTAAATATAACTTTAAGATGATCATATTTAGAGTCCTTAAAAAACAATTATTTCATACCTGAGCCCAGAAAAAGCATAAAGGATGTCCAGGTAACGATATATTTTATCTCTTTTTTTTACACCTTGGGAAGACATTACTGTTGAAACATAGCACTTGTCATTTTTCTTCCTTTTTTTTACTGTCCCCTCTCCAATAAACCAAACAGAAACAATGAGACTGAAAACGTCTGTAATGTTATTGAAAAGCCTGACATCTTTGCTTCATTTTGTCTGAGTCAGCAAACAGGAGCAACAACAAGTCCCTGTCAGAACATCTTAATTTATTGTTGTCCCCTAAAATACCAGCTAGTTTTAAACCCCAAATAAATCTGCTGCAGCTCAGTGATGCTAAATTTAATTTAATGGCTGTTAATGAAATGAAACATCAGTTCTGGAACTTTTGGTTTATGTTGATTTTGGTGCCCCCTGTGGACAAATCCGTACCTCTTCTAGCTGTGCTGATTTCGTCCTGTGCATGTGTACACAGCGTTTTTAACAAACAAAATGTGATCAGGCTTCTTCTTTTTTTCATTCTTTTTTTTCCAAGTCCGTTGTATTATTCAGAATGAATCTTTGCTGTGAAAACTGTTTAAAAAACAACAAAAAAAAAAAACAGTTTCTGCCATAGACGAGGAGTTTCGAAGCCCAATGAAGCCGGTTGCCATGGAAATGCTGTCTCATACAGTCAGTCTAGAAACAGGCAAAGAGTTGGAGCTGATGCTGGCCTTAAGCCTCCTAACAAACAGCTACAACGTGCTTGCTTGTGAGTCAACTCTTTGAACACATAATTGTGTAAACTCATGACAAATGCCTTTTTATCATCAAAGTGCTAGTGGGACAAAAAAAATCCGACCCAGTACAGTGTGTACCCATAAAAAAAACTCGAACCAGGTATTTTTCGAACCAGGTTGTAAACATGATTATTTCTGCTGTTAAAATGGGCTTTTTAATGTGGGTGTTACTGGGACTTCTGGGGCTTTTGCAGCCACCCTCAAGTGGACACTAGAGGAATTGCACTTTTTTGCACTTTCACTTTGGCTTCACATTTCATCACTGGAGGTTGCCGCTTGATTTCTGCAGTGTGCTGTGACTCTCCTCACCTGACATTTACCCCATTAGAGCAATGTTAGCCATTGGAAATAACTTTCTAGACATAGTGAACATTTATGCTGATGGTCTGGTTTGTTTTGGTAGATCATAAAGAGACATCAGTATTGACTTCAGTCTGTTTTATAACCAGCTAAAAACTCCTCACAGGAGCATTAAGTGGGGGTAGTTGTTCGAGTCATGTAGCCTACATGCCAAACTTCAGCTGTAGTGCCTCTCTTTGCACGTTTTCAAACAATATATGGGATCATATTGTGATGTAAAATGTGTTTTTCTCACAGTAAAGCTCGGTGCAAAGATCTACAGCACTGATACGCGAGTTCACAATAAACTAAAGGCTATCTGTGTTTTTACAGCGCACGAATGAAACAATAATCTGTCCTGGAGAAATTGCAAGAGGGAAAAGGCTCTTGTTCTGCAGGCCGGCCCCGCCCCCTCGGCCTCCTCCTGCCTGCACAGGACGGGGAGGGTAGAAGTGAAGGAGTCAGATCTCTGCCATTGTTCTTTTTCTTGAAGTCTGGAAAAGGGACTGGACGGGACGGCGCTGGTCGGCTATCGGACGGCGGGTCTGTCGTTATGACGGGCTCCGGTCCGAAGCTTGGCGTGCTGCTGCTGCTGGCGGTTCTGCTGCAGACTGTGGTCGTCACCATCACCGTGCTGCACTTCACCACCGCTCTCAACTCGGTAAGAAACAAGTAGAAAGTTCGGACTAGGGAGCCGAAGACGCGCGGAGTATTTTACGCATCGCCGCGCCGCGCGTAACGCACAGTGAAAACGCAGCTAAAATAAAATCAGATTCTTTCTTGACTTTGTTCACTTGGCTGTCATTTTTGTAGACTTGGGTGCGTAAGATAACTGTTGACACTTTGTTTTGGTAACTTTCTGAACTTGTTTCTATGCACTCGGGTTCTGCTGCTGCGCTCCAGAGCACACGTCGAATCTCCTCGCCTCTTCTGCACAATGCATTACAAGCCATTAATACTGCTTTTACAGCAAAAGGTATCAATTCTGCACAGTTCAGCTTCATGCATTGACTCACACCTTCCTTTCGTCTGCCTTTGCAAACAGAAAAAAAAAAAGTAGACAGGGAAGTAAAGAGGTGGACTGGAACTATTTTTATGATTAGCTGTGATTATCAGGAAGAGTTTACACAGAGTTGCCTGTGTGTGTGTGTGTTTGTGTGTGTATGTGTGTGTGTGTTTGTGTGTTAGACTCACTGTGCTTGTTTTGGTGAAGCCAGAGTCCCATGGTAACCTGGATCCAGTCCAGTTGAGCTCTCAGTCTGTGTTTACAGGAGTTAATCATTAAAGAAGCAGCAACATGTCGGGAAATGAAATCTAAACAAATAAAACGAAGAAGAGGGAAACATGCCAGGAGATGATGTTGAGTCAGGACAAAGACATACAATTGTGAAAGTAAACAAGATTTATGCATTGTTTTTCAACGCAAAAGTCATGTTTTCATGCATTAAATGATATAGTCCAGTTTGAAATATGGTCAAATTCAGGTACGCAATGTTCAGAGCGCAAACCAAAGCCAGGAATACCTTCTCAGGGCGTGATTGATACGAAACTAAAGAGACATCGCTCTAATTTTTTGATGCTCTTCTTGTTGTTTCCACTCTGTGCAGATGAAGGAGACGTTTGCCAGGAGCAGCGTTTCTTGTCTGACGGGCGCCGACCTACAGAGCATCACGGCTGTACGTGGGGATCCATGCTGGCAGGTCACTCAGCAGCTTCACCTGCTCATAGAAAAGGTAGGATGAAACAAAAAGAGCCCCGAACACTGACCTCTACTCCCCTCAAAGTCTGATTGTAATTGTCACTTTGAAGCTGTGTCCAGCATTACATCACCATCACACAGCTCAGAACGACCTTTACATATCAGTATGTGTCCATCAGTTTTAATGACTCATTGATTATTTGGCCAGCTGCTGAGATTTTTGGCGTTCAAAAAGCAATTTTCTTCTCTGTGGCCTGCTGTGGATCAAAATCTCCCCACCCACTGGAGTTTGGAGACATTACTAATCCCCCCACACTTCATCTGCTAAGGCCAACAAAGGTTTTTAATAATATTCAAGGGTCTCTTATGTTATCAGAGGTTTTACAGTTGGGAGTTCAGCAAAAGTTTCCTTAACAAAGCATTGTGTAAAAACACACTTTACACAGTTTGGCGACATTATAGAAATCCATCAGACGTCTTTTTACTCAGTGAGACAAATATTCAGTCAGTTAAGATGAGTTTTTAACCATTTAAAAGTTAATTCATCAACAAATGCAACTACAGAATATTTACAGCAGCTGTTAGAATATAAAGATACACACATTGTGTTTTATAATACTGTATGGGGTAGTCAGAAACCTGAAATAAATCCTTTACATGCAAGGATTTTATGCATGAGTTCAGTCTAAAGATGAAGGAAAATGTTTAAACCCTTTGCTCATATTGCACAAAGTTGTGCTATGAATGTTGCAGAGACCGTGATTATTACATGCGCAGATACAGCTGCTTTGATTGAGTTGAAAAAAGTAATCTGTTAACTTGGACTTTGGTCTGTTTTTTTTAAACGTAGACGTTTGTTCTAAAAAAAAAAAAAGTAGATAAGAAAGTCATAACCTTGCTTACAGTATTGCATTGTATCGTAACATTGTGGCTGTATTTTGATTCATATTACATCCCTTGATACTTGCACATACACAGTCCTAAAATAAATTCTAATATAATATTTCAGTAGTTTAAAGCAAAATGTAAAATATTTGCAGCTTAAAGCTTCTTAAATGTACATATTCCATGTTTTTGGCATCTTACAGACAAAACGATTCTTGATTAATCAAAAAGAGACCCAGGGCAAATTAAAATGATTCTGAACATAAAACGTACATCAATGACAATCAGTATAGAGACGTGGCATTTAGTGACTAGTGAGGATTTAAGTGCATTACAAGAAAAAAAAAAGTAATTTTTAATATTATCATTATTCAAGGTTTCCTGAGCTCTGAAAAAGAGCCGGAGCAGAAAAATGCTGAAATGATCCAAATCAGAGTCTGCAGACGCACAATGAGCTCCTTCATAGCTGGAGATGTGATGTGATCCTGTGTGGTTTAATCAGCCCAGGAATGTGTTCACCTGCCCGGCTCTCATACCCACACACACACACATGCACACGCTCTCTTTGTCTCTCCTCTCTTCTGTCTTTGCTGCTCTCTTTAAGTCGGGTATTTTCTGACCCAGCTGTTTGACTAAATTTCGTTCAGAACACAAACATGACGCTGGGACACTTTGACACAAAACATGGCTCTGTTGTCTCGACTCAGGACGCAGGGTGCTGCACATTCAAGGACCCTGTGAAGTTATAATCACATGTTGTTATCTTTTGTTCTGCTATTACATCATCACAAAATCAGATTGACACAAAAGTGATGTTTAGCAGGTTAAATGTTTACCTGTTTACCATCTTAGTTCAGCTCGTCAGCATGCAAATATTTCATCAGGAGTAAACATTGTCGTGACTAGATGGTATGAGAGATCTGCAAATGCTTTCTCTTTCTCTTTCACCTGGAACAGCACAACTCAACATTTACTATTCAACACTTTGCATTCATCTTTTCTTCTCCTGACCCGGCAGTGTTGAAGCTTTAACTTAACAAAAATGTGACATTAATCTAAATACTCCATTAAGAAATTGTAAAAATAAAACATTTAAAAAAAATATGGAGGAAATATGGTTATAGATGGTTAATTGTTTTATTGATGTTCTGTGCCTTTAGAACAGGGTTACAGTTGTTGAAAAGTAGATAAAGGAGATGAAACTTTAGCATGCTTCTTTTCCAGGATCTTTTTGTTGGTCTTGTGTCAGATTTCAGTCAGAAGTATTGAACATCGTTAAAGGGAAAGTTTATCTGTATTCACATTCATGCAGGTACATTTGGCTCAACCACGCGCTGTTTTCTTTCACCTCAGTCGTTGCTGTTGCCTAAGCTGTAAAAATAGTTTAAAGGAGAAATCATTAAGTAATGCAAACTATGCTAGAAAGTGCAACAATATATTTATTTATTTCTCTCTCCTCTTATGCCTAAAGAATGCCCATCTTTCATGCTTATTCGATTCATTTTAAATTTCAGTACTAAACACATCCACAATTCACTCCAGCTGAGAAAATATTTGGCATCACTTTGGCAGTGGTTGCATCTTTTTGAGCTGAACATTTGGTCGAAGGGCGTAAAAACATGAGGAGGAGAGGAGAGGAGAGGAGAGGATCTGTTACCTGAACATGAAGGCACCTTTTTATTCACCTGAGCAAACTTCCTGATCCTGATGTCAGCGGGATTTCAGGGTCAAAGTCTGCAGTGTTTCAGCTGTGGAGCGAGCTGACGGCTCTTCTGGACATAAAGAGAGATATTTATGTTTATTTGGTCTTAAAAAATAATAGTTTAGTTTCATGTTTGTGGTTGCATTTTACATTTTTATGTCTGGAATCATTTGTATCTTTCTATTTCTATCTCTTTTAATGCTCAGATCCCCTTTTTCCGAAAAAAAAACCTGACATAAACTTTCCAATGTTGCTACAATCCCTGGTAGCTAATGTATAAAAATGAACATCTATGGAGTCTTAAATAAATGTCTTCTGCTTTTCCCTCTGCAGTCTCTGTCTCAGCGTTACCAGAGGCAGATTTCATCGGCAGTCAGAGGTAAGAAAACACATCATTCAAGATTACCTGGTACTTTTTCTTAAATACATATAGCACAGATTCGTTTTCCTTTTTTTATTTTCTATGTACTGTATTTCATCTTGAACTTCTTTGTTTTGATTTTTATTGAGCTGTGCGTGAAGCACGTTCACCTTGTAAGGAAAGGTGCTGAATGAATAAAGATTATTAGTTTTACTAATTATTTGATTACGCCTCAGTTGCTGCAAAATCCACTGGCTGGGAGCAGACTGTGCAGAACTCAGCTGCCCGGCTTTGACCCAGAACAAAGAAACATGATAACACCTCTGCTGTTTTGGCCAATTTATGCTCCCGCCCCGTTTGTTTTAGAAAAGATTTGAAGATTGTTCTGATAAATTACTGTGCGATCCTCGGGGAGAGGTCTGAAGGGGGGGACAGAGAGTTTGCATTAAGGGCCCCGATGGTCTGGAACAATCCGTTTGGAGGAAATCAGAGCAGTTGAGTCAGTGATCTCCTTTAAGTCCTCTCTTTAAACAAACTTTGAGCAGAAAGCTTTTCCTTATCACAAATGATTCTGCAATTTCCTTGAGCTGTCTTTTATTTCCTTTTAAAATATTTCTGTTCTGTATCTGTTTTCGTTTAAGATCTGACGAGTTTATGACTCGTAGTTTTTAGTGTGCTCTCTGTGATGTTGTTGCAGCTTTAGCTCAGTTTCACTTACAGGCGTGTAACACTTGATGAGGATTTTCCAGCAGTGGTTTGTGTAGATGTATGTTCATGGTCACATTTCTTTTATTTTTACATTTCTTTCTCCCGTTAGATGAAGTGTCTCGGGTGCTGCCCTCACTTGTGATGGTGGACAGGGCTTCACCTCGCCCAAAAGTCGCAGCCCATGTCACTGGCAGCTTTGTGCCCAAACTGGAGCAGGAGGGAGGAGGTAAGTCCTACGGAAATGAACTGTAGTCTGAATAAAGCAAAAAAGCATTCATTTGGTTTGGAATAGATGTATTAGATCACAAACTCACATTCAAATTCCACACTGATCCTTTTTATTTTTTTTATTTTACCTTGATACCCTGGCCAACAAGTTAAGAAACAAACTTGGATTCCTCTGCAGAAACCGAACAAACTTCTCAATGCTCGGCAGAAATCATTGAGGCCCTTTTTTTTTTTTATCGGTTCTGGATTGTGACGACGTTGACTATAGAAACACATCTGTCTCCACGATTGCTCACATGACGGTCAAGCTCACCCAAAATAGTTAAGGACATTTTCAGGGGTTTTGTGCATGTGTGAAAACAGTAACACCATAAGAACGCTTTTTCCTTCGTTTAGGGTGTAACTTATTGGCCAAGTCAGCCTGCACCAGCGCACATCTGGATTTTAGCAACTTGAATTCGGCCCTACTCTTAAGTTATAATGAAGATCTAAATGAATCACGCAAGAGTTACATCACTAGTTTTTCTCTCAATTAGTTCAAATTCACTGTCATGTGGGGCCTTGCTAACATGTCTGGAGTACAACTTTGCAAAAAGACTCTCTTATTTAAATGATCTGTTTTGCTTGGAAAAGAACTTCTTAAATCCTCGTATTAAACATCTATGGAAGCCAATTTCCTCCAAGTAAAGAGAAAGATAATAAAGATAACAAATATTCTTTCATAAAGGTGAAAACACTTGGGTCCAGTAGGTCAAAAAGACGAGATAACTGAACTAAAATGATGCTTATTCAAAACAAATTCTGAAATGATAAGTGACATTTACAGCTGTTAACATCAGCCTTACATCTATGATCACTTTTATAAATATTAAAGTGAATCTTAGAGCTGCTCATCTTCAACCTCTGTTATTAATGTCATCCATTCAATCAGATTTGACCCAATACACCATAGTTTGAACCACAACATTACTGTAGCAGACATAGCACATTCATAACTGAAACACCTCGATGTTGTCATCTTCCATGCTGACTGTTTGTTTGTCTGTCTCAGCTCCCGTCTCTGCTGGACGTCGGGTTCAGGGCCAGAAGATTTTGTGGTGGGAGGGGCAGAAGGGGCTGGCCTTCCTACAGGACGTCCAGCTGGTGGACGGCGAGCTGGTGGTCCCGCAGCCCGGCCTCTACTACGTCTACGCCCAGACCTACTTCAGACACACCCATTCCCTGGAGGAGGAGGCAGAGGAGGGTGAGGAGGCGGGGGACAGAGGGAGGCCGCTGCTTCAATACGTCTATAAAAAGGTGAAGATGCTCGGAGTGTTTTTGTCCTTTCTCTCTGACTTTAACGCTTTTTTATTTCCAAAGGTGTGTTTTGTGATTTAAACCTTTTCTGACGCATTACTTCCTGTATTTTACAGGTACTTAGTTTTATAAAATGATCTTTTGCTATTTATAAACAGCCAGGGAAAATGCAGATTCACTCAAACTTTCACTTTTATAATGGTGACCTTGAACAATTTCGTACAATATCAGTACCAATAACAATATCAGTTATTTCCATTCCTTGCAAAGTACATTTTTCATTAGTGCATAAGCAAAATAAAAAAAGTATTCTTCATATTATCACTATTTTGAATTTAATGGTGTTTTTAAACTCCTTAAAAATGTGATGACATTTACATCGTGACTTGTGCCATTGTCGTGCACATAATGAAGCGGCTCTATATTCTTTTCTGCTCACCAGTATGTTTTCCACTCTTCTGTTGATACTGTGAATAGGTCCACTTACACGCAGCATTGGTATGAAGGCAAACAAACAGTCATTATAATGTTGGACACTGTTGACGATCTTTTAACGGCATGTCCTGCCTCCTACGAACCCCTCCTTTCTTCCAGAAAAGTTCAGGAGTGCATGTATGAAAAAGGCTAAAATATACTTTCCATTACTCCTTTATTTGCTTAGATTACGGCTGCTTTTAAACTTTTATACCCACTTCCTTCCTCAGAGTTTAGGATCATTAAACCTCTAAATTATCTTATTATCTTAAGAATTTAAGTAAAAAGGAGTTCCGTGTGATTGTCCATCTATGATGATTCTTGTCTCCATTAGTGGATTGATTGTTTGGTTTGTAATGTTTCTGAAAATAGTGAGAAGTCTCGTCACAATCTCAGAGCCCAAAGTGACAGACACCTCACTATTTGTGTTTTATCCAATCAACAGTTCAAACCTCTAAATTATTATTAAATGTGTGGAATAGAAGTATAAAAAAAACATAGGATGCAACTTTGGGTATACATTTGTACTAACATAGACATTAAAGGGACAGGAACATGTGGAGACAGTGAGGGGGATAATTGTGTGGCACAGCTCTTCAGCCAGAATGAAACTCAGAACAATGTGTTTCAATGGTTTGCAACTTGCCCAAGATATAAGGTTACATCTTTCTCTGTATTTTGTGAGATTGTTTTCCAGTTATTTGTTTGTATATGAGAGGAGCTGCTAATCAACTTTGACATTATTGCTTCAGATCCTGTGCTTTGAATTGTCCCAGCTGGGTCACAGATGTTTGATTTCAAGGACTCACAAAGGAGTCCATGTACAACGTTTGACAAAAGCAAACTTAAGGACTTATAGAGCAGCCTCAGGATAAGTTCTCAGGTGACGTCAAGAGTCCTGCATTCACCTGTATATATTCATGTTCAAACTTTGAAATTATGCTTTCTGTTGGCTGCTTTATACTAATAGTTTTAAATCCCTAAATATCACTAAACAAAAATGTGTTGAAGTAAAGAAAATGAGCTTATACATACGTGTAAAATCTTGACGTGACTTGCACTATTTTTCTACAGGTTATGATCCACTGAGCACAAAAATACACAATACTTTCTGAAACATGGTCCTTATTAAGAAAGATGACAGGAGGCATTCGTTAAAGGAATTCTTAGATGGTTTGAAAAACAGAAAACATTTCCAGAGACTGTCGTTATAAATTAAAATCAAAAATCTAATGATGAAACCTGACTATTCATTTTAGGCCTGCAATACATGAGAAAAAAATGGCTTTATGGCTTTCGCAATACATATGTTTACATCAATTCTCCCCTGAAACCTAAATAAAACCAAAAATCAGTTTTTACACTTTAAAGAGTCCATATTCTGCCCTTTTTGAGGTTCGTATATTTAATCTATGTACCTACTTTTGTACGTTCACAATAGCTAAAGTTAAAAAAAGTGTCTGTTTTCATGTACTGCTCCTCCTTGCTCCCTCTACGCTCTGAGTTCATCAGCTACGCTCTGTTGAGCCCACACTGTTAGACCCCACGTGGGCCAAGTCTGCTCTGATTGGTCTGCCGATCCGCTCTGTCGTTATTGGTCAGTTGCTCAGCACGCGTCTCGGAAATTTCAACATGAGCTGCAGGGCTCGCCACAACGAGCCAATGGGCTTAGATCAGTGATCTCACACTGACAATGACGTCGCACTGACAAATTTTTATCGAGGGGGGCTAGAACCGAGCGTTACATGCGGCTAATGCTACAGCTAACAGGAGGAGGTAGGAGAAGCCACGTTTCCGCGGACTTTGAAATTTTGCACATAGATGTGCCTAAACATGCACAGGACACTTGGAAAACACACTAAAGAGCATATAAAACCAGAAAAAGCAGAATATGGGACCTTTAAATTGAGATCTTCATCTGATGCATCGAAACAGCGTAAAAACAGGCCAATGTCTGACTTCTGTGAAGTGTCTATTTTTTATGCTCATATTAAGTTGAGCAATAAAATGTCATGATTATTATTATTTTGATACATTTTTTATAGTTATTGAGTCTGCAGGTGCTGGTGCATGGTCACACCATCTGCCTTAGGTTGTCAAAATGTCTAAATTGCACAAATACATACATTGCCAACGTATTTATGCAATATAAACAGTGTTCAGAAGTTCATAGAAGGTAATTAAGAACAAGAAATCACCCAATATTGGGTGCCTAATATTTACTAGAAAAGTGACATCCACCACATTTCCCAACTCTGTACCTTCTCACTTACCTCTCTTCCTCCCGCTAGATGAGCTCCTACCCGGTTCCCATCCTGCTGATGAAGACGAGCCGGACCTCCTGCTGGTCTCGGGACTCCCAATTTTCTCTGCACTCCGCTCACCAGGGGGGGCTGTTCCCGCTGAGCACCGGCGACCGGCTGTTTGTCACTGTGACCAACGCCTCTGCGGTGGACATGGATGAGAAAAGCAGCTTCTTTGGGGCGTTTCTCATCAGCTAGACGGAGAGCTGCAGGACTCAGGACCCGACCGATGGATCAATAAGCTCGTCACATTTTTTCACTTTTTTGACGGATGATCTGTTTGGTCAAACATCGCGGATCCTCAAGACTTCTTCTGTGAACCCAAAAAAAGGGGGGAAAAAACTGTGACTCATTGGGAAGTCTGATTTTCTTCTTTTCAGGATCACAAATCAAGAGCATCCAAACAAGGGTTTTGTGGACAGAGAAGATATGTGGATTTGAATTCTAATCAAAATCAAGAAATCTTTGTTTTTCTGTATATAAAATTAGTGGGCATGGTATTAAGAGTTTACAGTTTCTATTATCTGTTTAAGGCAGAAGTAGAACAATTTTAGAGGGCTGCAGTTTCCTGTTTTAAATTTACAAACTTGTCTTCAGACAATGACAAATACTTTGGACCAAATGTTCCAAAAAAATATCGACCCTCATTTTTTAACAACGGCGTATTAATAAATGCCAAAGGTTAGCCAACATATGCCAAAGTTAAACCCTGATGTAATTTCCCTCAGTTGCATTTTCTTTATGTTTAGCACTCCAGAAAACGCCCTCGGACTTATGATTCATGTCTGCTTTTCATCCATTGTTTATTACCGGAAACTTGGTAAATCATTCGAGCATTCATGCACAAAAACTCAAAATAAAACGCATTCAGTGAGTCGAGTCGCCCCCCGGTGGCTGTTAGAGAAAATGCAGGTTTGAGAAAATTCTCATTGGCTCCATTCTTCAGACCTGGAGGCTAAACCACTTCTTACACACGATCTGTGAGATGCACACATGAAAAGCTCTTGATTTAGTAGTTATACCTTTGTATGCATCGCTCATTATGCAGTTGGATGTATTTTTAGCTGATTAGTCATTTCTGAAAAATGGGAGACTGCCTTTAAAAAAAAGAATGTTGTATGAAACTGTTTTGTGATTATCTGAGTTCACCTTCATAGATGTGAAGTGAGTCTGTTGATGTGTGTTTGTGCAAAGATGTAAATATTTTGCCATGTTTTGTATTTTTCTTATTTTAATAAGCCTGCAAATTTTGGGTGTGGAATATTAAGTGAGTTTTCTTCTGCTCTTAAATTGTACTCAGTTAGACGTGAGATTACAAAGATGGATGACCAACAAGCCTTTCAGAATTTCAGAAGAGTTGTTGCCTATGGTGTAACATCATCACCCTGTATGAATTGTACAGTACACTTTTCTAACACTGCTTTGAATTATCAGGCTGTGTGCTGTGTTTTTGTTGGCAGCAGCACCGCGGTTGCTCCTTCAGCCGCCTGTCTTCCAGCATGTCCATCATAACTGTTTTCCAAACCGTGCATTAAACGCTCCCTAGCGGCCGTAGCCTTGGGCATTCATGTCATGTTGGATTAACTGCAGAATTTACATTAAAAACACACTTGGTTAAACATCTGAGCACATTAGCGTCCAACAGAAAAAAAATGCGCGAACTGAAATGACCAGATCAATTTGAGCTAATGAGACTGTTTGATGTTAAAAGTTTATTCTTAGGAGAAAATAGTTTGAAAACTGAAACCCTTCTTTTATAAATAAGAAAATAAAGCTCCAACTCATGCCCAAATCAACTGATAAAGTAACAATTGAAGAACTTCAGACCATTGCATAAGCACGTTTCTGTATCAAGGCCACATGAGGACAGCTAAGCAGATATACCAACGGCTGATTGAAGCTCTCATGTGTCTGAGAGCTCCAGAGAAACCTTCAGACTACTTTTTCCAAGGCTGAAACCAACGTTTAATTCACATCTTTATCCCGCTCAATTTAAGAAGAGCAAAAAAAGTTCTTCAGATTTTTTTTGGTGTGTGCCTTGAATGCAGCATTCACTGTAGCACTCCACTCATGTAAATAACTACACTTTTAACTTTTGCATCCTAATTCTCTTTTGTTTTGTTTTCTGAATGTACACTTAAAAAAATGTTCTTTTAGTGTTGAAATCCACAAACATTGCTGTGGGAGATGCACACTCAGGGACCAATCAGTGTGCTAGAATTTGCAGTTGAAATGCCTTATTCTCCTGGGTATAGATGTAATGACATAAATCTGTGTTGACGTCGACTCTTTGTCACCTGGATGTAAACATTAGTTTAAGAGGTGAAAGTATTCAGTACCTTCTGGACAGCATCTATGAGGAGTGAGCCAAACCCTTCATCTGCAGTCTTCAAACTTTAATCACCTGAAAAGCAACAAAAAAAAAAGTAAACGGCTTGTTATACAGTTTAAATAGTTTTCCCCATTGAACAACCTAAATGTGAATGTAAATAAACAGGTGGTTATGTCTGTAAATATCTGAAATAAAGATACTGAAGAAAATACATTTTTCATGTTTGGTAGTTCAGCTTATGTAAAACAAGATTTGAGAGGTTAACATCTTGCATCTATCTGAACATTTGAGAGGAATCAAAAGTAAAAGTAATTAGTTAGGTGGATCCTGTCACTGTCTTACACACACGATGGTCTTGGAATTTTATTACTGCTTCATTGAAATATACGTTTTCTATTTTTATGGTTGAGCTATATTTAAATACTTTGTACATGATTTGGTGGTTCAATCTACAAAATGACACTGTATTATTTCACATCATCATACTATTTTAGAATCAGATCTCTAAAAAGGACTTTTTTTTTGAAGAACTGTGACCACTTCTCAAAACATAAACGCACTGAAGCCTTCAGACAATCACAAACATTCGCTGCAACCAGAAAACGCCTGTGTTTGTGGACGAGAATAATAAACTCATTGCATTTGAAAAGAAACTAAAGCTGACAGATGTGGAGTTAAAATGAAACATACTATACTTACAATCAGAACTTCAGACATCATGATGAAGAGAAGAGCTGAACATATCCAGATTTAGAGATTAAAGGCTGGTATTTTCAAAATGAGAACAGACAAATGATGCAGATTAAAGAACATTTCCACTCCTCTGGATAATGACATTCTTGGTCTGTAAAGCTTTGGACATTTAACTAATTTGTTGAACCCTTTTAGGAATTTTCAAAACATTGAGTTGTTTCATCAGTTAAGCTTTTGAAAATAAAAAAAAACTATTAATTATAAGAAAAAAAAGCTGAAGTACACCTTTGATTAGTACATTTTCAGGTGTGTTCCGCCACCTGTTGGTGCCTATCACAAGACGCAAAAAAAGCCCCATGCTGCCCTCTAGTGTTGAAATTGAGCAGTACAAAACAAATAACGACTCAAAATTGCAGCAATATTCAGACTATAGAGAGAAGAACACAAATAATCACACAACACTTTGTAAGTTTTTGATTTTCTTTCTTTTTGTGGAAATATGTTACAGGTATATTACAGGTTTTTAAATGCCCAGAGGGAGAACAAAAACTGTTTGGAGACACCAGAAACTATCACTAAGAAGGAGACAGCAACTGAAGTGAGACAGAAAAAGTCCAGACTGGATCGACAGACTCGACAGGCATTGAGAGAAGAGAGAGAGAGAGGGCTGAACTGACGCCCAATAGGTAACCTATGTTAGGAGACGTCCAATAAATACTGCAAATGTTGCTAACACGGATTATTAAAAACAAAAACGAGCGGAACAAAAAGACGAGGAAAACAGGTGTGCTCTCCTTCTTGAGTCCTTTGTGGTGTTTAGCAGCATGTGTGTAGCTTCAAGAAACCAAAGATCACTTGCAATGATGAACATGCGGGGCCTGCAGTCAACCAGAGTTTTTAACACAAGCAGCAACAGAACAGAAATGTGAAAAAAGTGAGAAAAGTGCTTAATACAAGAACACACAAATGATTAAACTGGTTCAACAGCAAACCAGGGAGACGTTTTGTCTTCTGCCAGCCTTATTGGTTGTTTGACTTAAAATATTTGACCATTTACATTTGTTTTCAGTCCACAATAACATCTAGAGTTATGTTTGTGTGTATGAACATTCACAGACAGTCTAACATACATTTGGCTGGTGGTGTTGAAGTCACATCCCTGTTCTTGCAGCGACAGATATAATAAGTTGTGTTACTGTAAATGGTAATAGAAGTTATTCTGCAGGCTGTGTTAGTTAAGATAGTCGTCTACTTGATTTCATTTCTAGTAGTTAAAATACAATCTACCTTTTACCTGTGTGAAAATATTCTGGTTGAATGCAGGACTGCCCCCTGCAGCGGCTTCTCTTGGTTTTCAATGTAACTTATAAAATATATCATAAAATGTGTTTTTTAAGGAAACTGATAAGTCCATGTACAAAAAGTTCTTTCTTTTATATAAATTACACCAGCCTCTGTTGATGATGATGTCTCCGTTCCAAACCAAACTCTCACCCTCATACATACACACTCACATGCACGCACACATACACACACTGAGGCTACACAACATGCTCTACACATTACCCATAGTAGAGAAGAAAACAAAAAAATGAAGCTATCCGCACTGAAATGAAATCTCTGCACATACAGTAACGCTACATCTCCTCCTCTTTCTTCTTCTCTTCCACGCTGCATCTGTATGCAGGACCACAAGCATTGTGCAGTTTCAGGCGATAAACGGAGGGCAACTCTTCTGCCTCAGCTGGTGACCCTCGCTATCGCCTATCACTGTAGCTGCCTTTGTTCTGGCTCCGCCCCCTGCAGGTTCCTGACACACTCCGATAGATAGTGCCCAGCTTGCGGGCGGGGGAATGTGCATAACGACTGTTCTCAGCAGTCAAACCGCATCTCCAGTGAATCATCGAAGCCTCGGTTGTCGTGTCCAGTGCCCGACAGGAAGGCAGCCGTGACGGGGGCCCCTGTCGCTGTGGTGACGTTGAGGAGGGTGTTGCCAGGGGAGCTGGTGGCTGGGCTACGCAGGGCCGCCGCGGTGATACTGGTGAGGTTGATGCCCAGCGTGAGGCGTGTCTGTTCCAGAGCTTTTTCCGGCACAGCAAAAGCCTCCAGCTTCTTCTCTCCGTTGGCCATGTATGAGTTCTGACAGCCGCGACAGATGCAGTCCAGACACGCCTGAGAAAAACAATCATAATCAATAACAAAACAATCCAGAAATATTTACAAACACAACAAAATACTTTCCCACGGCAGAAATGTTAAACAGATTTTGAATCTGGAATGAACTGACATCTCGGATTAAAACAAAACAGACCAAAAGACTTAGAGGTGCTCAATATAATGTTTGATCATTAACAATCCCACGGTTATTAGACAAACTACATCTCCTCATGAGGACTGTGTGAACCGCTTGAAAAAAACAGAACAAGAGAGTTAACCAACCCGGAGCGAAAGTCATTTTGTCAAGGAAAGGCTAAAAGTTTGAACCCAACAACCTCAAAGACCCCACTTGATTTTACCAGCTGCTAATGATAAAACTAACACTTATAAAAGACACATAGAGAGAAATATTGGCCTCATCCATTGCCATTTTTGTAGTACAATGAAACATTTCCCTCCAAAAAGTCAAATTTACATTTACCACAAAGCTATGTATTCTGTGCTGTAATTTAGTTTGTGGTTAAGAAATGTGATGTTATTTTACTTTGTTTTGAAGGTTTGTGAAAATAAATTCTCTTATTAGGTATTATGTTATTTTTAGCTTTCATGTTTTGTGTTGTGTGTGTGTGTGTGTGTGTGTGTGTGTGTGTGTGTGTGTGTGTGTGTGTGTGTGTGTGTGTGTGTGTGTGTGTATGGGAGGTTGCCAAATATAACGAACACTATGAAAGAGTGCTGTGGTTAAAACACTGGGAAACACGTCTGTAGAAATCTAAGTTCCCTAAAACTGAGAGCTTTTTATGATTCCGCCAACAGTATGTCAACATAACATTACTCTAAAAGACACAAAATAAAGTGTAATGTCATCAAACACAAGAAGTCAGTTGGATGTTTTGACACCCCATGTGGAAATTTAGCTTGTACAAAAGTCATTCTGAGTCATATAAGGTTGTTCTCACCTTGCGGTTGGAGTAGCAGGGGCAGCGCTGCCCCCTACAGGTCAACACTGAGGGGTTCTGTGTTGCTCTGCCGCACTTGCAGCCCTTCTTCTCCACGGGCTTCTTGTACAGTGGCTTCGAGGGGCTGGGTGGGTGAGTCAGTGGATGGGCGTGGGGGTGAGGGGGGACTCTGTCACGGGGTTGTGCACGAGGTTTTGGGGCCCCTTGCCTGGCCTTGGTGTAGGCCTTCTTGGGACCTCCATGGTGCTCAACAGTCTTTTTCAGCACCTTGTTGGAGACCAGCACAGTCTTGCCTACCTTTGGGGGTCCACCATTGGGCACTGGGGCCAAGTGGGGATGGGGTGCTGCTGCAGGGAACTTAGGCTCCTGTTTGGTGGTGGCACCTGGGTTGGGGTGATGGGGGGAGCTGTTGGCACCAAGGGGAGGTCCTCGTAAAAGGGTGGAGATGGGGAGGGGCTGCACCTTCTCGCTGTCGCTTTCTGAGCGGGAGCGTTTGCGATGGTAACGAGGGGGGACATGGGGGACGACTGTAGAGGGCTGAGGGGGAGGTTGTATAGAAGGCTGTTGGTAAGGGTAGAGGGGGCGGGGGCTGTTCTCTGTAGGGAGGGAGGGGATGTGTCGGGAGGCGTCCGGGCCTGATGGGCAGAGAGGCCCATTGATGCTTGACTGAGGTACAGAGGGAGGGCAGTCTGGCTGGCGGTTAGGCTCAGGGGAGGGGTCAGGGTCAGTGTCCGTCTCTAGAGTCCTGAGCACTTCCTCAACACTCAACAACAACGGCCCCCCGCCATGTTTCAGGTCATCCCCGAAAGTACTGATGTCACAAAGTCCCGCCTCCCCGGCCCCTGTGACGCTCACACACACTGGGATTTCCTCCGAAAAACTCTCTTGTTTTGCTACACCTCCACCTGTTTCTATGGTGATGGGCTGCAGAGAGTCTGAACTGACCAGTCCGTTACAGTCATGCAGCCCATTAATACTGACAGAGCTCAGCTCCTCCTCCTTGATCTCCTTAAAGGGTGGAGCTTCATCAGGCTGCACAAACTCAGAAGTGGAGGCGGCTTGCGATAGGCCGACTGAATCTGAAATGTCCTCTGCTTCTGGCTCGCTCTCGGCCAATGTCTGGCCCTCGTTTAGGATGGCCTGAAGATCCGGCGAGTCGCTGGCAGCGCTTGCTATGTGGGGAGCTAGTGGTGACTGGGTGATGTAGAGACAGAGCTTCCTGTAACAGTGAACAAGCAATGAGAGCTGCCTGTTTTCCTCAAAGCGGGAGTAATCCTTACACCAACTACAGGACGGCTTCAGCTGCATCCTCTGACCTTTACAGCCTCGACAGACGTAATGCTGACATGATGAGTCTGTAGGGGCGATGGGGTCTTGCAGCAGGTTACCTACAGAGAATAGGAATAAACAAGTAAACAAATGTGCCACAAGGGTATGAAAGCAAACCCTGGTTTTAAAAGTGACAGCATAAGAAGATTTTTAAAATGATTTGGTTCCTCATGTGCTGTGTTTCAACAGCTTCCTACTCCGATATTTGTAAAGCTGAGTGGTGTCTGGCAAAGTGCCAGACTGGATGACAACCGCTCATTGAGAGGGGCTTCCTTAGCAACACTGGTCGCTAGGCAGTGCAGCTGCAGATAGCAAAAGGGATGAAGGTGCATTCATTAGAAACAACCGACCTTATACACTTTGCACTGCCTGTGTGATAAATCCCACATAACAGCAGTAAGTCTATATTTAACACGATGCACATACCGCACACGGCTCGCATATTGACCTATCATTTTTGCAGGGGAGGAGGAGGAACAATCAATATCTGTGAGTTTAATGAAGATGCTCTTCTTTTAATATTATTTTGCAATCACAGCAGAACAAATAATCTCCTCTAGCCGGGGGGGCGGACATATACCCACTGGCTGTGGCTAACATCGAACTGCTGCATTATGCATGAAACACAAGTGTTAAAAATACCAACAAAATAAATCAAAGATGAGTTTTACATACCAACACAAGCAAACTAACCACATAGGAGCCCCCTTGATTTGATTACAGTCGGTTTTACCTGTCAGAATTTCAGTCACTGATATATCTGGTCTTGTCTCTTAAGTACTCCCTCCATTATGCAGTTGTTTTAATTGTATTCATATATTTTATAGTGTGTTTAGGGATGAAGAGAGAGGGAGAGAGAAAGAGAGAGATTAAATGCATCCTATCCTGTGTGGAGGGGATTGTTATTCAACACGATGACAGAGAAACGCCCCACTGCTGCCAAAAAGCACACAGAGGGGGGTGTGTCATGATGGGTGTCGCTGTGAATTATGATGCGTTCACTGATCTTTGGAAATTTTGCCTTCAGATTTCAGAGACAAGACTTAAATCCTAATGTCTGCTCAGGTTTTCTGAAGTCTTGTCTGTATTCACTAAAACACTATACTGATCAACAGTTGTGGAATAACTAGTTAATTATCGTGCAAACAGAAATCTGTACATCGGTACTCAATAAGCATAAAGGCTCAATTTCAGGATGAGTTTATATATAAGACAGTGTATTGTCACCACTGATTACTTCTTATTATTAATTCTGCAGCTGTTTTAACAGCGGTATTGGGTAAGTATTATACATATTCAGAATTACATTTCAAAACAGCTATCCGTTTAGATTTTTGGGTGATTTTACAAGCCTTATTATATTTTACTTATTAAAATCCCTCCAACCAAACTTAATATTTGCCTTTTTGTTAAAGTATGAAGAGTTTCCTCATCTCTACCACTTATGTTTTTCATCAGGTATACTGTTATCGAATTTTTAGTCAATTGCCTGAAATGCTCCTGACATATTTTACATTTATTAAAGTATTTTTTTCAACTGTTATTTTGAAAAGCAAATCATTTTCTAGGGTTCGTTTAAAAAAGGGGCACAATTTCATCTCTATATTCATGATTTTATTGACTAAAACCCTTTGTTTTAGCTTCATGAATTGAAACTGGGTATATTAATATACAACTCCTACATTTATATGCATTTTTTTTTAGAAATGATATGACATTACAGAGCATTAAGAAGAAACTAAAGCACATTAAACGATCTCAGATACAGTAGCAGATTAATGTCTGAAATAAATGTCAAATGGATAGAATAGCGTATGCAACTTTTACATGAATGAAGCAAGAATTGTTTCCACAACACTGGCTCATTGTCGACTTTAATATCTCCGATTGTACTTGAAAGCAGCATTGTTTAAAGGCTCGCTCCCACTGAGAGCACAGATGACAACAACGCACGTTACCCAACACCTTTCCTTAGCAGTCATTTACGCAGGTATACTGTCACATTACATGAAAAACGAATAAAAACCCCCAACTCACCACAGACCAAGCAGGACAGGGACTGGCGGAAAAAGGGAAGCAGCTTGCAGAGTTCCGCGAGGGCCCGGGGGTCTCGGGGGTCGCACTGCAGCACCGATCGGCTCGCGGACACGTAAAGAGAAGTCGCATTCACCGGGTTCATCTCAGCTGCCTGTCCCGGGGCTCCAGTCTGTTATAGATGTATTATTGTGTAAAAACACCAAAGTCACACAAATACACAAACAAACTAAGCGATGGGGGCAGCGGAAGAGCAGCTACTCCCGGGGTAAAATGAGTGTTTTTGTCAGTGGAGTCCGGCGGCTTTGAAGAGGGCATAGGTGGATGAAATAGGTAAATCCCACATATAGAGCAGTCTGCGCAGGGAGCAATCGAGGTTACTCATCCCAAGTCACATCCAATCCATCGTCAATGTGATGTCCCAGCAAAGCTATTAAAGTGAACGGTGCGGGTTGCATTCACAGGGAGAATGAGCAGGCATATAAACGTCGGTTCGGTTCGTTTCCATACAGTCCATGAGTTATGATCAAACAAAGCATTTCATAACAAAGTGCTCCAGTTTGCAAAGATTTCCCTCCGATAAATCCATAGTCCACATGCATGCTTGTCCAGGGTGCACAGTTGGTATCACACAATGCATTTATTTTTTCTCACACGGGCTTCAGTGCAGCCCCCAGCAGGCTCGTTATGGTTGTGTTATTGTTCAAGGCGGCTCAACAACAAAACAGGCCGCCCCGGCTCCGAAAGGTTCTGTTTAGAGGGAAATGCAAACAACTTTACATAGGAATGAGGAGGGGAGGGGAGGGGAGGAGTAAATTGGACAGAGGCTGCGGTTATTAAAACAAAAATAATGTCGAAGCTGAGTAGTCTCTCATAGTGTAAATAAAAATAAGCCAGTGGAAGCACCGGGCTCTAGTGACAGAACTAGCCGCCTGCGCTGCACCGGGAAGCCGGCTAGAAAAGCAGGCCGCGTCCGACTCCTCGGGATTAGCGGGACTTTCTCGTTCTTGCTGCTCGCCTTGGTGGGAGTGTAGGAGGAAACCCGAGGGACAAGCCGAAATTATGTTCCTCTGCAGCTTTTGATAGATATCAAGGGTGTCAGCGAAGACCGAAAGTGAATTAAATCCCTGTTTGTGTATCTTGCTATCGTTAGCCGCGGAGTATTCCTCATACCTCTCGTCGATTTTCCCATACACAAACAAGGGGGCGCTGTTGTCCAGATCTCGCGAGAACACGAGTTAGCGCGGTCAATTTAAAAAACAATGGATCCGCGATAAAACTTAAACTAATTCTGTCAGGGCGTTTATTTACTTCACGTTGAAATAACCCTGCCTTTATTTTGGAAATGTGCCAGTCAGAGACAAGCCTTTAATTATTTTCAAACAAAACTTGTGCACAGCAAAGATGGTAATGACTATACTGTAGGAGCCAATTTAGTGTGTGTGTGTATTTATGTATTGTATTTCAATGGCTTTTGTTTATATGTTTATTTATTTACTCAATTTGGACACTAGGTGGTGATAATTGATAATTTGGGTTAATTGGTCAGGTGGTTGGTGGAGTGTTTATATGTCACAGGTGAACAGGAAACCAGGGCATGGGTGGTGGGAACCATGGGCAGTTCTAGGCAGGGGCCAACAGGGGCCAGTGTAACACTGATCTTGGTCCCCCCTGTGGCCACCCCTCCAAAAGGAAGAGCCCCCCTAATAACACTCTGGTATTTGACTCAACAACCGGACTCACAATCTAGTATTAAATACTGGTACTGAAACAAATATAAATCATGATATTTAATGTTGTGGTATTTAAAGATATATATATTTATTTTAAAGCGATCATCTTTGTCTATTTTTCACCTGGGTTTAATGTCCTCTCTGACAAAACAACTGGCCCCAGTTTGGCCCCCTCAGTAAAAGTGGTCTAGAACCGCCACTGGTGGGAACATACGGTTCTTACCATAACACAACATAACGCAAGTAGGCTATTTAACATAACAAAAGAACGACAACCAACAGTATAATCTCGGATATAACAACTCATCATATCATCATCACGGTTTGTCTCTGCTTCATATGTGACAATAAACTGGAACATCAGAAAGTAATTTAATTTTGGACATTTGTTTATCATTTTTTTAACAAGCGCTGACTGTGCTGGTCCCTGGACTATGGAGTTTTACAGAATATCAGAATTTCTTTAGTTATTTAAAACACAAGTTATAGAGTTAAAGTGTTGCATGAGAGATGAAAAAAAAACATTTTACTTTTACTTACCCATATTACTAAATCTCAACATTTATTTCCATCTCTAAAGGCAGCACAAGTGGCAGAGTCCACCTCGCCTCTCCTGTCGCTCACTGAGGTTTTAATGTCTTTAGTCTTTATCCAGATCATCCTGCAAGAGAAAAAGATAACTAAAGCGTAATGTGCTCGCAAATAGATCTTAATTTGGTATAAATTCTTTGTGCAAAATCAGTAAGGCTTGTAAGGCCTTTGATTTACACATCTGCTCACAATTTCTTAAACTATATAAAAAATAATTCCAGAATCTAAAATTCATACTTTTTAAAACCCTGTAATGATAACTAGAAACGTAATTTTATATATGCATGGATTAACTCCACGCAGGTGGCCCAAATAAAAAAAGTAAAAAAAATAAATCTTGAAGAAATTATCCTAATTATGACTTGAAAGTAATAGTGTGATGAATAACAATCCTAGTTGTGTTGGCATTCAAAGACGTCAAACAAAATTAAAAACGACATAATAATATGGTACATAAATAACTTCACGTTCATGTACAACAGATCACAGTGGAAATAATTGTAGGTCAAAGTTAAACTCCCATATTTGTCTTGTTGTCACACAGGATCTTTCCAGTTTGATACACGAGATGACCTCATTTATGAGTGTAAAATATGACAAATTCCTCAAAGTGCTTTCTTTTCTGGTTAATGTTGTATAAACAATCATTCTTTGTATTTTTGAGTCATAAGGAGAATTTTAGAGTGGAGCTGATGATGAAACAACAGATAGTTTCTCAATCGTAAGGTCAGTGAACAGTTTCAGTTAAGTAATCACGTCTTTTTCAGGCCAGTCATGGTGAAAGCAGTTCAACCCCCCAGAAAAGGTTTAAAAGGATATATCTCTATTGCAAATGAATAGATAAAAAATTATATACAAATTGTAAAAAAAAGTGACAAAGTATGTCATAAACTGCCTTTTTGTCAGTCGTCAGTTTTTACTACAATCACATGTTCAACTCATTTTTTTAGATACTTGACATAAATATGGAATAAGGTATAAACAACACATATGAAGTACTTTTATCCTTCTGCATTTTAAGCAGCACTGTTAGAAGAAAGCAAAGATTATTAGAGATATCTAAACATACATGACACAGAAAATGTCATCTTTGACAGTTCTGCATATTCCACCATTAGGTCACTATTACTCATACACTCATGTTAAAACAGGAAGTAAGTGTTGTAGTTGATTTACTTAAAGCTCATTTTAAACTCAAAACTACTTTGAAGACAATAAATAAGAATTTCTGCTGGGTTTATCATTCTGGGAACTCAAGTCAATGAAAACTTACATCTAGTTGTTTTCTTAGACATTTAAATGCAAATATTTTACACATTACCCTACATCTTATAATATATTAACTGAATCATTTTCTGAGCTGTACTTGTTGATTCTGATATATTTTGTGTGCACACTCGTTACAAAATTTGTCACAGGTGTAGTTAAAAGAGGTATAAAGTGGCTTATGATTAAAATACTCAAAAAAGGGTCTTGAATTTAGACTTAGGGGAATTTCCATGTTTTTAACAGTAATATATGTTAAGACAGGCGTATGAGTAATCATAGTTCAGCCAGTCCACTTACTGTGAATGATTTCTGTTTTATTGTGCTAATTATTGTATCTGGCCATTCGATAATGTCTCTCTGAGAGCCACCTTTATGTTTCTGTTTTTATTTCTTTGTGTTCTTCTTTGTTTAAATAAAGCAATTTGTGAAAAGGGAGATACAAATAAAGTTTACTTACTTCATTAAATGTATTTAGATGCAATACCTGCTGTCTATAGTGATGAATTAAAACAGAATACTAGCCCAATGATTCTAAATGAATTTTTACACTACACATTTTGTCTAAAAAAATTACAGTCACACTTTGAAAAACAACATGTCTGTTTAGTTTTTTATGCTAATGTAGAATGTAAACTTGTCCTCATATCGTTATACACCCCCCCACCTTTGTAAAAACAACACGCCTGTGGTTGCTAAGGGCTATGTTGAGTCATGTGTGTTTGCGTGTTGTGATAACATTAGAGCAGATAAAAGATGGAAACTGTGTGAGGTGCTGTCTCTGAATGAAGGAGTGTGAACTAAAAGAGGAAGAAAATTCATCATGGAGTTTTTTTTTTTGACAATTTCTGTTTGTCGGTACAAAATAGTTGCTACAAACCCACAACCAATGAAAAACAAACTGAGAAGAAAAGGTGACACCCTGCTGTGATGCAAAAACATCGATATCATCCATCTAAACTCTCCTCTTTACCCTTGTGTCCTCTTTTGTTCTTCCTCTTTTTGCCGTCTTTAGCATGCAAAACTCTGGTCACATATGGGGCTTGTAGAGGCGGCTGACCAGCAGGGACTTTCCACTGTGAGGATTATGGAAAAAATATACCCACCATATTCAAAGAAGATTTATTTATGCTGCGAGGATGAGTCAAGTGTTAATTGACAGAAAACTAATCAGCAACAATTTGTTGAAATAGACATCATCTTCATTTCATTATCAGTTTTCTTTGTCGAATGTGAAGGTAAATTGAAATCATTTATGGTTTGGACCCTTGGTTGGAGGCCGCACGGTGGTGCAGTGGTTAGCGCTGTTGCCTCACAGCGAGAAGGTTCCTGGTTAGAATCCCGTCAGACAGGGTGCGTGGAGTTTGTAGTTCTCTCATGCGTGGCTTCTCTCCGGGTGCTCCGGCTTCCTCCCACAGTCCAAAGACATGCTCGGTGGGTTAACTGGTGACTCTAAATTGTCTGTAGGTGTGAATGTGAGTGTGGCTGGTGGTCTGTCTGACTGGCGAACAGTTCAAGGTGTAGCCCACCTCTGGCCAAATGACAGCTGGGATTGGCTCAAGCCCCCCTGCGACCCTGAACAGGAAAACCAATGTAGATAATTGACGGATTGGAATTTTGGTTGGACAAACCAGCAGATTTAAGTCATCAGTGTGAACTTGGAGGAATTGTAAATACCGGTAACTAACGCCAATTAATCAGATTTTCAAAACGTCCTACTTCACTTGTTTGTGTTCTCATATCTGGAGTTGATTTCTTATGAACAGAACAGAAATGTGTAACTTTTTAATAAATCTTTTTATAAATAGCTGCAAATAAGTTAAATTAAAGATGCACTGAAAAGCTGTGTTTAGAAAGGCAGTCTCCTGAGTCAAGACATGATGTAAAAACAATGACGCAGGATCCGCCATACAACGCTTTACTGAGAATATTTGCCTTTATATCAATGCTACATACATATATAACATACTGGAGAACAGAAAACATAATGCAGCGGTTTCATTACGTGCACAGAGGTTGTAGCGGTCGCGTGCAGACAGCCTATGGTCATGCACTGATCAAAGAGAATAAACATCACCAGCCCCTCCCACTCACTTACGGGGAATTTTCCTGATTACATACGGCCGCATCCTTGCATCAACTCACTCTAACTTTCTGCGGTAAGAAATACTGAGGGGCACGAAGGAGAAACTCCAGATAAAGTCTGAGTGAAAAAATGTGGCTGTGTGCGTTCAAACATGCGAGTGAACATGTGCAAGTGTGAAAGCACTATTTGACAGAGAAATCTATCAAACTGAAGAAGGCACATGAATAAAACATGTCACTGACCGTGCTGTGGGATACTACAGTGTTTGTAATGACTGTTAAATGGAAAAGAAAAGGTCAACAGACAATGACTGATGGAAAAAAAACCATCAGCTGCTGCGCTGATTCATGCAGACCTGTTCACCATGTCTCACTTTACCATGAATGGAAAAGTCCTGTATAATGTGAGTAATAACAGCTAGTTTAACTCTTCTGAAGACGGCTGCAGTCAACTGTTGCTATCCAACAGATTATTGTTTAGTGGAAGAAATAAATCTTTTTCAAATCAATCAATTGATCAACATCATTTACAGATACAAATTTGGTTTCACAATGATTGATTTCTGAAGTAAGTTTCTGTGTATTAAGCGGGGTGATGTATCAGGAACAGGTTGTCAAAGAAGGGGAACCCCCTCAAGGTGAGAAGGACCCCCTCTGGGTTCCATTCTGCAACAGCAACCCGCTCAAATAATGAGCGTTGGTATAATTCTTGTTTTTAAAATAATGTATCATTTGGACTCACAAAACAAGACTTTTAATGTCTATTATCCAGCATTTGTTACTTTTCACACTTAACAGGAAATTTGCTTTGAATGTTTTGGGTGCTGCTTCCTTCCATGTGCGTGAGTTATTCCTCTTTCAGGGTTCTCAGTAGTGTCTCATGCCTCTATGACCAATCTTTTTTTAGTCTAATATGGTAACATAGGATGCTAAAAAAAGCTTCTTTCTCAGTCTGAGGGTTATAATTAGTGTATCTCTGACAGACAGCTTTGGAGATTCCCCATTTGTTGCTCATATTTATTATGAATGAAACGTGTACCACTAAAGTAATCCATTTACTGACTATGTCAAGACCTTAAGACATCATTTGCCTTTAAGTCATGGTGATCATATTTTTGGTAGCACATTTCCAAAAAGGAAAATCAAGATCTAAAGTACTTTTGACTTCAAATATATCAGACAACTTTAAACAATACAATCAAACTCATAAAATGTTATTGAAAAATGAACATGTCAAATTATTGATCCAGCTTAAACTATACACAGACGATGTAAGGACACTTTTAAGTTTCCCTTTCTATGCTATTTGATGTTATTGTGATCATACTTTGTATGTACTGTATATTATATTTATATGGAGGTTGTAATTGCATTAATGGAAAGGCTTTCCTTTTTCACATTTGAAGTTATTAATGTTATTTATATGTCACTTTTTTAAAACACACTTTCAAACTGCTTCACATAATCACATATTGACCAACATAAATCCAATAAACCATGATACATTCAAACACAAACACAGGGAAACGCACAGACAGACAGAAGTTATAGAAATGCTAACCCACAGCATAAAGCGGGAGAAGACAAGGTGTGTATTAAGAGCTCTGTGTGTTTGGCTGTTAGGATGGGTTTGATTTTCTTAATGTTTCTTTTTAAAGAATTAAAATTGAACCAGCTTAGTGATGGCTTTCAAGTTAAGATAATTAAAACCATGAAAAAACCCAGACAGGAGGCGTCGGTGGCCTTGTGGTTAGTTTGCGCACAATGTGCAGATGCTGCAGGACAGCTTGGGTTTGATTCTGAGCTGTGACTCCTTTGCTGCATGTCGTTCCCCACTCTCTCTCTCTCTCTCTCTCTCTCTCTCTCTCTCTCTCTCTCTCTGATTTGTGGTTCTGTCCTGACTCTCTTGTAGAGGCATAAAAGGCTAAGGGATACAAGTTTAAAGAGATGATTGTCCTTAAATACTTCTTGAAACAATTTGTTTGTAATTTTGTGGTATAAATCTAGTTTACCTTTTTCTCACTGCAGTTGGGCTAAACAATATGACCAAACCAACACCAGAAGCACACAACAGTGCAAAGAGGTAATGATGCTTCTAGTCACTGCAGATCAGTTTAAATTTAAGCATCTGTGAGAGGTGAATACAAATATTTCCATTATCAGTATCCGTTCCAATTAGACAATGCCTGTTAAAGCATCAGTCATGTATTTTAATTCATTAGCCCCAGAATTAAATTGTCACACGATGAGAACAAAAAACAACCGAATGTTGCAGGCAGAGAATGTGTTTTTGTTTACGTGACCCAGATGTCAGCAATCAGTGTTTTCTCCCCAATAAATGAGTTGTCTTATAGCATTGGTATTGGAGGTTTACTTTGTACAAGGTCAACACTTAAGTGTAGATATCAGGAAGGAAAAAGATGTTGGAAAGTCTCTAATGTGAATGTCCGGTAATGCTTTTTTTAATCCGAAGTGTTCTGATTTTTGTTTGTAGTACAAGTAGAGGATAGGCGACAGAATACAATCTGCTGTAATGTAATTCATCAGCGGTCATCATACATCTATTTAGCTTTAATTATTGACTCTAAACAAATATCTGCATGCAAATGTAGCCAGCAATCCACTCTTATCACCAAGTTCATTTTTGCTTCTAAAGTTGCTAGTCAGACTAGAAGGGCTTTATATCTGGTTATCCAGAAGTTACCAACAGTTGTTTCCTCTCAGAGGCTAAAACATCATCAGACGATAGCTGATCGGTTCTCATATATGGACATGATGGACAAACTGACCCTGTCCTCCGTCTTGTCACCACTGCAGCATGATTGTTCTATCTGAGCATCATTACTCGTGACAAGTGGTTCCTCTTTTTGTTTGAAGCTACAGTATATAAAGTGCCGCTTCTCTCTAGTCCACACATCGTAAGACTTTGAGTATTCAGTAACTGAACAAACAGGCCACATTCAGCTGAAATCCAGAACCAGTTAACGGTAACGAGCAACATTTAAAGATGTGGACGACTCTCTCTGCAGGCCGCTGGATCTTTATCTTCTCCCTGCTTGTTGTGATGAACTTTTCTACATCAAAAGGTAAAACTGAACTCTTCTTTTGATAATGCTCGGGCTCAAACGTGTGCAGACAGCAGTGTTTGTCAGCTAGAAATTCAATCCCACACAGAAATTACTGTAAAAATAAAATGGAGCTCAAATGATATGTTAGTAAGTTAAATGAATAAAAAGTGAAGGGGAGTTTTGAGTAAGTGGGTAAATGTATTTTTAAAGGCACTTCAGTGTGTAACAGGTTATTTTAACGCCACAATGTTTATTTATTGCAGATGTAATAACAAAAGTATTGTTCTGTGTGTGTTTCAGTGAATTCCTTTAACCCTGTTGTTGGGAACTGCTGTTTCAGGGTCGCAAATGTGACCGTAAGAGACATCAAAGCATGTTATGAACAGTTAGAAAACAAGACCTGCAGGCTCCACGCCTTCCAGTAAGCACAGCACGCTTCAAAACACGTTACCCAAATCGGGACATTTTTAATTTTTACCAAGATTAAATCATCATTTATTTGCAAAATTAACTCTAAGAAACATTCAGGTAATAAAAATGTGTTGGTTTTCGGTTGTTTCCAGGATTGAAAGGAAAAATGGGAAAATAGCGTGCATCGATCCGAAATTCATCAGGATCGGGAAAATGATAAGGAAGGTGAGACTCAGGTGTTGGTCTGGATTTATGTGTTTAATACCAGAGCTGGTTTATTACCGGCTCAACATGGTGTTCTAAATAATCAATGCGTGCATGCTAAGACTTTTAAGACTGAGTTTTGACTTTGTGATTTTCACTAAGAAACAGTTCAAATTGCACTTGTATAATATTAGTTAGTAGTTTTTATCATTCAAGTCTAAAAACAACAACAACAAATACAACCACGCAGTAAAAGACTATTCAACTACTCAAAAACTAATGTACATTTCTTGAAGTACTTTACTGTGAAAACTTCGAGATACTTTATCTTCTATTTGAGCTACCCCATCAGGTTTTTTATTTCTACAGGATTTAACTACATTATACAGAAAATTTGGTTCTTTTGACTTTATTTATCTGTCAGCCTGAGTTATCAGTTTTTTATTTGACAACCCAGATTTAACATATGACCCAAAAAACGACATATGATGTGATTCACAGGTAAACCGTCATTATCTTTAAGGTTTTACCTTTTACCATAGTATATGAATAGCTTCAGTGCAGGCATGGTTTGGTCTACACATGTGAAAAAGGACTAAAAGTGGATTTTTACTCAAAGCATGACTGTAACCCTCTGAACGAATATGTACCAACAGACACTCCAACACGAGCCACATCTCTTTTTAAAGAAAAGTTTGCAGCAAGGTAGCTAAGAAAGTTAATCTTTCTGCATTTTTAGAGAGGAAATCTTTTTGGTAGGGAATCAAAAATAAAGGTCGTGCAAAACACTTGTTTTTAGCAACACCAACAATGTGGTTTGAGTACTTGAGGAATATTTAAAGAAAACAGAAAGTTCTCCTAACAAATAAACAAGCATTGCCTGAATTGTTATGAGCTCTAATTTGACATGTCTTTTGTCTTTTCTTCTCTGTAGGCAAAACACTGTGAAGGTTTCTAGTGAAACACAGTCCTGGAAGTTGAGTCTGCACGACCAAAAACTTCCCAGCAGAGCAGCTACTCCGAGCATTTTCAGCTGGTTTACTATTTATTCCCTTTTCAAAGATATCTATTTAAAATTTAAGTTATTTTTGTATTTACTTTTTTTTAACTATAAAACAAGAATTGTGTGACATTATATTGAACAGCAGAGCTGTTTCTTTAGAACCAAAAATAAATCATGTCTAAACAACGATTGACTTTTGTTTTCCTCCACATGTGATGTCTAGCTTTGACTGATTCACTCACAAAAAGGGATTTCTCTCACTGCTGACTCAGTGTCACATTTCCATGGCCAAGACTCTCAAAGAGTGGTACATTTTACTTAGATAGGTACGCCTGGAATTGAATAGGTCATAAATATTGTTTCTAAAATTAAATAATGTTCAAAGAAGTTTTCAATATTCTAGATGAATGATACATGTGACTATCAAAGATAGAAGGATGAAATATCTCATACATGTACATGAAAAGAGAAAATAACTTTGTCTGCAGGAGGTGCCAAGTCAACACAAGAAGTTGTCACCCGGCTAATTTACTAATTCTGCTTTGGAAGGCGACTGGTTAAACACAACCTTTTCACAGGAGATTTAAATAGATTTAAAAATGACACGGCAGAATAAAAAACCTAAAAGAGTAAGATTAATCTCTGGGTCAGAGAGATAAAACACAGAGTAAAAGGTTGACAATCGGGTTAACACATTTAAAAACTTGACTTTTTCTGGACTAATTAAAAAGAGTCTAGAAGAAATAGATTGAGAATATATGATCAATTTGACCAGATTTTATGTAAAAAGTAAGGGCAGATTCCTACATGTACAGGATATAGGGGAAATACTGTAGGGGAGGGACCTATAAATACGCAGATTGCATTCTGTGTAGAAGTGTGTATGGTCCTATGTGTGTGTGATTTAGAAGAATATCTCAGGGACCATTAGACCTGCATATCAATGGGATGGTGCAAGGCCATTTTATAATGTGTTTTGAATTAAATATTTGTGCTTCTGAACTTTTCGAAAAAAAAAATTCTTCTTAAATTTGTTCGCTCTATAAAGCGCATTGAATCGACTTTGTATGTTTGGCAGCCGGCCGTGTTTCTCTCGCGAGAAGTGTGTACAGCTTTGCAGTTCTAGCCAGTTAGCCCGTCTCTGTGAAGTTTGATACAAAGCTGAGGCCAAGAGGAAGAGGACAGTGACGGATGAAGCCAAGAAGATAAATTAAAAGAGAGTGTGACTGAGCAAGAAGCAGAGTGTACATCCCTGTAGTTATTATTCATGCATTAAATCCATCCTCAAATTGTCATTGTCAAACAAAAACCACTGTCATCAGCATTATTCTCATCAATGATATCATTAAGTGCGTAGGTGTTCATGAAATAGCTGGGTCTTTAGCTTTTTCTTAAAGGTGCAAAGGGACAAATAAAGATTGATTGACTCTACGGACCAAATGGAGTTTGGGAGTTCATTCCACCACCGGGGGGCGACAGAGTAGAAGAGTCTAGTTAGAGACTTAGGACCCTGTTGTGAAGGTTGTTTATACGCCTTTCATTTCAGAGCGTAGTGGCTGTGAAGGAGTGTAGACATGTTAAAGAGAGTTTAGGTAAGGAGGAGCCGTTTTTGTCGCTGTTTTGTAAGCCAGCTGCAAGGTTTCAAATTTGATTCAACAGTAACTGGGAGCCAGTGGAGGGAGATGAACAAAAGAGTGACATGTGTTTTTTTCGGTAGGTTGAGGAGCAGCTTTACTGGAAGCAGAAAGTCATCTCTGTTATGTCTCAGGACTGCATACAAATAAATCAATAAATCCATCTTACGCCAAAATATATCTCAACAACTGTGGATGAATCAGATTCATATTTATTCAAAATCTGATAATATTACTGTCCCTTGTCAGTCAACGTTGGTCTTAAGCGTCTCACAACACTGCCCCTCTGCTTGTCCACAAATGCACATTGTCTGTGAGGGGGAGTAGTGGGGCACATCAAATAGTTCCTCTTTCAGTGTGAAGCTGCAGTTTATAAGGTGCCATGTTTCTAGTTCACTCAGGTTTTGGTGCCGTGCAGTGTATGAAGATGTGGACTCTCGCTGCAGACCGCTGGATCTGTCTGCTCGCTCTGGCTGCAGTGATGCTCGTCTCTGCAGGTATACAAAGCAAGAATTTTATATCAAGAGTGTGTGGTAGTGGTAAAGAACATGTTATTAAACCAGCTTTAAACTGTATGTTATGGTAAGTTGCTGTTATTTCAACTTTCGTTTGTAGTGATACAAGTAGTTCTCATTTTTTAGCTTCCTTGGTGCAACTAGTGAACTTAAAAAGGCTTTATTCAAAAAGACTTTACTTTATTTGAATGTTACTTTTTTTTATTGTGGCTGAACCTTTAATGAGTCCTTTTTATGCAGATTGCTGTAAAGGTATGCTGTAGATATTTTTCTTCAGAAAACACTGCTTATACATGTACATGAAGAGAAAAGCAAAGCGATAAAAGAGGTATCACTTTGTCTGCTGGAGGTGCCAAGTGAACACAAGAAGTTGTCACCTGGCTAACTTAGTAGTATTGCTGCTTTGAAGGTGACAGTTTGTAGACTCCTTATGCAAGACCAAAGTGAACTTTCCTCACACTTTCCAATGAACATCAAAGTATGTATTTGGTTTATGTTTGCCATGCAAAAAAGTGGGCACATTTAGCAATAAACTCACTTAAAGATTGCGTATACTTCTGTAGGTTTTTTGTCCTAGACTTCCTCTTTCAGGAAACATGCAAGCTGCTCTTTCTTGTTATTTTATAGCCTGAGAAGAAGACAATAAATGCTAAGGTTTAAGATGACCTAAGTAAAATCTCCATTGTGCAGGACTTTACAACAGCCATGGAGGACCTGATGTTCTTCATCCTCCATAAACTAAACAGAAATCCTCATCATAAGCCTGGCTAGGTTGTGTCAAAAATACAGCAAATGCTGGGACAGCCTCAAAAAAATATGAATTTTGGTTGGAACACAACACAAAGAAACCCACTCCTGTTTCTTCAGACTTATTGATTATCACCTAAATCACTGCTGTTTTATGTTGTTGAGTATTAATGATACTGCTGAATAATGACTGTGTCTCTCTCGTCTTGTCTGTTTTTGTCTGTGTGTGTGTATGTGTGTGTGTGTGTGTGTGTGTGTGTGTGTGTGTGTGTGTGTGTGTGTGTGTGTGTGTTTGTGGGAGGGGGGGGAGTAGATGCTTTTGTGAACCCACCCTGCTGTTTCACAGCCGAAGAGAGAACAAGTAACCCAGTGATAAAGTGCATTAAACAGAAATACAGGAGGAACTGCAAACCAAGAAACTTTGCGTAAGTACAGCGTTAAATAATAAATGTTTCAGTGCCTATCTTTAAAAGTCATTTTATCTGCTTAAAAACAATGACCTAATGATACATAAACACTCTGGATTGGCCACCTTTTGGTTCCTTTGCTGTTACCCTTTACTTTATTGCGAAGTATACCATGGGCTGGGTAGTACTTGTGAACGGCTACAAGGTGTCCTTTACACTGAAATTGTCCATTCACAGTTCTAAATTATTGCACAGGCTATGCTTCAGCCCGTATCTAAATGAACAGCAGGTTCCAAAAAACGAACATCTTATTCAGTGGTGTCAGTCAATTTAAAATCACGTCATCATTTCAGTCCAGACTCGGTCGTTTTCTGCTGCTCTGTAAAATGAACACAGTTCTCTCTTTCTCTGCTGTGAGTCTGCATCACAGTTTGTTAGCATTTCATTTTAAAGGATAATTCAAGTGAAAGAGGCTCTGTATACATTTTCATATGAAGTGGGAAAATTATTACTTTAAGTTTTAATAAGTTATGTTTTTGTTTCAGCAGGTGACCATGGTTTAGGCTGTATAATGCCTTTCCAGTTGTCTTTTATCAGGCTTTGCACGTCTGACGGTTTTTGCATCACGATTAATATAAAATAATATAGTAGAACACATCTGTAGCTACAAAAAGATTTTTGTGGTTTCATACTAAACAGGACCATGTACACTCTATTAGTGGATTTAGCTTCTTTTCGCTCTTCTCAGATTACAGAGTTGCTTTTCTGAGCAATCAGTGTTTGATAAACAACTCTTGAGAAATTGGAAAGCAACATTAGAGCTCTAAACAAGAACCAGACACAAAACGTTCAGGTAATGAAATGTCTAACATTTTCAATCCTTTCATTTCTGTTTCCAGGGTTCAAGTTAAGGGTGGAAATTGGGAGTGTATCAAATCTAATTCACAGTGGATTATAAGGGAGATGGACATGGTAAGAATTCGGCATTAAAACCATTCTGTGGCCCCACTTTCATCTTTTTGAAGCTTTACTTCAGAAAAATGCTTCATGCTTATATGCTAAATAACAAATAGTGAAGTTTAATAGATGCAGTATAATGATAATCATGTACACCATCTTAATATAAAACCTACAAAGTCACACAGTCAGAGTTAACCTCAGTCGGAAGCAGATTATCCAACCAACAAAGTCAAGTGTGATAAAATCATATGAGGAAAATGACAAACAGTGACACACATGATGATGATGTTATACAGTAATTACATTTTCTGTTTCTCTTACTTTCCCCCTCTCTACTCCGCAGGGCAACATAAGCTGTCGTCCAGAATAAAGAAAATGAGAAATGGGAATTGATGTGGAGCAGCAAAAACCACGCAGCTACTGTGATCAACTGCGATGAACAACTCCTTATGGCTTTTATGAATATATTCTTTACATTTCTTGCTTTTATGGAATTTCTTTCTGCAGCTTGAATTATGTCCAGGTCATAAGTGAGCATGAAGTTAGTGAGAGCTACTAAAATGTTTTTTCCAAACACATATTAGAAGTATTTCTTCCAATTTTAGTCAAGGTTGTCAAATGTGTTCAAACTAATTAGTTGTCATTTTATTGTCTAGATATAATATACCGTTCCATCCTGTTTTAAACTCTCTGCTGTTGCACTCACAGGAATCAGGCATTAAGCATAAATACCATTCTGTAGTAACTGGTAATTAATATAATTGGCTCGAGTGGATAACTTCAATGGAGGCCAAAAATTGTATTTACAATCATAAAAACCGAGTGACTGAATCTATTAGCCTGTCAATCAATCTCTGCTCAGCTTCAGAGATTCCACATGGGGAGGGGGTTAAATCCCAGTCTTTTACCACATAATACAGTTTGTCTTTTACTGCCACACCACTGCAATGATTTTACAACAGTGTCAGATATATTACTGAATTTAAAAGTAGTGTTCTCACGCTGTCAAAGTGTACTACTGTATATTGTTTCTTAGCATTGTTTATTCAGACACAGAGCTGCACGTTGCTATTAAAATGGACCGTATCATGATACGAAATGTTTAATTTTTTTAGGAGTGTCACAGCCCAGTTGAAGACTCCAATTAATATTAGTGTCAGAGTTCATGATTATAGCTATAGATTGTACAAAAATATCAAACAGTATGCACATCCGAAAACTGAAGTACTGGGTGCTGAACAAAAAACATCCAAAGATAGAAAGATACTAAGTCCTGCTGGTGCAGCTTCTTGGGGACTTAGTATAGCCATAGATTGCACATCTTTTGAAAGAGATTTCAACAGAAAACAACATGTTGGTGTATGCACACAAAGTGTTCCTTTCATACCAGCTAAATTGTCACTGAAAATATCCAAGAAAGTCCTGGAAAATGAACTCTAAAAAAGGAGTGGGAACCCTGAATAGGGTAAATTATGAAAGTCTAGAGTCAGTGTATATCAACATGTTGAAGATAGAGTTGTTTGAGATACCCAGCATACCCAACCGTTTATGATCAACAGGAACCTTGCAAGACAACCAAAGTTCCTTTTTTGATGTGACGCTGCAGTTTGTAAGATGCTACCTCTCTTGTTCACTCATCATCAGACTTTCAGAAATTAAACACTGGAGCAGTTTTCAACTGAGATCCAGAGTCAGGTTTGATGCTGTGCACGACTCTGTCTGCTCACCCTGGCTGCAGGGATGCTCGTCTCTACACCAAAATGTACATAGAGTAAGAACACAATAATAGTCAGCAAAGAGTGTGGGGGACTATTAATCTACATGTAATTAAACTACTTTTAAACTTAAGTTGAAGCCAGTTGCTGTAAGTTAAACTTCTGTTTGCCATGATTACAGAGGATGCATTACTATTTTGCATTCCTTTCTACTGTAGCTTAATACTTAACGTATAACGATTGGACCCAAAAGGGTTAATATATAAATAAATATATTTATATTTGACCATTACTTCTTTAGTGACATTGATCCCTTTTTGACCAGCCCAGCCCCCTTTTTTATACAGACTGGAGCTATTAACATCAACTTAAAGGTCACATATTACACTCCTTTTCAAGAAGTTGAATTAAGTCTCAGAGCTCTGACACACTCTTTAACAAAGAAAATAATTAAATTAATTAAAGTTAATTAACAATTGACTAAAACTATGTTATATATTTCTGTTGTTGAATACTTACATTACCTCAAATATTTCCAACAGTTATCAAAGCCAGAGAATAGTAGGAGTAGTAGTTTGTTTTGATGTTTTTTAATGTTACTGCTGAATAATGACTGTGTCTCTCTCTATTTTTGTGTGTGTGCTTGGCTGTCACAGTGGATGCCTTTGTAGGCACACCTTACTGTTATTCCTCCGGCTGTTACATAGGTGAAGCAAGTAAGCTGTCCTGAACAATAAGAAATACAATTGATGTGACAATTCTGTTGATGAAATATAATGCTAAATCCCTTACATGTTTTTCTTATATAGATTTTTTCTATATGACTTTCTGCAACTTTGAAACCAGCTTTATGTTGAAATAATTGAAATAAAATTGATGTTTTGCAAAGTTGAAAATAGTAATGAATCCTGATTTTCTGGTTACTGCAGTGCTCTAGTATTGTATTCTAGCACTGCATGGATGGGTATTTCTGTGCTGAGTACACTATGTCACCAAAGGTCTATGTACACCTGGGCCCATTAGTTACTGTATACTATGGGAAGCGGACCTGTGTTGGGCCACGCAGGCTTAGGACAGTCAAACAATGGACTTGGGCCTGCACCTCTGTGAGAAGCCTCATTTGAGTGATTCACTGAGATCATAAAGAGGCCTAAAAGTATAGTAGAATAATGAGCTTCTTAAACATGAACATTAGAAGTGTGCCTAGGAGCAATGGAAGAAGGTGGCCTGGAGGAACACAATTAGTTCAAGGTGCTAACTTGGGGGGGATCAGGCTGTGATATCAAGTCAGTTGCTAACGATATTTCCAGCTGCAAGGTTTCAAATTTGATTCAACAGTAACTGGGAGCCAGTGGAGGGAGATGAACAAAAGAGTGACATGTGTTTTTTTCGGTAGGTTGAGGAGCAGCTTTACTGGAAGCAGAAAGTCATCTCTGTTATGTCTCAGCACTGCATACAAATAAATCAATAAATCCATCTTACGCCAAAATATATCTCAACAACTGTGGATGAAGCAGATTCATATTTATTCAAAATCTGATAATATTACTGTCCCTTGTCAGTCAACGTTGGTCTTAAGCGTCTCACAACACTGCCCCTCTGCTTGTCCACAAATGCACATTGTCTGTGAGGGGGAGTAGTGGGGCACATCAAATAGTTCCTCTTTCAGTGTGAAGCTGCAGTTTATAAGGTGCCATGTTTCTAGTTCACTCAGGTTTTGGTGCCGTGCAGTGTATGAAGATGTGGACTCTCGCTGCAGACCGCTGGATCTGTCTGCTCGCTCTGGCTGCAGTGATGCTCGTCTCTGCAGGTATACAAAGCAAGAATTTTATATCAAGAGTGTGTGGTAGTGGTAAAGAACATGTTATTAAACCAGCTTTAAACTGTATGTTATGGTAAGTTGCTGTTATTTCAACTTTCGTTTGTAGTGATACAAGTAGTTCTCATTTTTTAGCTTCCTTGGTGCAACTAGTGAACTTAAAAAGGCTTTATTCAAAAAGACTTTACTTTATTTGAATGTTACTTTTTTTATTGTGGCTGAACCTTTAATGAGTCCTTTTTATGCAGATTGCTGTAAAGGTATGCTGTAGATATTTTTCTTCAGAAAACACTGCTTATACATGTACATGAAGAGAAAAGCAAAGCGATAAAAGAGGTATCACTTTGTCTGCTGGAGGTGCCAAGTGAACACAAGAAGTTGTCACCTGGCTAACTTAGTAGTATTGCTGCTTTGAAGGTGACAGTTTGTAGACTCCTTATGCAAGACCAAAGTGAACTTTCCTCACACTTTCCAATGAACATCAAAGTATTTATTTGGTTTATGTTTGCCATGCAAAAAAGTGGGCACATTTAGCAATAAACTCACTTAAAGATTGCGTATACTTCTGCAGGTTTTTTGTCCTAGACTTCCTCTTTCAGGAAACATGCAAGCTGCTCTTTCTTGTTATTTTATAGCCTGAGAAGAAGACAATAAATGCTAAGGTTTAAGATGACCTAAGTAAAATCTCCATTGTGCAGGACTTTACAACAGCCATGGAGGACCTGATGTTCTTCATCCTCCATAAACTAAACAGAAATCCTCATCATAAGCCTGGCAAGGTTGTGTCAAAAATACAGCAAATGCTGGGACAGCCTCAAAAAAATATGAATTTTGGTTGGAACACAACACAAAGAAATCCACTCCTGTTTCTTCAGACTTATTGATTATCACCTAAATCACTGCTGTTTTATGTTGTTGAGTATTAATGATACTGCTGAATAATGACTGTGTCTCTCTCGTCTTGTCTGTTTTTGTCTGTGTGTGTGTGTATGTGTGTGTGTGTGTGTGTGTGTGTGTGTGTGTGTGTGTGTGTGTGTGTGTGTGTGTGTGTGTGTGTGTGTGGGAGGGGGGGAGTAGATGCTTTAGTGAACCCACCCTGCTGTTCTGAAGCCGTAGAGAGAACAAGTAACCCAGTGGTAGAGTGCATTAAACAGAAATACAGGAGGAGCTGCAAAAAAGGAAACTTTGCGTAAGTACAGCGTTAAATAATAAATGTTTCAGTGCCTATCTTTAAAAGTCATTTTATCTGCTTAAAAACAATGACCTAATGATACATAAACACTCTGGATTGGCCACCTTTTGGTTCCTTTGCTGTTACCCTTTACTTTATTGCGAAGTATACCATGGGCTGGGTAGTACTTGTGAACGGCTACAAGGTGTCCTTTACACTGAAATTGTCCATTCACAGTTCTAAATTATTGCACAGGCTATGCTTCAGCCCGTATCTAAATGAACAGCAGGTTCCAAAAAACGAACATCTTATTCAGTGGTGTCAGTCAATTTAAAATCACGTCATCATTTCAGTCCAGACTCGGTCGTTTTCTGCTGCTCTGTAAAATGAACACAGTTCTCTCTTTCTCTGCTGTGAGTCTGCATCACAGTTTGTTAGCATTTCATTTTAAAGGATAATTCAAGTGAAAGAGGCTCTGTATACATTTTCATATGAAGTGGGAAAATTATTACTTTAAGTTTTAATAACTTATGTTTTTGTTTCAGCAGGTGACCATGGTTTAGGCTGTATAATGCCTTTCCAGTTGTCTTTTATCAGGCTTTGCACGTCTGACGGTTTTTGCATCACGATTAATATAAAATAATATAGTAGAACACATCTGTAGCTACAAAAAGATTTTTGTGGTTTCATACTAAACAGGACCATGTACACTCTATTAGTGGATTTAGCTTCTTTTTGCTCTTCTCAGATTACAGAGTTGCTTTTCTGAGCAATCAGTGTTTGATAAACAACTCTTGAGAAATTGGAAAGCAACATTAGAGCTCTAAACAAGAACCAGACACAAAACGTTCAGGTAATGAAATGTCTAACATTTTCAATCCTTTCATTTCTGTTTCCAGGGTTCGAGTTAAGTGTGGAGATTGGGAGTGTATCAACTCTGATTCAAAGTGGATTAAAAAGGAGATGGACATGGTAAGAATTCGGCATTAAAACCATTCTGTGGCCCCACTTTCAACTTTTTGAAGCTTTACTTCAGAAAAATGCTTCATGCTTATATGCTAAATAACAAATAGTGAAGTTTAATAGATGCAGTATAATGATAATCATGTACACCATCTTAATATAAAACCTACAAAGTCACACAGTCAGAGTTAACCTCAGTCGGAAGCAGATTATCCAACCAACAAAGTCAAGTGTGATAAAATCATATATGAGGAAAATGACAAACAGTGACACACATGATGATGATGTTATACAGTAATTACATTTTCTGTTTCTCTTACTTTCCCCCTCTCTACTCCACAGGGCAACATAAGCTGTCGTCCAGAATAAAGAAAATGAGAAATGGGAATTGATGTGGAGCAGCAAAAACCACGCAGCTACTGTGATCAACTGCGATGAACAACTCCTTATGGCTTTTATGAATATATTCTTTACATTTCTTGCTTTTATGGAATTTCTTTCTGCAGCTTGAATTATGTCCAGGTCATAAGTGAGCATGAAGTTAGTGAGAGCTACTAAAATGTTTTTTCCAAACACATATTAGAAGTATTTCTTCCAATTTTAGTCAAGGTTGTCAAATGTGTTCAAACTAATTAGTTGTCATTTTATTGTCTAGATATAATATACCGTTCCATCCTGTTTTAAACTCTCTGCTGTTGCACTCACAGGAATCAGGCATTAAGCATAAATACCATTCTGTAGTAACTGGTAATTAATATAATTGGCTCGAGTGGATAACTTCAATGGAGGCCAAAAATTGTATTTACAATCATAAAAACCGAGTGACTGAATCTATTAGCCTGTCAATCAATCTCTGCTCAGCTTCAGAGATTCCACATGGGGAGGGGGTTAAATCCCAGTCTTTTACCACATAATACAGTTTGTCTTTTACTGCCACACCACTGCAATGATTTTACAACAGTGTCAGATATATTACTGAATTTAAAAGTAGGGTTCTCACACTGTCAAAGTGTACTACTGTATATTGTTTCTTAGCATTGTTTGTTCAGACACAGAGCTGCACGTTGCTATTAAAATGGACCGTATCATGATACGAAATGTTTAATTTTTTTAGGAGTGTCACAGCCCAGTTGAAGACTCCAACTCCATTAGTGTCAGAGTTCATGATTATAGCTATAGATTGTACAAAAATATCAAACAGTATGCACATCCGAAAACTGAAGTACTGGGTGCTGAACAAAAAACATCCAAAGATAGAAAGATACTAAGTCCTGCTGGTGCAGCTTCTTGGGGACTTAGTATAGCCATAGATTGCACATCTTTTGAAAGAGATTTCAACAGAAAACAACATGTTGGTGTATGCACACAAAGTGTTCCTTTCATACCAGCTAAATTGTCACTGAAAATATCCAAGAAAGTCCTGGAAAATGAACTCTAAAAAAGGAGTGGGAACCCTGAATAGGGTAAATTATACCCAACCGTTTATGATCAACAGGAACCTTGCAAGACAACCAAAGTTCCTTTTTTGATGTGACGCTGCAGTTTGTAAGATGCTACCTCTCTTGTTCACTCATCATCAGACTTTCAGAAATTAAACACTGGAGCAGTTTTCAACTGAGATCCAGAGTCAGGTTTGATGCTGTGCACAACTCTGTCTGCTCACCCTGGCTGCAGGGATGCTCGTCTCTACACCAAAATGTACATAGAGTAAGAACACAATAATAGTCAGCAAAGAGTGTGGGGGACTATTAATCTACATGTAATTAAACTACTTTTAAACTTAAGTTGAAGCCAGTTGCTGTAAGTTAAACTTCTGTTTGCCATGATTACAGAGGATGCATTACTATTTTGCATTCCTTTCTACTGTAGCTTAATACTTAACGTATAACAATTGGACCCAAAAGGGTTAATATATAAATAAATATATTTATATTTGACCATTACTTCTTTAGTGACATTGATCCCTTTTTGACCAGCCCAGCCCCCTTTTTTATACAGACTGGAGCTATTAACATCAACTTAAAGGTCACATATTACACTCCTTTTCAAGAAGTTGAATTAAGTCTCAGAGCTCTGACACACTCTTTAACAAAGAAAATTACTTACAGGTGTAATATGTAGAATTTATACACTAAAATATCCAAGTTAATTAACAATTGACTAAAACTATGTTATATATTTCTGTTGTTGAATACTTACATTACCTCAAATATTTCCAACAGTTATCAAAGCCAGAGAATAGTAGGAGTAGTAGTTTGTTTTGATGTTTTTTAATGTTACTGCTGAATAATGACTGTGTCTCTCTCTATTTTTGTGTGTGTGCTTGGCTGTCACAGTGGATGCCTTTGTAGGCACACCTTACTGTTATTCCTCCGGCTGTTACATAGGTGAAGCAAGTAAGCTGTCCTGAACAATAAGAAATACAATTGATGTGGAGCAATGAAAAATGGTGCAGCTGCTGGGAACAATTCTGTTGATGAAATATAATGCTAAATCCCTTACATGTTTTTCTTATATAGATTTTTTCTATATGACTTTCTGCAACTTTGAAACCAGCTTTATGTTGAAATAATTGAAATAAAATTGATGTTTTGCAAAGTTGAAAATAGTAATGAATCCTGATTTTCTGGTTACTGCAGTGCTCTAGTATTGTATTCTAGCACTGCATGGATGGGTATTTCTGCGCTGAGTACACTATGTCACCAAAGGTCTATGTACACCTGGGCCCATTGGTTACTGTATACTATGGGAAGCGGACCTGTTATGTTTTGACACAACCAAGACAACCACATACAGTAGCTGAAGCTCTCATCCCCACTAAACAAGAAGTTACTAAAGAATATAACACAACCAACATCTGACACTGAGTACACAATATTTGCAGTGAGACGGATAGGATCAGTTTTTCCAACAGTTTCTGTTTGTTTTTACTGAAGACTGCACATGGGTATTTGACTTCAAGTGTAGTTATGTCCAAGACATTTATTGGATGTTGGGATTCCAAATAATTTCTTTATTAATGCTTCTTTGGTTTTTCATGAATTCACCACTATTTTTTTCTGTAATTAAATCAAAATAGTACCAGTCATTGGATGGGATATGTTGAGCAGCAGGGGATTTTTTTCCCCCTCAAGTTAATGTGTTAGAAGCAGGAAAAATAGGCAAGGGTAAGAATGTGAGTAACTTTTGCAAGGTTGTAACTGTTATCTCGAAACAACTGGACCAGAGCATCTCCTAAACTGCAGCTCTAGTGGGTCTTTCCCAGGCTGCAAAGGTCACTGAGTACCTACCAAAAGTGGTCCAAGGAGGAAAAACCAGAAGACCAGTGACAGAGCCATGGGCAGTCAGGGCTCATTGGGGGGTGAAGGCAGGCCCGATTGGTCTCATACAACAAAGGAGCAACTGGACCTCAAATTGTGGAAAATGTTGATGCTGGTTCTGATAGAAAGGCGACTGAACACACAGTGCATCGCAGTCTGGGGCTGTGTAGCCGTAGAACGGTCAGGGTGTCCTTGCTGACCCCAGTCCACTGCTGAAAGCTTCTTAAACATGATCATTAGAAGTGTGCCTAGGAGCAATGGAAGAAGGTGGCCTGGAGGAACACAATTAGTTCAAGGTGCTAACTTGGGGGGGGATCAGGCTGTGATATCAAGTCCGTTGCTAACAATATTTCATAAAAACAAACTCAAACTGTAATCCATCTTCCGCTCTAAATTCATCATCTGATAAGACAATATACGGGTGCGTTCAAATTGTCATTTTTGCTTAGGAAGGTTCCTAACTGAGTGAAATGACCCGGAAGCATTTAAGTGGCGGCTATGATGAGAGCCGTTCGAATTCTCTAAAAGCTAAGGAAAGGTGGGTCAGTGCTTCCTTTATAACCTCCTTTAGCTTAGGATAGCACTGGACCATCCTTTACGAAAGGAGATGAGATATGCCGCCCCACAATTCCTTGCTGTCTTAACATTTAAAGCGAGTCGCGCATCCGACCGTTCACGAACATTAACGATGACCGTAAAGGGGCTCAGATCAATTAAGGGATGATGGGATAAGCAGACATTTTTATCCAGATGATGTTTTATTGAACATATTTAATTCACTTAAGAATGCTTTGTGCAGTTGTATTTGTATGCTTAAAACAATATGTGTAGGCTATATCGTGCATAAATGTAACAATTAATTTCATACAATCATACTTATTTTGATGTTGATTTCTGAGTGGACAGGAAGCTGATGGTTTCATTTTTCTTACTTGTAGCCTGGTAGTCTATATTTCTTTTATCTCAATCCCAACCTTGTGGTAATTAGGATTATTTCACCGGTAAGAAGGCACAGGGGAAAGTTTTTTAGATGATATTTTAGTAGTCCATTTTCGAAACATTGTTGTTTCATCACGGCAGACCCACGTCATTAACCTCCGCCGGCCCGTCGCATTTAATTACGTCGCCTAGTGGAAATGTGGTTGGATTGTCAGAGCAACGCGATCGCCTTTCCCTAAGTCCTTTTCTCCTAACATCTTTCCTTAACCTCATGACGTTTTCCCCGGGGTTAAGGTAAAGTGGATAGTGAAATAGTGGGATAGGAGGGACAATTCAAAAGCACCCTACGTTAAAAAGATGCATATCAAAATTGTGCCAATTGATTTTCTGTACATTAAGTAACTGATTTACTGTAATCGTTTCAGCTGAACTTATATTATGTGGCTAGTTAAACTTTTAAACAAACAAAACTTTTTAATAGCCTTTTTTATGTTTAAGAAAAAAACATGTACGTGTTTAGTAACAAAATTGATGAAGTGGAGAAAAAAATGATGATTCATTTAACCTTCTTTGATGTAGACAAGTAGTTTATCCAGACATAAGTCAGGTGGAGTAAAACGGACGCTAATTTGTAGCTACATAAAATATAGTACTTGAGTCAATTTACTTTGTTATAAATCAGCACTGTAAGACACTCACAGGTTAATGCTTATCAAGTTATTGCATGACATGCTAACAGCTTTTTGTCAGGTTATGGTGAAAGGAGAGATGAAGCAACAATAAAGAGGAAGAAGAGGTAGTTACTTCAGGTTTATGTTTGTTTGCATAACTTTGTAGTGAACCCACAACTGTTAAATATAATCCTTAAATTAATTTAACAAAATGAACGCTAGGGATGATGAAGTCAAGCTAAAAGTATATTATGATAAAGTCAACGTATAAAAACGGATTGCAGACTTACACGGTAAACAATTAAACACACAAACACAAGAAACTGTGTTTGTGTGTTTCATGTTTTCGTTATGCATTCATTTTTATTTTGCATTGCAATGCAATGCTTTGCAGCTGCCCCTACACTGTGCCGTACCTTAGGCCTCTTACAGATCATTTAGATTTACTTATACAACTAATCACTTTAGACAAGCCATCCGTATCAGGACCTTTTCTATTTTTTCACAAAAATCAATCTATTGGGGCGCTGATGCCGAGTGGTTAGTGTGCACGCCCCATGTATGGAGGCTGTAGTCCTCCAAGCGGGCGTCCATGGTTCAAATCCCACCTGTGGCTCCTTTACCGCATGTCATTCCCCTCTCTCTCTCTCTCTCTCTCTCTCTCCCCCTGATTTCTGACTCTATCCACTGTCCTTTCTCTATAATAAAGGCACAAATTACAAGGCTTTTAAAAAAAACAAGCTATCAAACGGTCCATTCAGTAGTTTTAACTATGTTTTTCCTCAGCGCCTTTCCCAGTTGGCAGCCTTGATATGAAAGCATACTGTAAAAGTAGAGAAAACCTGCTGTCTTTTTTAACAATTCCTTAAAAGCTTTATCTTCCTCATAATTTGGAAATTAGGACTGCAAACTTTATATTGCCCTGTAGATGGAGACACAGCTCTGATTAACACTGACCTTTTACTGACTGCTGTTTGATGAGTCCACAAACTGGTGGTGTATCCATTTTGTTCAAGTGGTGCTAACCTTTGAAAACTTTAATCCAACTATAAACTATAAATACAAAAATATAATTCCCAGCCTTGAGAAAATCAAATTCAGTTCTGCTTCAATATTGAATTATATTATTACATTTTAGCCTTCCGACCGTTGTTTAACTCTTGAATGTTTTTGTACACTGTTAAAAAAAAATGTTAGAGAATAGCAACTAAACAGTTTTTTGGTTACAACTTATTTCTGCTGCATCCAATTGGGAAAAAAATATCTGTTACTGAATTTTCCAATTAAATACTTACATCAATTATACCAAACATCTATTTTACATATATGTGCGTTAAAGAGACAATGGCCTGTCCAAACTTCTTGAAACCCAATATGGCCCCAAAAGACTGAGTGTAAACTATCCAGGATGTAAAAGCCACTTAACAAAAAAAACAAAAACAAAAACAAACAAGAGTTTAAGATCTTTTTCTGATTCTTACTTCTTCATGACTAATGATTCATGTTAGTGTTCTTTCTTGTTTCGTTTATTTTATGGACCTTTTCAGTTTCCTGGTATGATATTTGGTTCTTGCCCATTCCCTTTGACAGTTACAGATCTTTTTTTGTTGTGGCCTAATTAGTACTCATCGAAAGGCTCCTTTTTTGTCCTTTCTCTTACAGATTACCAACTCCAATAAAACGTATCTTACAATCAGTGACTAGTCCCACACTAGACTGGATAGTATCCAAAAGTACAGGGCCTGTATTTACAGACATTTTGAGAATCCTTTCAGAGAACTCCTAACTTAGCTTAAAACATCCTAGCAAGGATTTTTAGCCTGGGAGTGATTTAGGAACATTCTTAGAGTACCTCTGAGCGAGGAAGAGTCAGATACTTTTGTTTTAGTAAGGAGGCGTGGTTGACCCCGTTGCTAGGTATAACACATTTTTTCAGAAGCTGTGATTGGTTAATCTAATAAAATGTAGAAAAAAAGTTAATCATAGAATCTAGTCAGACATTTATGTCTTAGAATCATGACATTTTCTAAGAATTTCCCCTAAAGGTTTAGACTAGATCCTTGTAAAGGTTTTTCTAAGCCAAGTTAGGAGCTCACTGAGAGGATTCTCAGAATGTTTGTGAATACGGGCCCAGATTTTTAGTCATATTTTAAACCAAAGCAGCTGTGAGAGAAACGAGCGCAGTGGTGTTCCATTTCAATTCACAGATTAGGATTCAATACCAAAACATTGCCAATGTATTTGTGCAATTTAGACAGTGTGACAGACAGAGTTTGCTTGGAGTTGAAGTTTTACAAGTATGTTACTGAAGTTTAATATTCTGGTATCATGACAACCCTAGTCTGGACTGTTAAAATAGATACAATTCAATTTAAATCTTCATAAAAAAGATATACATTAAGTTTTATGCCATGGAAATGACATGTGGTTGGCATGAACTGTGTGCTATAAAAATGTCAAACATGCTGATGTGTTAGTTTCACTTTCTATGTTGTAAATGTATCTACCGGCCATACTGACCACATCCAGTCCAGTAACTATTTCAATGACCTGCGTCAGACAAGATGTCTGAGAGCTGGTTGCTAAAGTGATTTCATGGTATGTTGCTAGATTCACAATGACTATTCATTACATCCTGTGACATATGAAGGGCATGACAATTCAACTGATTACAAATAGGGCATTTTTTGCTGAAATTTTTAGTTACACATTGAATGTGTATAAATCTTTGTGTGAAACGGAGGTATGATTGATGTTCCACATGACCCAGTCATCCTTTCTGAAACTCTTATTTGGCATTATTATTTCCCCTTTTCTGCATTTTTGTACAACTCAAAGCAAATTTGAATGAATGGCAGGAAGTAATTCAACTATTTTCAGGAAATATTGTCCTAACTCATACAGTATGTGGAAACCATGAAGTCACAAACGCCATTCATTAAAAACCTTCCAACTAAATCTTCTAATTTTTGTTGTCTGGCAATTGATCTATTCAATTATTTGATGCATTTGGATGACAACACAGTCTAACAAGTTCCAGACACTTTTACCCATGCTTATATCCATTTAGTGTGTCTTCAGTCGATATCCAGAGTTAATGACCACAGGTAAGGGCTGGTAGATCGATCAAGAGGTAAACTGAGGGAATCCTCCTCAAGCTGAACTCTCTTCATCATAACAGCTCAGAAAAACACCCGTACTCTCGTAAAAAGAAACCACTTCACATGTTGAACTGGGCCTCAGATTTGGATACTCGGACACTTCTCCTAACCATCTCACCATCAGTGGCAAACCAGTGCTAAGAAGAAATCAAATAGAGGCCAACACACCTGTGACAGTGACAAAGTTTGACCTAACTGTACCTGTTTGTTTTTAAAAAAAATACTGGTACAGCTTGGTCCAGGTCTCCAAAGCTCAAGTAGACTGGATTTGTCATCTTCAATTACTTATTTAGGACTAATCCAAAACAAATTGGTACTACCATAAGTTTCTATTTTCTATGTATTGCTGAAGTTTTCACCTGTTCATACGTGGCCTGTCGTTCAACAGTCACCTAGATCTGTTGCCTTCTTTCGCATAAAAAACAAGCTAGGTTGAAGAGTGCAATACTCCCCTTATCCGCTTTAAGACATGGACACGACAACCCCCTTCTACAAGCCCAGATTACACAGAGCAGAAGTGTTAACCAAGGAAGCTGTTGGTAAAAGCAGCCTCCATGATCTTATGGTTCATTTTTTCTTTTCCTGGTCACTTACGCAACTAGACTTCCTTAATGACTTTCATTAGAGGTATATGTAAAGCTTTCCTTTGACTCTGAACCTGAATTGATTTGCTACTTGGATGTATCCAGGTCCTGAGTTAGGAGGTTTTTTCTTCCTGTGTATTTTAGTGTAAACATCCCAACGCTTTTGATGAAATTATTTGCATCTTGTAAATCAGTGTCTGTTTTCATGTACTGCCGCTCCATGCACCGGCTCGCTTCTGACTCTCTCTCTAAGGCTCTGAAGTGCCCACGTTTAGAGTCCCCACATGTGCCATATCTGATCTGATTGGTCAGCCGGTCGGCTCTGCCGTAATTGGTCAGTCGCTCAGCACGGTTCTCGGAAATGTCACGCCCCTTTTATCATATTGGGAATGCAGCCACGTTTGCTCTGAGGGGAGCATAAACATTTGCACCTTAGCACTACTGTGCTACCGCAGGCTACGGCATATCGTGGGCGTGCTACAGAAGTTAATGGGCGTGCAACATGAGCTGCTGGGCTTGCCACAACGAGCCAATGGGCTTAGATCAGTGATCTCACACTGACAAGACGTCACACTGGTAATTTTTTTTCAAGGGGGGCTAGAACCGAGCGTTACATGCAGCTAATGCTGCAGCTAACAGGAGGACGCGTTTCCGTGGACTTTGAATTTTTGCACATAGATGTGCCTTAACATACACAGGACACTTGGAAAACACACTAAAGAGCATATAAAACCAGAAAAAGCAGAATATGACCCCTTTAAGTCAATGCAGCCTGTACTGTAACTTCTGTCAAGTGCTGAGAGTCAGTTCTCAAGCTGAGGTCTCTCTTCACCGCACAGTTCACCAAAACGATACAATGCTCATGCAGTGTTGCATGCTTAAAAAATTAGAACATTGCCACAAAGTACAAAAGTACAGACATGTTTTGGAATGGCCTTGCTGATCTTTTTGAATATTTAATTTAAAACTGCTCAGGCATTGCTTTTGCAAGCTCTGTCTTATACCGGAAATTAGTTTGGTAGCTCTGTGTTGAAAGAAAGACGGGGAAGTGGTTTATGACTTCATGCAGACGATGTAAGCTGCTGAGGAAAGGAAAACGCTTGAACTGCCTACAAAATACACTGGTGTAAAAACTTTTTACCGTGTTTATCTCTCTCTGTTTAATTATGTGAAGGGAGATCATGGCAGTCAATGCACTGATTCCAGTCACAGTATATAAACGTCACCATCGCCTCCCATTGGCTTGAGGTGAATCCTCCAGAGAATATCCTGCTGCATTCTCACATCAGTCCACTCAGACTTGCTGCGGAAAAAATACTATGGTCTGGTAGGAGAAACTCCAGGGTGAATCCAAGTGAAAAAATGTGGCTGTTTGCGTTCACAGCTGCTCATGCAAATATCAGGAGATTTTCAGGAGTTTTCTGCAAGTGTGGAAGCCCTATATCTTTCATTTTTCAGCTTAAAAACAAATTGCAGCTCATAAATTCTGTGTACCTGCGTGTCATGACTGAAACTATGTCACATTCCTTATGTAGTGCTCACATCAAATATGTCCTGAAATGATTGCAAACAACACTTAAATATCCATTCATACTTAATATTGATGCAAGCACACATTTAGAAGGGTGTTTTTTTGAAAACTCATACTTTTACTGTTACCAACTCCTTTCTTTCACAATACTGAGGTTTTTTTTATATTTAGATACATTTATTTCAGACATGGTTTGTAAAACTGGACTAAGACACATTTTTTCAATAAGGAGTTTTCTTGAATATTCAAGACACAATCAGCATGTGAATCCCTATAAAAAAACATCCTATGTGTTGCAACTGAGAATGAGAAGTGGGGAAAAACACAGTAGGAAGGAAGTTTGGTTTATTTTAAGCTTTGTATCATGAAAACAAAGCAAAGTGATGGCTAATCTCAAATACTTGTCTCTACTTGTACTTTCCTCAACCGGTTTGATTTCTGCTGAGCTGCACATTTAACAGTTTAATCATTCATGATGGGGAAAATAAACCATGTCTGGTAATAAAAATGTAAAACAAAAGTTGTTAGTTTTTGGTGTATCATTTCTCCAAGACATATATCATTCTAAGATTTAGGTGACAGTTTTGACTTTTTGTTTTAGGTTTTTCCGGCCTCTCCAGCTCCCTAAAACTACTCAAAAATAGTTTCTTCATGAATTTAAAGAGCCTTGGTGTTAAAGCCTTCCAGGCCACAGCTCTCAAACTTTGAAATGCTCTGCCCATGCCTTTGCACTTTGCAAAAGGTCGAAGGCATGGGCAGTTAAAGACAAACCTCTTTAGACAGGCATTAATTATCCTTCATCTTTGAATTCACTGTATACTTTTATACTGTTTATTGTATCTGGGAGCTGTGTTTTTAATCATATGCTCTCAATTGGGGTTCATGTTCCAGTCTTGCCTACTCTTTACTGTTGTTGTTATTATTATAGTGTCAATTGCATTATTGTTTCAATATTTATTTTCTGTTTGGTGTGTCCTTGAATAGCACTTTGTGGATGACGTCTGTGAAGTTCTCAATAAATAAACTTTGCTTAATTATTTAAAAAGATTTACGGTAAAAATGAGTTGACCACAAATGCTGTTTCTGCAAGACTATTTATGTTTTCACTGTTTCAAAATAGATGCAAGCTTCTGTAGACAAGGTTTACCACATTGCTAACAGCTTATGTGCAACACCCCCAACTTCTCAACATGTATCTCTATCCATTCCTGTAACCAGAATCACGTGTGTTCTTCAACAGAGATGATATAGCTAAAATGCATGGGGTGGTAAAGAAGACAAGAGGTGCAGCTGGCTGCAAATTATTCACTCACTGGTCTTAAATAGCAACCAAAAGGCTGGTTATACCAACTAAGTTTGTCTTCTGATACACCAAATGAAACCAAATATTTCAGCCATTTACAGGATGTTGCTCTGTTAGTCAGACTGTCTTCAAATCACTTGGAAAAAGACAAATGGTGTAACAAGACTGTGGTTGATTAAGTTTTGTTTTCTGGTCAAGGCTTTTATTTTCACTTTTAGATGTTATGAGAACAGATCAAACTGAAAGTCTGCGGAGAATGTAAAAGTTCTGTGGTTCAATTACAAGTCAGTTCCTGTCTCCTCAGTGTCTTTTGTTTTACATGAATGGGCTTTCTTTTTGTTTCTCTTTTAATGTAACTTACGCTGTTTTTACATTCTGTCTTTTGAGTATGATGTGATCTGATTGGGATGCGAGGATTTCCAAGTTTGTAATGTAAGACAAATTTCCGTGTAAACGGAGAATAAAGTGTTATCTTATCTTATAATTCAGCCTCCTGTTAGTGATTTCTTGATGTCACATTTTTAGTGTTGAATTACAATAACAACACAAAATTTGTCCCAACTGCAAAATGAGTCCTACAACTAAAAAATTGTGTCTTAATCAGCCTGAAATTGTAAAGTGTAAACCGGGTATAACACTCAATAGTACTCGGTTTGATGACCTTGCGGCTAAAGCACATGCTGTATATAATTCCAATTGTGTCAAGGAGTTTTCCTTTTTTTGTTTTGAAAAAAAATAAATGAAAAATGTAGGAATTGTTGGTAGCTTAAACATTCCTGTCTTGAAATAAGTAAAATTTACTCAATAAAGACACAAATTTTGAATAACTTTTTTGATTGATTTTTAACATTTTGCCCAGCCTGGGTGGGATTCAACACTTTTTAAACCTGGTTCAGCTTTATTTCCCAAACAAACTCTCATTTCATGGAAATCCCAGTCATCATCTGGTCACTCATTCAGAAAAACAGACAGAAGGGGAAAAGAAAAATGTCGGAAGGTGACTAACCGGAGGGACCACTTCTGCTTTGTTAGGCCTTAAATATCTGAAGTCTCCAGACATTTGCATCAAAACCAAGCTCTCCAGGGAGGAACGAAGAAGAGAAACCAGCAGATATCACCAAAATTATCTTTAAGCATATTATCCTGTATCACCTTATCTTTTCTTTAAAATGGAAAACTCTGGCAGCCTGTTGGTGAGAATGCTGGTTGTCCTTGTCCTCGGAGCTGTCGTTCAGCCTGGAGCAGCAAGTAAGATTAGCCTTCAGATTAACTAAATATTTTCCTTCTTTTGAGTCAATGAAAGCATATGTAGATTTTCTTTTATTAAGCAATCCTTTCCAATTCGTTTTTAGCCCAGAAGCTGGCAACCTGCTGTAAGACAGTGGACAGAGAGGAGATAACTGAACCAATCTTAGGGTTCTTGGTCCAGAAGGCTGATCCCCCATGTGTCCAAGCTATCATGTGAGTAAGAAGTTGAATGCTCTATGAATTTGATCAACTGTCAGAAAATAATTTGTAGAGGAAATAATCTGAAAAGTACTTATGCATTGTTTTTATTTTTTTATTCTTGCAGCTTCCAAACAAAGACCGGTCTTTTCTGCAGCCAGCTGAACGCTCCCTGGGTTCGTCGCAAGATTTTTGCATTCAAGTGAGTTAAATTTGATAAATAATACTACTTTAATGCTCAATTATTACACTACAATATGAAATAATTTAATCTCCGATATATCCTCAACCATCTCCTTTGTTTTCCTTTATCTTTCTTCCAGGAAAGCAAAAGCTCAAGAGACACCATCAGTGGTCCCCTCCTCCAAAGTCTCCCTCCTCTCTATCATCACATCCACTGCCTCCCCTCCTTCATCCTCTACTCCTCCTCCTCCTTCCTCCTCTTTTTCTCCTTCCTCTTCTCTTCCAATAACTTCGTCCACTTTTCCTTCCTTCACCTCCTCATCTGAGATGCCAGGTGATGAAACTTTCTCAGAAGACAAGGAAGAGTAAATCTTTCATCTTCTTCAGCTCCAACGGATGAAAACACAGAAAAACTCATATTTGAAAAAGCACTTGAAGAACATAGTTATGTTAAATTATTTTTTATGTTGAACTTTTAGTTTCTTTCAATGCATCCTTCTTTAAAACATTGACATTATTTATTTGTTTCTTTTAATTGACGAGCGTATAGAAGAACTAATGTATTTATTACCCAATTGTATTTATCAATGTTTCCAAGTTACTGTATACAGTTTTATAATTTGTGTTTTTTTGAATGATGACATTTAGAGTTAAATATTTAGTTTATGAAAATGTTTGGGGGGAATATGTTGTTTTTTATTTGTTCAAATGCTTGATAACCTTTCATCTAAAAGTTGTGAAAACTTTTGTAAGAAATAAAATATTTTAAATTTGATCCTGCATCGTGTGTTTAACTGTTTTTATCTTCATTTTATCAGACTTTTTTCCAAACATGTAAAGTTATAGATGTAAGTTATTTATACTTGAAATTTGTATGATTTGATACCTAGTGCTGATAATCTGTAAAAAGAAATATAAGTTAAGTTATCTATTCTTTAGATATTTCTTCTTCTGATATTTGCCTTGACAGATCAGAGCAGACTCACTGAAATCAAACGAGTAAAAGGTGAAAGTACAGTCTAGTCTCCAGTAAACTGGAGAACCATTAGTTTACTTCAGGATCTACTCCAGTCATCTGTGAGACTGGCTGAATTTCTTGCTGCTCCATTTGGCATTCTACCGAGTTAAAGAGCTAGCCTTAGCACTTAGCAGGGAGTGACTGATTAGCCGAAAAAAATATAGATTTTTGGAAGTTATGAATTTATTTTAAAATCTCAGAAGATAAGCATCTCGATATATAAATCTATTTTTTCCCACCTCTAGTCACTATCATCAATGTGCATTTTGCTAGCCAGAGCCAACACAGCATGGAGGATGCTAACAACAAAGGCTAAACAGTTTGGATGTATGTCCCACTTACTACTATGTCTACAATCGATATCCGCACAGCTCATGTGTCGAGAGGTGTTGGTATAACGACAAGTTTAAACAAACAAAGAAGGCAAATGAAACAGAATGAAGTGGTACATTTTGTCGGCAGCTTTGCAAAGACGAGAGAAACTTCCCACTGATGGTTTGAAAGTGACAAAACAGTTGAGACCACGGTACAATTCGACGTCACTAATGTTGTTCATGGACGTAAAAGCTTTAAGCTTCACCACAGATACCTGGAACTACAACATAACAGCACAGTGCAGTGCTACAGGCTACAGGCTAGGGGTGTGCGATATTGACATAAAATAATACCTCGATATCTTTGCAAATCAAAAAACTTTAAAGCCTTGTATTGTACTAGCTCACTCTTGGTCATAGTATATTAGATGTTGTTAATGCTATTAATAAAAACGACTTATTTAATAAAAACAGGTCTTATTAATTAACTTAACTGAACCATTCAAGTAAATATACATAAAAAAAAACTGAAATCACCAGAGGTCAAACAGTGCAGGTATGAGTATACTATTTCAAAGTGGCCTGTAGGATTTACTTTATTAAATGTTGCCCAAAGACAAATAAAAAGTAAAAGGACATTTCAAACTTGGCTTGACAAACCAGGCTATTAGCGACATACTCAAGGTTGTCATTTTGCACATCGTTAAAACAACAATTACGATATTATCTTTAACAATATATATCGCACACTCCTACTACAGGTTAAAAACGTCACTGCAGAAACAGTGACATTTTGAGAGAAGATCCCGACAACATGAAAAAATCATGGACCAAGGTTCAAGGTTCATTTATTGCCATTCCAGAAACATGTGGTACGAAATGCAGTACTCCGGTCCTGAGCAATAAAATCAATAATAAAAGTAAGATAATAATAAAACAAGTAAGGATCAAACAAGTGAGGATCAGGAAAGAGATAAGATGGACCAGTTTGTCCGCAGGGTTTTCAAGATTGATAAAAAGGAAAGTTTGTCACAATCTGATGGCCGAATTTGCTTAATCGTAAAGCACACAATTTTATTTGACGGGGCGCCAGTGGTCGTGTGTTGAATCCAACATTTCCTGTCCCTCTACACCTGTCCTGTCCAATAATGGCAAGAAATGTCCCAAACAGCATAACGAAAAGAAGTTATACGCTGCTCCAGTTACACAGTAAGCTGAAGAATTATTGATATTGAAGTGATGAGAGTGGTGACACTGAATGCATTACAATGCCACTGATTCCAGGAGGGTGGATATTTTACAATCAGCAGTGTTTCTAAAGTTACAAAATGTCACTGCTATACAGTCCATAACATACCATGGAAACTCAAAGGGTCATGTTGTGACATGTCTGTGTGTCACTGAGGTGGAACGCCACATGACCAAGCAGAGATCATACCAGGAATGATAGCTCTCTTCCTGATGACGTGAATGCTACAGATACCACTTCCTCAAAATGAAAATAAGTTTTAATATGTAAAAATGTGATCTTTAACTCTCTGTAGTTTTTTTTTTTTTTTACAAAGAACCGCACTGGTTTCATAGTTGGAAGTTAAAATGTATTTATTTCTGACAATGAGGATAATTTATGCTTAAAATTTGCTGATTGATTCTTTTTATAAATACTTTAATAAATGTGCTGATTAAAGATGTCTGGGCACGAGGATGACCTCTGGCCTGGGAGGGATTCCTATCACCCCCGCAATTACTTATTCAGGAAAATGTGACTTCATTTTCCGAAGTCTATGATGAAAGTGCTTCCTGTTCGTAAGCTCTCGGGTCCGTTCATGGAAATCCCCGTCATCATCGGGTTAGCATATTTAAGATGAAGTGGGAAAAAGAAAATGTGAGCATTGACTAACTGCAGTGACCGCTTCTGCTTTTTCAGGCCTTAAGTATTAGAAGCCTCCGGACGTCTGTCAGTTTACAAAGCTCTCCAAAGAGGAACAGAGACTACTTCATTCATCTGTACTCCTTTGAATCTCATCTTCAACCGAAAGCCTTTTTGGAAAATGGTGAACAGCAGAGAAATGGTGAAGAGCACCTTTGTCGCCCTGGTCCTTGTGGCGGTGGTTCAGTATGTATCAGCAGGTGAGATTTAGCTTGAGCCAAAGTAGAAATAGAAATTTTTGACAAATATTCCTTTTTTTGTGAGCAATTTAAATTGACATCTTTACAATTCTTGTTTTCGTTTGTTTTAGCAGAGAAGCTGGCATCCTGCTGTAAGACTGTCACGAAACTGAAGATAACCGAACCAATCACAGGATACATGGTCCAGAGGCCGAAACCTCCATGTGTCCTCGCTGTCATGTAAGTGAGAAAAACAAAGCTACATGCTACTTCATTCATTTCATGTTTATAATATGGCTTCTATAAAACACATTAATATGGATAATCTTTAATCAAGCTAATTTCACAAAATAAATAATAATTGGACAATTCTGAACTGGAGAGTTTAGAAAGTAATCATTTTGTCTTTTTTGTGATTCCCACAGCTTTCAGACACAGTCAGGTCTTTACTGCAGCCAGCTGACCGCACCATGGGTTCGCCAAGAGATCGCTGCAATTGAGTGAGTTTATTATAGTTTACTATGGGCATGACGTTCATAATCTAATTATTGAATCCCAATTACATGGTCTCATTACTTTTCTTCTGCTTTTATCTTTCCAACAGGAGAGCTAAAGCTCGGGCAACTTCTTCTTCAGTGGTTCCTTCGTCAGCACCCTCCCTCCTCTCCATCATCACCTCCACTGCCTCCCGTCCGGCATCCTCCACTCCTCTTTCTTCTTCTCTTCCTTCTTCCTCCTCTCCACTTTCTAGCTCTTCTCCTTCTTCATCCTCCACTCCTCTTTCTTCTTCTTCTTCTCTTCCTTCTTCCTCCTCTCCACTTTCTAGCTCTTCTCCTTCTTCATCCTCCACTCCTTTGTCTTCCACCTCTCCTGCCTCCTTTGCCCCAACATCTGAGATGCCAGCTGATGAAACATTTTCAGAGGACAAGGATGAGTAAATCTGCATCTGATCCTCCACCAGCCAATGAAAATGAAGACTGAATTCATCAAGATGTTTACGATTATGGCTTCAAAACTGTAACAAGCTGATATTTAAAAAAGCAAAGCAAAAAAGTTACTATGTTAAATTATCATTTGTCTAATATTTTAGGTGGATTTATTTATTAGTTTAATTTAATTGACCAGTCTTGATAAAAGTATTTATGTATTTATTACCAAGTGTGTTTATGAACGGTTATAAGGTACTTTACATAAGTACAGAGTGTAATGTTAATGATGTGGCTGTAAGCAACTCAATTTATGAACTTGTTCACTGAAATATTTTAGGATTTTTATTTATTTGAATTCTTGAGCTTATTTTTCTTCTAAAGAAGTTGTGACAAAAAAATCTGAAATAAATGTTGCACATGAGATCGTTCATCTGGTGTTCATCTGTAAGACTGTATCTTCATCTAATAGGACTTCTTTCTTACAAAAAAAATTATAATGGCTAAAAGTTTTATCCAGATAAGGATCAAACACACCATATAGCAGATGTGAATTTTGATGAGAACTTAATAAAACCAATAATAAGCTGTGTTATTAAAAGTATAACTTCATTTTTGCACAGGAAAAATTGTCAGATTTTCTTGCATCCTTTTTTATATAATAATAATAATGATTTATATGTTAATCAAATCAGGGCGTCCCCGTCGATCTTTAAGCAGATCGTGGACGTTTAGATTGGATCGTTATACCACTCACACTACAAGATAATCTGATAATTAAATAATAACCTGTGCAGCCTTGAGTCGGGAACACCCCTGAGATTGTCGTGAAGGGGGGAATCGGACCTCAAATCGTCCCGATTATACTGAAGTCTCAGCCAGGCTTAAGAGTTAAGATTTTCCTTTTTTCCTTTTAAGATCTTTAAGATTTCTTCCCCTAACGTAAGATCATAATGGTGTCAAATTATCAAAGACTAGTCTTCTGTGCACAATCCATAAACAAATTGCAATTCTCTTTAAGCATCTCCTCTCCTTATTCAGTTTTCCTGATTGATAAATAGTTTTTACTGTGTTTCAGGTGCAAGTTCAACTCAATTCACCAGAGTCCTTAAATTGTTTTTGCCATCTTTTAAAAAATCTTTTATCATATTTACAATATAATTTGTTCTATCCAGCCACGCAGATACAATCGTTCTGGTTCAAACAACGTTTTAAGATATGAATGATTGAATCTTGTGAGATTAAAAGGGAGAGAAGCAGTGGCTGTGCCAAAATGTAATTAGCCCTCAACAGATGCATTCCTGCCACGATCACCATTCTAGCTCTGAGAGTAACACATTGCATGCGAGAAATAACAAGAGCGTGAGTATACCGCCTTAAACTTGCAGAGTGTTAGAGTCTAATGTTTGATGGTCATTATTAAGCAAACTGAGAGAGAAATGTCTTCTGCTGTGTTTGTGTGTCGTTTCATTAATTTCAAACATTCTTGCTATGATTACATGCAAACATTGTATGAGTCAATGTACGGCAGGCATAAAAAAAATAATACAGTACTGCAGAGTGTTGGACGAGGTAACTGGAGTTGAGATAAATAAAGGGAAACTGTAGGACAAATCTAAAGTTTCTTTTCATTTGAACTTTCCATTTTATCTTTCCTCAAAATTTGGTCCAATTAAGCAGTGATTAAATAAAAAATGTGTGATATTTCCAGTTTTTTACTATAGAAACAGAAAACTTTGAAACAAGAATGATCTGCTCCCTTCATATAAATCTTTCATGGTGTTGCATAACAAGTAGCAACCCCCACCATGATGTGCATCTTTTCACACTTGGCTGCGTGTGCTTTAGAACTGTTAGTGTCTTGTTTCTCAGAAATGACACAAGCATGGTGGTTTGAAGCTGCTCAGAGGGCTAGGAAAGATGATCTGATAAAGGGGGGAGGTGTTAAAGTGTAAAAAAAACCACAAACACACAGTGTATACATGTGCAGATAAATGAAAAACAGCGTCATCATTACGGCCCACATCATATCGCCACCCCAAAGATGATCATTGTGGGCTTACTGATATCAGACTGTGTAAATGCAGTCAATCGTCCACGAGTCAGTCTGTCAGCCAAAATGTCCTCGAGGATCCTGTACATCACTCTCTTTCTGTTCTTTCTGAGTTTCTTTTGCTCTGCAGTTAGCAGAGGGTGCCCCCCAAGTGAGTACAAAATTATCACAACACATGAAACTGTGTTCAAATGTCTTGCTTCAGTATAACAGAAATTAAAATGCATTATTTCTATTGTATGTTGTAACTGTATTATTTTCAACAGCTGCATCATAATCGTCTTACTGCTTCACACGTCCTCTATGTAAAGACTTTATCTTGTTTTGGGTTGCTCTGCATCTGTTATGTTTCGTTCTTGTGCTCTTGAGGATGACGGGTTCCTTGTTGATGTTTTTTCTACTGAGATCATTTTTTTCAGACAAAAACAAAGTCAAACAATTTGACTTGTTTGTTTTCTGAATTTGATTTCATCCACACGGATGAGATGAAGCCAACCTATTTTACAGACACTCAGTGCTCTTGTTGTGCTTTGTGCTTGCAAATTAAGAAAAAATAACAAAGTCATAATTTGACCTCTAAATATGAAACCAGACAAACTAGTGGTGTTGAGATTTAGTGTAAATAGTTTTTTCATAACTAACCTCTTCAACAAATGTATCACATTAGAAACTGAAACAGAAACGGGACAAATGAATTATAATTCTTCTTCTTCTGTTAGAACTCATCGAGGATATTTCACTTATCTTTCACAGTATTGACTTGTCATTTTAGATACTATTTAAGGATTTATGGTATTGTGACAGTCACTGCCTTAGTCAGGCTGTAACTAATTGATTCTGTCCCCCCTAGTTCTTGAGGAGTTGGATGGTCCAATCTAGAGCACCTGGGCCTGGCAGAGCATAAAAGCCCGACCCCAGGGTGGCTTCTCCCGCTCTCTCTCTTGCCTAAACTTTGACATTTGTTTGCTTGTGCTATGGTTGTGGGTGCATTGTGCAAATAAATCATTGTTTCCTCAATTGAAGTTGTTCCTTCTCATATTTGTCATGGCCATGGAGCCAGGTTATGACAAATTGGGGGCTCGTCCGCCTTTTTCTCTTTTGTGCCGTGACTTTGGTAAGAAAGTTTGATTTGTATTTGTTTGGTACTTGGTTGATCGGTTAATTTGGTTGTTCGTTTGGATCATTATTTTTTTTTGGCTCAATTAAATGTTAAACGTTCAAATTGACTTCAGTTTACCTTTAAGCAAGTTTTTGCTTGGATTTGAGGTGTTTTGTGCTTCAAACTTTTGTGGAGTCTGTGTGCGTAAAGTTGGAGCGCTCGCTGTGCGCGCAGGAGTCTGTTGTTGTGTTTATGAGCAGGAGTTTGTTTGTTGGAAATGACGGCCTATTTGGGATAACAGTGCAGGGTAAGTGGTTTGTTCGTAGCCTTTTGGATTGTTTGTTCTTACCTTGACGTTGAGAGAGAGTTTGTTTGTCAGCTGCTTATTGTTTCGACTGCCGGCTGGCACTTGACAGTTTCCTGTGCGTAATCGGTAATATAGTGTGAGTGTTTTCCCCTGGTAAGCTGAAGCGACGTTCCTCATATGGGTTCGTTGTGCGGGGAAAACTCAAGAGTGTGGTGAACGTGGGTGAAGCTTTTGCTTGGGAGCATGTCCGTGGTTTCGGGAAGGTTGCTAGCCTGCTAGTCGCCCAACTGAGCCAGCGGTCACTAGTGCATAAATACCCACCACTGCAGCTGCAATAGGGTCGAGTTTAGGTAGCTGGGTTTATGTCTAGATAGTGGGGAAAATCCACATTGGGTTGAGGAGTGGTCCTCTTGGTGCGCACGGGTTAGTGTCTCTGTGTCTGCTGGTTTCCGTGTGTGCGCAAAGCTGACAATTGTTTTTGTTGTTGTTTTTCTCCGGTTCATTGTCACATAAATAGTAAATTAAAATGTCTGAAATCGAATTGTTGATTGCGGAGCATTTTTCTGTGACGGTTGTCGGAGACAAACGTGTGAAAGACAACATTAAATCAGCGATAAAACGTAAATTAACTGAGGAAGGAATACTGAAGGACGATAAAGAAAAGCCACCTAATCCTACTGCTTTGTCTTTTCCGACGCACGGTTTGACGTTTGAGCAGCAAAACGAGATTTTGTTAACGCGGATGGAACATGACAGGAATTAGAAATCAAGAAACAGCTTGAGCTTGAACGAATCCGTCAACAGTCTGAGAAGGCTAAATTAGATTTGGAGGAATTTCGTTTGTCTTTGGTGAGGGATGGCATGTTGTCTGGCGAGGAGCAGGGCGCACAGTCCCGTGGCTCTTCTGTGCATCGCTTTGATGTTAGTAACTTGCGTCTATTACCACGCTTTAATGAGACAGATCCGGACACTTTTTTCTTGTTATTTGAACGTGTGTCTGGAGCAAGATGTTGGCCCGATGCTGACTGCGCTCTGATGCTTCAGTCTGTTCTCACAGGGAAGGCGCAAGAAGCATATTCTGCTTTGACTTTTGAAGACAGCTCCAGTTATGTTAGAATAAAGTCAGCTGTTATGAACTCGTGCCTGAGGCATATCGACCGTATTTCCTATATCATCAACCTGCATTATTTTCTGTCCTCAGAGCGTGGCCCATCAAAACAACATTGTCCTCGCCCATGCTGCAAGGCGTACTCTGAAGCTGTGGTCAGCACTGATGTGATCGGGGACACTTATCATGAAGTGCCTGCTCATGCTCTCTGTTTTAAGGCTTTGATGTAAGTTCTTAAAAAAATGTCCAAAACTCACAAATTTACACACATGGAGTCATAATAATATCATGTTTTTCTGTAGTTTCAAAACGCCAAATGGACGTGTCTGCGTTGATCCTCATGAAGAATGGGCCCAGAAACGTAAGTTGTTCAAACAAGCACACTCACAAACACAGTTGATGAAGCAACATATGTACAATGACACTGATGCAATCTCTTCTCCCATCTGCTCTCTAGTCACTGCCAAAATGAAGAAGCTGAGAAGATTGCAGATCTGAAGTTCTGATCTAAACATTTTCCTCGCGCTGCAGAAAGCCCGCTCCAAAAAAAAACACAGCTAGCTACTATTATGTATACTCACTAAGAGCAATACTTCCCGGCATGCACAAAACCTCTATTCTTGTTTAGCTCAAACATATATTTCTGCAGAAAGTGACGCATCAAGCAATAAATATGTACTCCCCAAACAAAAAAAGTATGACTTCTCTTTATCTGTCGTTTGTTTTGTAAATGTATTGATGTTTTTACAGATCCCACCACTCTTAATTTATATCAAACCTAAGTTTTGAAGTTATCTGTTAGTTTCATTTGGAGAAACACAGCAAGAAAAGAAGAAGAGATCGAAACATCAAGGAAGTCAGGAGGTTTTTAAGAGATATTTGACTTCCCTGTTGTGTCAGTTGTTTGGCTGCGCTTGTATGGAAAGACCACTGTGGGTAAGATGACAAGGATAAATGTAAACCAAAAAAGGCGGAAATGTGCACCCTTAATTTGATGATGTGACAAAGAAGCTAGAGCAGATGAAATGTTAGTTCTCTGCTTTAAAACCTGCATGGCCTCCCTATACTCAAATCTGTTTCTCTGTTAACATCTCCCTATTACTCCCATAAAGGGTTTTGTGGCAAGATGCTACCCTCCTTCATGATCTCAGCCTCAATTTTTAACCATTAACAGTTATAAAAACTCCTTTCTCACATTCCCATGACCCAGAGAACAACCAGTAACAAACATATCTGGACACACTTTTACAACCTGTCAGACTAATTATATTCCATGCACTGGTGAACACCAACAAAACACTTAGGCCGTGCACACAACCCATAAATCTGCTGTTGCATTTGTAAGCATTCAGGCTTAGATTCAATCAGCTAAAGGTATCCAAACATGCATGCTGTAATGTTTGCGCCATAAGGATCAACACAAGAGTGTAAAAATACATGCTTTCTTCACTAAAAGAATATAACATGAGATGAAGTTAAAGGGGATCCTGTTTAACTGTTCCACTGCGATTAAGCTTGATTAATATTCTTATTCCTCTTTTGAATTTAGGTTGCCATAGTACATGGGAAGAAGTACCAAAGCATGGGCCTATACTGCTACAGTATGTTTCAACTATAAAGTGAACTCCAGTGCCATCTAGTGGACACTACATGTATAAAGTAAATTTGAAATGCAAAACTGAAATTTGATGTTTTGGATACTCTGTTTAGGATCTTTTAAGTGTGTCTAACAATAAATAATGCGGCCTAATTTTCCAGCTGGTCAAAATAACAGAAACATTCCAATAAAGAAACACACCATAAATCTGACTTACTTTATCAGCTGGAGCCCGGTGTGACTTCTGACATGCTGAGTCTAGTGCGTCTGGATGCTGGGTCAACATCCTGAGAGACAAAGAAAAAAAAAAGCTTTTATAAGAAACACAGGCAAGCTGCAAGAACATTCTTATAAATAAACACAGCAGGCAGAAAATAAAAAAAAACTCACAGTTGAATTGGTACGCACTACGCAGACATAAGTTTAAATGAAATCACAGCACAGAGTAAAGAACAGGTGAGTTTTTCTATACGTTAAATGAAACTGTGTCTGCTCTGTGTAAAGGTAAACTGTCTTATGAGGAGAAGTGATGTCAAACCAGACAATGAAACAAACACTGTAGACGAAGAAAAACAAAAGCTTTCAGGCAATAGAGTTCTGTACTTATTCACCACATTTTGGAGACTTATTGTGAAAACAATATAATCTATGGTTTAGCTACTCCATCAACAAAATAAAAAAGTTAAAAAAAATAGTATTAGTTAGTTTTTTGTTTCCTTTTTTATTGTGTACTTTGTTACTGGTACACCTGACCACCCAAAATATTGTTTTGTAACCTAAAAAGTTGTTGTGTGTTTAAAAGGGTTATCAGTGCAGTAGTGAGAGACACATATCTATGAAAAGCATTGACTTTGGTCGCACAAATAAAAAGAACAGAACAGTTAAACACAATGCTAACATACGGCACAAGTCAACACATTCTCGGAGGTATTTATCTACGAGTATCTGATGAACTCAAAGATTACTAGTTCACATAGCTTCTATATGAGAAAAATACGAATGTCACAATCATGATATATATCAGCTCCTCATATTTACAGATTGACCTCAGGAAAAACAAATAGCCAATTTAGCAAAACGTCATTTACCATTAGCATATTACGTTAGTTAACATTTTGCTCGCTTACCCTATTTTTTACGATAATAGGTCGAAAGTTACTCTTGTTCATAATGACTTACATTTTCACACTTCAGAAATATAAATTCCCGTGTACAAGTCCTAATTTATGCAATATTTATTTTGTCTTTTACCAAACGTTCACTTTCGTAAACGCTGAACTGATTGGTCATGAGGACGGCGGTTGGTTTGATCTCGTCCAATCAGAATGCTTGTAGGCGGACAGAAAATTAACTGGACTAGAACTAGCTAGAACTAGTTTGAGTAGAAGTGGTAGGAACATTTTCTGAACTCTTAAAAAGTTTGCCACAAAGAATTTACTTATTTGACAGATTACTCTTGTTTAAGAAAATGTAGGTTTTTATTAATATCCTTGAATCATGATACAATTTATAGCTTTATCTTGTACATTACCTTTCTAAAACAGGGTAAATAGGCTAGCCTGCCATCAATAAATCACTATTACAGCAGTCTTTTCTGCTTTTTAGAATAATTAGATACAAACTAGGCTAAGTTGCTATTTAGGCATACTGTATCATTCTATTAACTGTTTAATATTTAATACTGTTTCCCAACAACTGCTATGCAGCCTGAAAGATCTAGCCCCTTCTCTCAAAATGCTTTTTTTTTCTCTTGAAAACATGATGAACAACCCGTAATCACAAATAATAGGAGTTGTTAACGTTTTTTTTTATTATCAATCACTCAAGTATCAGAACTGCTTGTCTCTAACTCTGCATACTGATGGTATCTGACTCTTAGAAATGTTTGCATATCTCAAATATGTCAAATGCTTTAAAATCCAAAGTAAATACGAGACCCTCTAAAGAAGACAAGTCTACTAAAAATAAACTACTTTAACACTTGAGTTCATTTTCTTCTATATACCAGAGAAGCAACATGCTCTCCTCCTCGGTGATCTCTGACCTTGGATAGCACAGGTCAGTGGGAAGCTGTCAAGTGCAGATAAACACACACTGCAGAGGGGAGTTTACTTTTGGTCAATGGAAACATAAACAGAAAGACAAGTGTCTGTTCCTGGTTTGTGAACTGAGATTTAAGATGTATTCTTCTTTAAATAGTGGCAGCGGGGTTCAAAATAAATGCCTTTCTCTTGTTAAGAATGCTTTAAAAAAACATGAGGTAAAACAAAATATGGGCATTTTTGTACAACTGTGTCTATAAAATGTAATTTGGGGGAAAAAAGGTGTTTTAATGAGAATGACATATATTTGTCCTGGTTATCAAATGCAATCCCATTTTAACAGCATTTCAAAATATCATCCAAGATGATCATAGTTTTATGAACACCTCCAACTTATTAACCAACAGTAAGTCAATACATATCTCTATGTCTTCTGTTTTGTCCCTGCTTTTGGCCATGTTCTTTGATATTTCATTACTTATGTGAGTAATAATGCCTGAGTATGTAGACACAAAGAATTATCTGCAATTATCTTATAAATTATGTTTTTTCACTGTTAAATATCCTAAAAGTGGACATAAACACTCTAAATTAGAGTATTAATGTTTCTATGGTGATTGCACTTCATGATTTAAATATATTGGGACCCGTATTGCATAAATTATGCAGATTATCAAACAATAGTTACTAAAAAATGGCAATCCATAGATATTCATAAAACACTATCTTTTAGAATGCAGTTCGCTGATTGTGTAAATATCTGAGAAAGAATAAACATGACAAAGCATCTGAGATGCAAACTTTTATACATAAGAATATGGAGTCACAGGTTTACAGGTGATGTTCAATGACACAAATCTCCCTCAAATTCATGAATACAACCAACAATACTACAAACAACTGTTTAAAAAAACAATACAAAATACAAAAAGATTCCCTCTTTGTCAAAGGCAAAATATGCTTTTTGGCTTATTGTACGTAAAAGTGAATCCCTGCTTGTGTTGGGATGAGGCATTTCAGGTAAATTCATACTGTTAATGGAAAAACTTGATTTCTCCATCTAGATATTTTGCAGATCCTTTGTTATAGAAACATATTAATGGCAATGTTTCTCTGACATTTGTATGATTCTTTTTATATGATTTATTCTCAAAGTGTTGGCCTCTAATAATGGCTTACATGCAGTATCACAAATTGATGAAGCAGTAGGAGCAATGTGGGGTTGAAGTGTCTTGGCCGAGGACACTTCAGACCTGAGACTGCAGGAGCTGGGGATCGAACCCCTGACCTTCCGGTTGGAGGATAACTGACTCTACCACTGAGCTGGTCACTGGTGTGGAGGGTTCCTCCACACCAGTGTGTACCTGCACTTTTTGTTTACAAGACTCTCCTCACAAGAGGAAATATTAACCCACAAATTTGCACATAAAAATACATAAAAATGATATGTACCTGTATAAAACATCTGCTGCAATGAAACCAGGATTTATATGAAGGCAAATACATGTATTTGGTTGCACAAAGAGCGAAACACTCAGCTTTCTTCAGAAAATGTATAACAGCTGAATAAATCAACGTTTTTTCCCCCCTCAGAAACAAATTATTAGCGCATTATTCCAGACAAATATTGGTCTTTTGCAACATCTTTTTGTTTCATATTTCACTGTATGAAAGGAATGATAAAAAGTGAACGATTTGATGCAGTTCTCTGTTCTGCAGGAACTGTGTCGTTGGTTTTCCAGAAGCGCTGTGAAAAAAGTATTTAGGAGAAAACACAGCTATAAAAAGTCCTTCACCCCAGAGAAGTTAGTAGGTAAGAAGTTGAGGCGCTGCAGCGGCCAAAGACACGCTTCAAAGGCATCCTTAAGTAAAACTTTGGCTCTTTAAGTATGTGAAGCTTTGCACATCCTCACACAAACATCCCGTCTCTGTCCTCGGTCAGAGCACCGTGGTCTCGGTCTGCAGGATGGATGGAGCTCGGGAGTTACGGGGAAACTGAGCAGAGTTTTCGTTCCCGTTTCTGCTGACAGATGTGGCGTGCAGCCTGTAGTCCCGCCCCACGTAACGCTTCAGAGATAAACTCCTCCACGTCCTCCTCAGCTCATTCTGCACCTTTGTACACACAAACAAAGAAGAAGTCAGTGTTTTCAAAGCAAAGAATTTCATTGAAAGAGGTTTGTTTGCGAGTGTAAACTCACCTCACTGTTTAGGAAACAATAGAGGACGCCGACGATGAGACCCTAAAAGAAAGACATGCACAGTTAAAGTTAAGAATCATCTTTTAGAATTACAAAGAATTTCCACAAAAAAGAAAACTAACATAACAAAGAATAAGTACTTCAAAGTCACTTTATGTGTTTTTCAAGGTTTTTTTTATAGTAACAGTTTACATCTTTACAAAAAAAATGCAGCAGTAATTGGATTGGGTTTGAATTCAACTTTATTGAAGCCTGAGTCAAAAATCCAAAATTAAGATGAATCTCACTTTTAACTATGGCCGAGTTTTAAGGAGAGTAAAAACACCAAACTTTAACAACAACTGTGTTCTTTGAATGTCTAGAGAGATTAATTTGAACATTAGGCTTTGTTTATTTAACAAATGTATTTTTGCATAATACTGTTGGAGTTTTCTAAAGTTCTGGCTCAACCCACTGACATCCAACCAATCAATGCAGAGGATTTGCATAACTGTCTCTCTACTGAGTACATTTATCCACTCACATTATCAACAGTTGTATTCCCAAGGATTTATGTCCTGTATCAGGGGGTCACAGGTGAAACCTGTTATTTGTTACCTGGAATGATCCGAGGCCGAGATCAAAAAAGATCTTCACTTTCTTCATGCTTTTGTCAGCTGGCTCCATCAGGTAGACAAACACCATGTAGTTCACCCCGAAGAGAGGGATCAGAAGGAGGGTGGACTTAGCAAGACGGCTAAAACACACAGGTAGGCAAAAGTCAGTTACAGGTAAAAGGCATTGTGTGAAGTAAAACATTGTCTTTTCCATACTTGCTAATGACACAAAACATTAAACACAGCTGTCAGATGATGCATTGTGTTGACTGAAATCTGTCAAATAGGTGAAACATCTTAGTAATAAACTTTTCAACGTAAATATATCATGTACAGTGTTTCACACAGAGGTCTCCACCCGAGTATTGTCTACATTTATTGCAGCCCAAGTGTGTTTCCCTACCCAGTTTTTACCAATATAATCATCGCTGAGAGAGAGAGAGAGAGAGAAAGAGAGAGAGAGAGAGAGAGAGAGAGAGAGAGCATCGATTGAAGTGAAAACTGAAGCATCTTATCTTATTAACTTACTGCTAATGAAAAATTTCATTAGAGCAGAAACACACAAACAACTAAGCTGCAGAATGAGGCGGGGCGCGACAAGCCGATGTGAAGAGGAAAAGTGCAGGTGTTTGTGGGTGCAGATTAATGTCATTTTTTATACACACTAAAACAAATTGGAGAATTAAGCACAATTCAAATATAAACCTTATATTAACCTCAACTATGACAAAAACAGGTTACTACACACCACCAACTCGTGTGGGAAACAGCTTTATATCTGGGCGAGTACCTGTACTGTGATCGTCCGTTTCCTCCGACGTGGGTGCAGCGCAGCTTCTGCACCAGGATGCGCACGATGCTGATGAACAGGATGAAGTTGATCTTGTAAAAAAAACAAAAACAGGAGACAATAACTGTAACATTTGTTGTTTAAGACTGTTTTAAAAGGAGTGTATAAGCCGTAGAGTTTGATTAATAGTGCTTTAAATAAAATACTCTAAGTTATTTAAAAAATATAGGAGGCTATGACAGAAAGTGTTAATGAACTTATTATGATCATCAGTTTGTGCAAAACTCACAATGACACATGCCATGATGGGCCAGTTGATCAGTCTGTTGGGAATCGGGTGCTCATTCATCTCCCAACACCTGAAAATGAGGAAAGTTTTTAGTTTCATAGCTTTAATTAATTAAATGATTTATTTATTGCAGCTTTCAATAAGTACCATGAACCACTTCAGAAAAAATATATCTGCTGTGGGAAGAAAACAATGACTCTAGATTTGATCAAACTAAGCAGGTTTAACTGGTTTATTAGTTTATTTCTGTCATCAAGAAACCAACCATAAATGACTTGAATATTAAATTTAATCATGTTCATTTCTATTTTCACCCAAAAAAATGACTGCATCTTTTCGGATCCTGGCTGCAGCACCGGTAGAGGCCACCAGAGGCTGATAGTTCATTAAAAAGCGGAATTAAACACTCTGTATCAATAAAATAAAGAGCACTGACTCACCTTGTGTCCTCCAGGTTAATCCTACAAGCAATCCACGCAACCATGAACACAAACGGGATTCCTGAAAGACAACGAGAGGACCGGAGAGCATGGCTGTTTGTATTCTCAGTCTGTCAGACACTGAACGAGCTGCCATGCAGGAAATACAACACATACTTTAACTAAAACATTTTTATACAAAAGTATTTCTGTTGCTCCTGTTGGGCTGCAGCCTACCCCAGCCGATGAGCATGTAGACGGAGAGGCGGGAGGTGAAGTTGTGGATGACGAGCAGCAGCGTGTGCAGGTAGAGACCCTCCACCAGCAGCCAGAAGAAGTTTGCCATGATGAAGTAGTTTAAGAACACCAGGCTGGATTTACAGCCCGCCTTCAAAAACACAACAACGTAATTTACGACTCACTATTTTGTTATGTTTCTGCACAAACAGAGGACATACTACTGGAGCAGAGAAACGTAATGAGCCTAAAGGTCCTCTAAAGTACAGTGAAACGTGTGTTTCTGTATGAAGTCACCAGTGAGGGCTGTGTGCTGCAGTCTGTGTCTTCATCGTCTGAAAAGAGCAGCGAGTCTTTGATCAGCACGGCCACGGCTCGCAGCATGAACGACACAAACAAGTTCAGATGGATGTAGTTCCTCGTGCAGTGGAGCCTCCTACACACGCACACACACACACACACACACACACACAAATAAGAATTTCAACAAGTGCATTAACTGGGGGCGTCAAGGTGTGAATCCAGTGAATGATGAGGGATATAAACACTGTAAGCAGCCGAGTGAACATCTAGAGCTGATCCAGCTGCTGCGTTCATCTCTCTCTCTCTCTCTCTCTCTCTCTCTCTCTCTCTGTGTTACAAAACAGTCACAGAGTGTATATGGATGCTTATAATGTAATAATGTTTCAGTTCTGACACCTTTTTTGGACTGTTTACATGTATGGGCTAGTGTAGGTGTATTTCTCAGGTACACACACATTCCTCTTTATGGTAATTCAGAAAGAAATGGGAAAAAAATTAGTAGAACTGTAACATTTTTTATTTGTTCCTGTGATGTAGAAAGCAGAACATCAGAAAATTACTTGTTATACTATCTATCTTTTTTGTTCTCAGTAATTGACTTCACTTTATTACTCTTAAGCAGCACAAATGTCATGAGCAGTCATAAATGTGATTTCATTTCATCTCGGACTATGAAGAGTTTCGTGTAGCATTGTAATGATACCAGATGATACTTATACCCGTTTGTCTATCAAGACCACAAAAAAAATTAAGTCCTAAGCACTTAAAATGTGTTCATTTCTTGACTTTAATTATAAAAAAACAGCAGACAAACTCCTCTAGACTGTAAAAACTCTCTCTCTCTCTCCCTGACTAAAGAGCTGAAGTTTTTTCAAAGCTTCGATAATTTTCAATAATTTCCATCATAAAATGACAAAGATTGTGTTGTTTTAAAACACGTTATTTTTGATTATCTTATTCACATGTGCATAAGTATGTGTGTGACCTTTAGGAAAAAAATCACACATAATTGTGTTAATGCATCGTGTTGTAGGTGGCATGATTTGTCCCAATAGATTGTGTAGAGTGTGTGTGTGTGTGTGTGTGTGTGTGTGTGTGTGTTTACCTAAACAGACAGATGATGAAGGTGCTGGTGAGCAGAGTGATGAGTGACAGGCTGTGTCCCAGAGTGGACAATATCCTCACCATCCTGTAGAAAACCAGCTGAACACACAGAGAAAAGAACAAATATTTATTGTGGAATTAAACACATCATGGTGACAAACAGAGGCAGGTGTAGAGATTTATGGTGTATAGATTACTTGCATTTAGGTTGTTCTTATTAATGATGTAATTGTTTCCATTGAGTAGGACCATTGTCCTGCATTTAAAACATCCTTTATATGTCTAAATGTACTTGGCAATAACAAACGATTCCTGTTCTGATTCCCCCATCCTCTGCCTCTACTGATTCAGCTGCTGTACATTCCTTCTCCTCAGATGTCTCCTCTCTCTTCTTCTTTGCAATAGTTGCGTTAGAATCGACTGCTCGATATCTATCAGCTCCAACTCCAACTTTATATGTTTTAGTTGCCATGGTTTCCTGTACACAAACAAGTGAAGTAGGCGGTGGAACTGAAAACTGGCGATCTGAAATCACACTGCCTACTGGCTTTGTAGGCGGAGTTTTGCAGAGCTACGCAGACAGACCTATGCACAAATATGTACTGTAGTGCTCACAGTGTAGTAGGCCACTACGGTATAGCTATGGTGTAGATTCAACGCAGAAGTATAAATCAGGCTAAAGTGCTACAGATGCTATAAATAACTATATAAATAACCACAGCTGTGTAATCTAAAGAATGTGTTGTCATACCAGACTGTGTAGAATTACATCTTAGAGGTTTATGCATTGGTTCTGTCTGTCAGTGAGAGTTAAATTTAGCTGCTTGTCATCACTGTGCGTCCAGTATCTGCAGTGTGTGGTATGTGTTTGTCTATAGTTGTCACATGCTGAGTTCCAGCAGTGACGTCTGGTCTGAGCTGAAAGTTTTCCAGATGGAAAACCTCAGTCTCTACGACAGGAAACACAGAGATGCTCCGTTAGAGTCACAGAGTGGGCATCCCACACCTGAGGGTTCTGGACAGGATCATAAGGCCGGTCTGTGAGTGTTTGCAAAGAATGCGGAGAAGAAAGGGAAGGATGATGCTGAGGAGGGGGAAGAGGAATGAGAAGGAAAACGGAGGATGAGGATACTTAGGAAAAGACTGAGGAAGTCAGAGAATAGGCAGGGGGGAAATAGAGGGAGCGCCCTCTGCCCCCTGTGCCTGCTTAGTGCCTACAGCCCCCTGTTGCAGAGTGTGTCCACTCCTGTGTCCTCGTTTGAGACCCTGCTCACTCCTGTGTCCTCGTTAGAGGTCCTGCCCACTCCTGTGTCCTCGTTAGAGGTCCTGCCCACTCCTGTGTCCTCGTTAGAGGTCCTGCCCACTCCTGTGTCCTCGTTTGAGACCCTGCTCACTCCTGTGTCCTCGTTAGAGGTCCTGCCCACTCCTGTTTCCTCATTGGAGGTCCTGCCCACTCCTGTGTCCTCGTTAGAGGTCCTGCCCACTCCTGTGTCCTCGTTTGAGACCCTGCTCACTCCTGTGTCCTCGTTAGAGGTCCTGCCCACTCCTGTGTCCTCGTTAGAGGTCCTGCCCACTCCTGTGTCCTCGTTTGAGACCCTGCTCACTCCTGTGTCCTCGTTAGAGGTCCTGCCCACTCCTGTGTCCTCGTTGGAGACCCTGCCCACTCCTGTTTCCTCATTGGAGGTCCTGCCCACTCCTGTGTCCTCGTTAGAGGTCCTGCCCACTCCTGTGTCCTCGTTGGAGACCCTGCTCACTCCTGTGTCCTCGTTGGAGATCCTGTCCACTCCTGTTTCCTCGTTGGAGGTCCTGCCCACTCCTGTGTCCTCGTTGGAGACCCTGGCCACTCCTGTGTCCTCGTTGGAGGTCCTGTCCACTCCTGTGTCCTCGTTGGAGACCCTGCTCACTCCTGTGTCCTCGTTGGAGGTCCTGCCCACTCCTGTGTCCTCGTTGGAGATCCTGTCCACTCCTGTGTCCTCGTTGGAGGTCCTGCCCACTCCTGTGTCCTCGTTGGAGACCCTGCTCACTCCTGTGTCCTCGTTGGAGACCCTGGCCACTCCTGTGTCCTCGTTTGAGACCCTGCCCACTCCTGTGTCCTCGTTAGAGGTCCTGCCCACTCCTGTGTCCTCGTTGGAGACCATGCTCACTCCTGTGTCCTCGTTTGAGACCCTGGCCACTCCTGTGTCCTCGTTTGAGACCCTGCCCACTCCTGTGTCCTCGTTGGAGACCATGCTCACTCCTGTGTCCTCGTTGGAGACCCTGGCCACTCCTGTGTCCTCGTTAGAGGTCCTGCCCACTCCTGTGTCCTCGTTTGAGACCCTGCCCACTCCTGTGTCCTTGTTTGAGACCCTGCCAATGTTTTGCCATCAGTGGCTAAGCTTAAACCTCCTGGCTGCCCTTTTGAACTTTCCTGGCCTTACGCCCTTCCTCCAGGACGTCCCTGTTCCCCCTCTGCGCTGCCACCTTGCCATTTGATCCGGATCTCTGTCCCAGAGTCCTTCCGCCAGACCCCCTCTGCCAACCCTGGTTTGTTTTCCCAAGAGACATTTTTGGAACGTCTGGGATCTGTCCTTTGAGAATATGTATATATTTGTGGATTTTGTTTGGACATTTAAAAAGTAAGCTTTTGCTTTTTGGACTTTTGTTAATAAATCATTTTTGATTTCTACACGTGGGTCCTCCTCTTTATTTTTGAATTACTATGACAGGTTTAGTCAGTTTTTAATAAATTTAGATATTTTAGGGTTAAAATCCTTCATACTGTATCGTTAACTCTACCTTTGAAACTACTGGTTTAAGGTGTATTGTTGCTTAATTGTAATGCTGTTTATAACTCGTCTTGCCTCTGTATTCCTCCACCAACCTGTCAAGTTGTAGTTAACTAAAACACAGATGAGGTTTAATTAAAAATTAAATGAATCAGTTGTATGTGCCATGTTCATCATAAAGCTGGTTTAGGAGAATGAGAAGGACGTGAGGATATTGTGACCTCAACATTTGATCTGCAAAATCTAATCCATTCATTCTTGTGCAAAGAGGATGTTTGTGCAAATGTTCAATGATTTCCTCCAGATGTTGCTGAAGTATCATGTTAACAATATCTAGAAGAGAGTTTATTAATTTATTTTAATGTAAAAAAAACAAAACTTGACCTTTTGGCCATCACTTAATCCTTTTATCCTGTCAGACATTTTTTGTGAAATTGTGTTGTAATTACAGCAAGAATTCTTGAGTCACTGCCATAAACATTTTTAAGACATCACAGTTACCTTTGACCATCAATACTTATAACTAAATCTTTTAGCCTAAGAGGACATCTGCGCATATTTAAATGATTTTCCCTGCAAGTGGCCGGTATAAAAATAAGAGAACAATGACGAGTGTTTGGCACGATTCATTGGGGACATAATAAGTGCTCAGGATGTTCGGTTAAACCTGGATGTTACCTGTTCATTTAAAGCTCAGAATAAACCAGAAGCTTCAGGAATGCAGCCTTGACTACAAGCAATAACTGGAGAGGTCAGAAAATAAGCTCCGTGGCATCACACAGGACGCCCTGGGGCGACAGGGGCTTAAAATATACAGATACACACCGACACAGCAGACATGACTCACCATTCTGGGAGAAGAAAACGTCTGTATGGGAGCTTTCCTTTTTTTCCTGCAACCACCTGCACTCAGCTCACAGGGTTAAATATTCAGATGTGTCATTCTGCTCCATAATCCTCAGAGCAGTCAGCCAAAATGGGGGAAAAAAAAACTCCTCCAGTTTGTCTTCATCTTGCAAAAGAAAAAGATGGTACGGGAACAACCGGGGGCGGATTAGAAAGAAGAGTTCACTGAGACCAGTAACCGAACCCTTCAACTCAACTTCAGGAGCAGAGAGGAGAATTTAAAGCAACGTCTGAAACAAGTCTCTAAGCTCGTTCTCCTCTTGGTGTGGCAAATTGTCAATCCTTAAAAGTAGTCCACTCAATGTTTTTGGTTTGCTTTGGTTGTGCTTAAAAAAATAAGTTCAACTGAGGAACCTGATGCCCACATGTAACATATCAAAACTCTGTCCATCACTCATTCTCCCAGATGTTGACAAAAACGAATTCACGCCTTTGTCTCTTACCAGGGTTGACTACTGAAACGCACTCCTCATAGGGAACCCTAGCACGAGCATTCAGAAGCTCCAATAGGTTCAAAACAGCACCGCTAGGATCCTAAGAGTACGAACATATGAACACATCACAACCATCCCTCACACACACTTCACTTGCTTTCTGTTCACCTCCGCATCAAATACTAAATCTCTATTTCTGTGCAGAGACACGGCTGTAACGTCTTTTTTAGGCTGCACCGGCTTCTCATTGGCCCTTAAATGTCCGCTGATCGAAGATACAGCCTCCAATTGGTCAACAGACTGAAACAGGATGGTAGCCTTAACGTTAGCCGAGTGAGCTAACAGAAGTTACAGTATTTCACTGAAATGTATACATAAGTCATCATGGAATATATACTGGTCACCTAAGAAAAAAGCCCCTGTATGTTGCAGAAACACAGACAGTTCAGATTCTTCCTGTTTGGATTTTACATTAAGTTTCTTCATCGTACCGTTCCATTTCTAGAGCTGATGATGTACAGGTGACATTTCATATGTTGTATACGACAGCTTTGATCTCAGAGGGTTAATGTGTCTTTAAGTAGGGGGGGGGGGGGGCATGGCTCCAAATGCAAAGTACAGTATGTCAGCTCCCTTCATGGGGGTATTTTGGCTTCACTTTGGTTCAAGGAAAGGAGGTGATGTTGCCCATCTTAATATACTGTCAATGGTAAAACCAATGACTCACCGCCCAGTGTACCTGAATTGTCATGCAAGATATAGACAGACAGAAGGATGGATAGGCACATTATTTTGTTTGCAACAAACTTTGTTTGAAGCAACCCTGTACAGCAGCGTTATTAAATCTGGTCAAATGTGAAAATATATCCATAGCTATGCTAGTTTAGAAATAGTTGTTTTCATGTCAAACATGAATATTTTCCCCTTAACTTTTACCATCTGAATGTTTAGATTTGACAAGATGTGAGTGAGACAAAAAAAGTCTGCTTTATTTCTGTTTCTAGCTGAACTGACCCTTTCAACATTTACGAGGCATGTCCTCCTAACACTAGAATTACAAACACGGCGCGGAGACGATGAAGGGAAAGGCAGATTTCACGGTGGTCTGAAGAGAGAAAGAGGAGCTGAGCCGAGCGATCAGCTGGAGGTCAGAGACCTGTCAGCCAAAAACTCTCTCTCCTCTCTTTCTTCACATCCGATCTCCTCTCTCAACCCCAACCTTCCTCCTCATTTATCACTGTCAGAGCATCCTCTTTGCGTGTGTGTTTATCTTTTCAGAGATGATATGAAGTCAGCCTTTAACTTCAGCACAGTGTCAGAGTGTCAACTGAACTGGATGATTTGAAGCCATGCAGAAGGGATAAGTGAGATTCTTCTGTTTGTTATTTTGTAAGACAAAAAGTTGCGGTTTCAAAATGTTAATTACATTCCAAGTATTATCAAACAACAGTCTAGTTCCCTTATAAAAACAGAAAAAGCGTTTTCTTGATATCTCGAGAAGTTAACTAGTTATCAAAGGAAAACCAGTGATGTAGTCTCGAGCTAGCAACATAAAATAAATGAACATCTCATAGAAACAACAGGAATTAGTCATTATCAAGAGAAAACCGAGTGGAAGAAAATAAATGTATGGATGTAGTTTTTACCCTCCAGCTTCTGTCATAAGGAACCCAATATAAGTAAAAAAAAAAAAAAAAAAACATTTTTAAGGTTAAAGAATAGTTTTTGCTTGTCATAGTTTTGGTTTATTATTTCATTACTTAATATGCAAAAAAAACAAAAACTAAGTTAATGCTTTTCAAGAAACAAAAAACAAAACAGGACTGTAAAAGTGGAGGCTGAAGCCTTAACTTATTACACCCACATTACCCTTTTTACATTCATCTTTTGTCTGATCCTTTGAAATATTTTCAAGGCAGTAAAAGATCTCAAACAGTTGACATACACTCTGTAGTTCATACTTGAGTTTTATATTTGATAATCATCTTGTGTCTTACACTCTTTTATTACCGTTTCTAAGCAATTCCACACATCTACTCTGTCTTAGTTTATGTGAGCGTACATTTCCCTCTCAGTTCTTTCTGACTTTCTCTTATTTGAAGCAGCCTCTGAATACAGTCAGGTAGCATGTTGTATGCTTTGGACTTTTTTTTTCCCTGTTAGAAAAAAACATTTCAATTGAAGAAATATGTAGGAAATACATTCAGTTCGAGAATATATCATAAAATATATTCTGCATTATTGTACCTCAGACTCCTAAGTGTTAATGAACAGCTCAGCACAAGTTTTAGTTACATTTATCAAACCGGAACCTGCAAGTTTCACAAATACAGCATACAAAGCTATTTTGTGGTCAGCCCTTTAAAACCAGATAAACAAAGATCGGCTGTTTGAACACTTGGCCTGTGTTTGCAACCTATTGCTGAAAGTGGATCAAACCAAGATATGATTGCACATGCTCACACCACAGGCTGAATATGAACTCTGAGATATGCATTTGTTTGGGACTTTGTGTCTGAGAAAACTGAAAAAGGAAATGACTGTGGTTTTACCTCTGCGCACAGCGTTTCTAGATTCTCCTGTAGATTTCATAAATCTTTTTTTTTTTTAAAGTCTTAAAATGACAAAAACAGTAAAAAACACTTGAGAGCTGAATTGATATAAAATATAGAAGCAACTAAACTTTTATAATTTAAAAAACATATCAAAACTCGATCCTTCACATCCCAAACAGACGCCGAGAAATGAGTCCATGCATTCATCTCAACCAGGTTAGATTACGCTCTCTATGTAGGATTATCCCAACAATCTGTGATGACTTTGACTTATTCTAATTCAGCAGCCAGAGTCCTGACACGTACAAGAACATTTGAACATATCACTCCGGTCCTAAAAACTCCATTTGCTCCCGGTACAACACAGAATTCACTTTGGAAAACCTATTGTAAGTCCATATAGCGCTACATGGTTCAGCTCCTGAGGACATTTCTGACCTGCTCACAGACTCCAACCCAACACGGCCACTCAGGTCATCAGGTGGAGGTCTTTTAGCCATACCCAGAATTAGATCAAAGTCCAGAGAGGGGGTCTTTAGTTACTCTGGTCCTTATCTCTGGAAAAGACTACCTGTTACACATCACAACTGTCTCTATTTTAAAGCTAAACTCAACACATATCTGTTCTCCAAAGCATACAAATGCTTATCTTTTGTTTGTGTGTGTTTATATGTATGTATGTGATCACTTCTGTGGTTATTGATGCTTGCTTTGCAGTGTAATTGATTTGATTTCTTCATCTTATTCATGACTGTGGAAGAAAATCGTATGCTGTTTTTAACCTCAATGTAAAGCACATTAATAATGAAATGAGCTTTATATATAAAATGTGTCGCAAGAAAACTACTAGTCTCTACAAGTTGTTTGACAAAGCATTACACTTTTATCAACATGTTGCTTACTTTCATGAGTATTTCTTACAAAAGGCAGCTGATTAATGTCTTGTCTTAGTTTTCTTGGGAGTTATTCATGATCGCTTATGTCTTCAAAAAACAAGTCAAGAAAGGCAAAAATAAAAAAACCTGAGGCTTTAAAGTTTAAGAGCACGAGATACTGGTTGCGTTTCTGTGGCCATGTCACTTTTTAATATAGAGTCCATGGTGTCAACACATGTAAAAATGAGATCAGTCTGCAACAGTAAAAAGTACAGTGGGTATGAAACTTATAACTCAGGACACACTCTGCAGTCATAGAAATCGTCAAACAGACGCTGAACTCACCTCATTTGGTTCGTCTGTGTCGTCTGCCCAGCAGGCGATGGTGATGACGGGATAAACATCCGACCAGCCTCTCTCTGTGCAGTTCCTGCTGATTAAACCTGTTACACAAAAATACAGATAGAGATAGATATATCTGTCAGTTTAGGACCTTACGTTGATTCAGTCGTTTGATTCATAGACACGCTTTAAATCACAGGTTTGTTTCACAATCTGTAAAGCAAACATCTTTAATTTGAAAAACCTCAGTTTGAGTAAGAGAGCCTTAATGCACAGAGTGTGTAGAGACATCTATCAAAATCATGCTTTTATCTGTTTTTTGGAGACAAGAAATCTATTATTCATTATTCTGTGCAGAAAAAGTGGTCATTAATTACATTCTCTTAAAATCAGTTGTAAGCAGAAAAAGGCGAGTCTCAGTTTCACTTTGTGACTTCTGATTGTAGAGCAGACGCTGCTCTGCCGTGTTGTGTGGTTTTCACAGCTTTTAACCAGCATCGAGCCGACTACTGAAGGGAAAGCAGCAAGGTAGTTAAAACAGATCACTGACAGATGCTGCGAAGGGGAACGCACAGGGAAAGTCGGCCAGCCCAGATGTTGTCAGCTGGCCCGCAAATAATTAGTCTCATTAACTGAAGGAGCGGGATCAGCACAGGATGGAGGGAGGAGGGAGGAGGACAAAAAAAAACTCAGTGATGATGAGACGGAGAGGGGGAGTGATGAAGAAGAGCAAAGTGATGGATCCAAAAGAGATGGAGGGAAGGTGAGGAGAAGTTCAAAGCACGACTGAAGCTATAACATCTTTTGGTTTCTAGATGGAATACAAAAAATAAAAGTAACCACACAATTTGCTTTGACTAGAGCAGTTTTTCTTCTTGAAACTGGAGCTTGTAATTTGTTTGTAAGCTTGTTTATTTTTGCAAAAATGCATTAAAAACCGCAGAGCAAAGTGATACAATCAGAACTGAAGAGAGGTGCAGATACAGATAAGGCTAACGGATGTGCAGAGAGCAAGCAAGTGCTGAGAAGAAAAGCTGAGCAAAGAAGAAGAGGAGGAGGCGGAGGAGGAGGAGGAGGGATGAAAGACCTATCGCCCTGCTACGTGACTGAGTCAAGGGGATCAAAGGTAGAGGGTCAGGAGGTAATCGACATGATGGATGAAGCAGAATGAGTGGACTGAAAGATATGTTTGTGAAATCAGATGTGAAGGAAACGTCTGGCGGAGGTCACAGTCAGACGGTTCAGTCCAGGACAGGTGAGGGTCAGGGATTCACTGACTGGGCATATAACATCAAAGCTAACGTGAAAAGTTGATGCAGCCGAGCTGAACCTGACGTGTGTGTGTGTGTGTGTGGGCGTGTTTATAGCTGCCCGGAACACTTTGATGGGCTCGATCCAGCGTCCTTTATTTTCATTAAGCAGAGGTTGCGTGGTGATTCTTTGATTAAAGGATTCGAGTGATATTATTAAAACCAAGAGATATGACAAATGGCGCATGGCACGGTAGCAGCTGCAGGTGACGTGCTCGCCATCCGTGTCATCTGTGTGGCCACTCGCGCACCTGATGTCAGTCAGCTCGTGTTGTTGATGTGCCAAAAATTCTAAATCAAAAGATTGGGTGAAAATCATCGACGTCGAGTCTGAGTCAGATCTTAGGTCTATCAGGGGCAAGTCCGATGATTCAAGTCCACGTTTATAACTCAAGTCCTGATCTCTGCAGTGTGTGTGTGTGTGTGTGTGTGTGTGTGTGTGTGTGTGTGTGATTTAAAGCTCACCTTTTTTTCCAAACAGGCGAAGGATTGGGGAGGGGCAGGGGAGGGTCATCACCTCTCCGACATCAGCGCCCTGCCAACAAGAGACATTGTCCCACTCTCCATGACATCCTGAACACACACGCACGCGCACACACACACACACACACACACACACGCACACACGCACACACGCACACACGCACACACGCACACACGCAGACACACGAGAGGTATTAATCAGACTGCCCACAATTTCCTATTTGGCTGTGCTCCTAGTTTCAAACTGTCTGATCTGGTGCCTGGTGAGGAACAAACAGTCAGGGAACAATCATCACAAAAGCACTCTCAAGTGTTGACATTTAGCTCTGCTGTACATTCAGGAGGGAACACAAATCATTAACCCAAGAAATAATAGCCCATTATTTTTCTATTCTCAGAATAAAATAATTTAGAATATAATCAGGAAAAAAAACAACATTTTGTTCTTTGAAGATTGGATTTCAGATCTAATGTTTTGTAGAGGTTTTCTACAGACAGAACGTGTTTTTAGAGCTGCCCATTAGCCCGGAGTGTTTTGAGTTTTAGAAGTAATTTTGATGGATAAGAAGGGCTGCATGATTCATTGTGAAATTGCATCCATTGCTGACTTTGGGAGTTGTTTCGTAGAGCATATCAGGTCTCTCTCTCTCTCTCTCTCTCTCTCTGTCTCTTTCTCCCTCCTGTGGGTGTGTCTGTCATCTGTCCCGACCCCTCTTAAAGCAAGACAAAAACAAGAACCTAATAAAAAGAGAAATAAGGTCATCCCTGCAAGACCAGTCAGAAATTAATCACATTATCATAATGTAGACAAAGAAATGTTTGGTGCTTAAAATCTTCTAGGGGAGACCCCCAGGCGCAGTTTTCACTAAAAGTTGGAAAAATTAAGAATCGTGTGAGAGAGTCGTGATCTCTATTCTCAGGAAGAAAAAAAATCATGATTTACATTTGAGCCATAAAAGGTGCAGCCCTATTACATATACATACTCCCACATATGTACACACAACTATATACAGGCGTGAGAAAACGTCCACAGTCCACAAGCTGCTCGCACACAAATAAAACTTTTTTATTATCAACATGGGGAAACATTCAAACATGCATGACCTCAGCACTGCATGTAGTATATACAGTATGTATACAGTATGTAAGTGTGTGTCTACATCGAGGTCAGCTTTATGAAACAGAGGGTGTGTATGGAAATAGTTCAAGCCTGTGTTGCAACACACTTGCTAGCAATCATTAATCCAACTCTCTGGCAAAATCACCCCCGATAGTTTAAGGAACACAAAAAGCACACACACACACACACACACTTTACACAAGGATTTTCTTTGGAAATTCTCATCAGCTCTAAAGTATAAAGATTAACAGTGACTAACATGACTGGAATGCTGGGCTGCAAAAAAACAGGCCGCATTAAATACACATAGATCTTGTGTGTTCTTGTTTTACTTGTGTTGTGGGGACCTAACTCTCTTATGAGCACACAAGTCTTTCGGGTTAAATTCAAATAGTGTCAGGTTTATTGTGTGTTTGTGTATTAGAATAAACAGATGTTTGTGTGTGTGTGTGTTTGCTTTACTGAATTTGTGGGGACCTCAGCCATAAAGGTGCATTGTGGGGACTTGCTTTCTTATGGGGACACAAGTCTAAGGTAAGGATATAGTTTGGTTCAGTGCGTGTGTGTAGGTCTGTGTGTGTACTTTTGTACCTACCTATGAGAGAACTTCTGGTATAATTACAGCGGAGCAGCCAGCAAAGAGGACACTTTTATGATCCCCTCCTGGACATGCTTCAAAAATCCTTAAACCATGTCAAAACATCTCTGAATTGTGACGATGTGTGTGTGTGTGTGTGTGTGTGTGTGTGTGTGTGTGTGTGTGTGTGTGTGTGTGTGTACCTGTGCTTGAAGGGGTCAGTTGCTGCAGTTGTGTCTGACACTCTCTCCTAGCTCTCTCCATCTCCCAGAAGAACTGGCAAAGAGGAAACCTGGCGTTTATCTGTCAGCAGAAATACAAATAAATATTGTGAATATTATCTCCTTAACGAACAAACCTCCTGCGTCATTTCTAAGAGTTCAGAGTCTGTCTCTCCGTGCCTTTGTGTACACACAGATATTTGTTGAACGTGCTTGAGTTCTCTTGACTTCAGATTGTTGTTCTGTAATCTACTCACCTGGTGTTGCTTTATTTGAGCTGTAGCAGTGTCAGTGTAGAGCCAACAGAGCGCCACAGGAATGAGTCCTAAAACCCGGAAGTAAGTTAGCATTTGAGCGCCATGGGGTCTAACGTCTAAAAGTCAACGGGGATTTTGAATGTGTTTGTGGTTAGACGCCTGAAATAAGGTTTGTGGTTAACACAAGCTGAAGAGATGTTGGTGATTTGTCAGACCACATAAACTACGTTAGGTTATACACCCACTTGTGAAGTTTTTACACGTCTTTAAAAAGGCGGTTGCTAACAAGTGGCTAAATGTGACTTCAGTGGTTGTCGGGGACATTAAACGTCATCACGCCGGACACAGAGGCCGGGAACTCTCTCACTAGTCGGAGATGTCTCATGTAGGTCGGCCGCATTAACGCTTCAAACATCATAAAAATGGCGTTCGTCTGTGAAGATGATCCTGCTGAACAAAACGCCTACGCTTCAGAAACGTGCGTTTGACACAGAGATTATTTTCTGCAATGATCCAAATGCAAAAATCCCATAGGTGAATTCTCGTTAGACCCCATGGCGATGCTACTTCCGGGTTGGCCTACAGAAATACGTCATATGCTTTGTTCTCTATTGTGCCTACACTGAGCTGTATTTGGTTCAACTCTCATATTTGCAATGCAGAGGGTGGTCTGGGCCCTCTTTGAATGGTTACATTTTATTTATATCCAGAGCAGAATCAGCTTGTTGTGTATTAGCCTCATCTTGTTTACCTCACAAAGTGTACAACAGCCGTTATTATTATATATGATTAATACATATATTCAAGGAATTTTCATTTAGTGCTTTTTTTCAAATTGTTCAGGTTTAAAGTGTAAGAAGTGTTTAGGTTTGATAAATGGATGTATGCAGCCCTACTATTTACACTGAAATACTGAAGCTCAGTGTTTCAGACATGTCAAGTCACTTTTAACAATCACACATTTTGAAGGTTTACTTCTGAGGTTTTCACCATCAGTCTTTCTATTGCAGCCAAACAGCCGATCAACCCGTCACCCAGGAGACCTCTGAGGGTTGAATGGATGCATGAAACTAAAATATATATTTATATGTCTGAGCCTCTAAGTAGGTCCATGGTGTATATGAAGCATCTCTAATAGCTAATGGTTCCGATATGTCTTTTTTTTAAATGTTCTTTAAAACCCTGAACTTTGAGTCAAGTACACAGGTTTAACCAGAGCGAGAGTTTGGCTCAGTAAAATGTTGTCAATGTTATTTTTGACAACAATAGAGCTCTATGGCACAGAGGAAGAACATATATATGACCTTGTATACAGAAAATACTTGTTCAGAGGGACATCCATTGTTGTTTTTTTTGGTTTCATAGGATTTGTTGGAGGGCCGTTTTCAGACGGTGGCCTGGGCCTTCTTTGACATCTGATCGGTCACTCCTGCTACCATCCTATAATCCAAATCTATGATTCCCAGTCGAAGGCAGGATTTATGTTGTCATCAGCTTCATGAGTTGTGTTTAGACAGGCTTCTACAAGCTTTTGTGACATTTCAATGTAGCACATTTTCTTTTGTCTGCTCTTTATACTGTGACTTTTTAAGATAAATCCTTTTTGAGTCCTGAAATAATTCAGTGTAGAAAATGTGTTTTTACCTATTTGTAAGGATGTTTTTCCCTTTCTTTTCTTAGAAAAAAACTAAATCTGTATTAATTAAGTAGATTTAAAAAGACAGAAGTTAGTGTGCACACATACTTAATGCTACCACTGCCCAACTCATTGCTCCGGTCAGGCCACAGAGAATACACAGAATATATTTATCTAAATCTCCTCTACTAAAGTCATACATTCAGGCAGAGCTGTTTGCAAAGAGTGTTTGTAGATATAATTCTGCAACTGTTTATTCACAGTGATACATTTTTACATTCAAACATCAAGATGCAACACTGGTCTTTGTTCTCAAATCTACGATCTACTTAAATTCCTTCATTACAGCGGAGGTTTTTAATTGCAATGATGTAAAACTCTTGGTCGTTCATTTCATTCGACTTCAGCTTTAAAAGAGAAGAAAATCAGTTTTGCAAAAACTAATCAAACATATTAAATATGAAAATATATAATGATGTATCGAGATGCTTTGTTAACTATACATCTTCAACAGTACGCCTTTAAATTCCTGACCTTTAAGTTCTTGTGATTCAGTCTTCCAGCAGACGTTACTGTAATCACAGATTGTACAGCAGAAAACAAGGTACATTTAAGACTTTTAGTCCTTGTCTACAGTTTTTTGGCAACGCATCATCAGATATTGAGCTGCTCAGAAGAAAGAAAGAAAAAAAACATTGAACTGCACTTGATGTAACCTGCTGTGGTTTTGGTTTTCTGCCAGCTGTAGTTCACAATAATGTTATTTCACAGGCGGTAAGAGGGGATTTTGCTTGCTGACAGTGCAGCAATGACATCTTATCTGAAGATACTGAAATCTTACACGGTAAGATTTGAGTTTTTCAAGTTAAGGAGTTGATTTTAAGGTGAACGTTTCTGCTTTTCATTGAATCCCTCTCAGAAGCTTCACTTCAGAAACCAATAAAACATGTTAGAGGTATAAGAATATTACACCAGAGAATACTTTAATAGCAAATATTACGCATTAGATGTTTTTTTTGTTTGTTTTACATCCCTGGCTGATGATACTGATGAAGACAGATACGGTTCAAGGCAATCTCATTAGTTTTACAATAACTTTGAATTGTCTGATGTGGGATTGCATTTTTCTTCTATCTCCGCTTCTCAAAATATAAACAATAGTTAGAAAATGGTAACGGGGACAATCTTATCTTGATTCACCTGATTTACTCCACCACCAGAGGGGACTGGAGTTTACAGACAATAACACAAAGACACACATAAAGACACACATCCTTTATAGATGAAATCTTTCAGGAAATTACGATAACTATATTTGAGTTTCTTGTCACCCAAATACCTCAACAAAACCTCAAACTTCGACCTTATTTAGCCCCACATTTTTTTGCTGCATATCATCTTAATATGTTTACTAGAGATGTTGCAATGCAAGAAATCCACTGCAATTTACCAAATAACATAACTCTAATGGGCTGAACTCCGCTCTGGAGTAACTGAGCTGCTGTTATCTCCTGACTTGTAAAAACGTAATATCACATCTGAAAGACCCCTAAGTGACGAGCTAAAGCTTCTATCTAAACAATCCCCGAGTAAACTGAGTGACTCAAACACATCAGGTTTTATTCTCCTCTCTGCATGACTTTAAACTACACAGATCAGCCGTGATGGAGAACATTAGAGAAGTTTATATGACGTCACTCTGCAGGACTTTTAATGCAAAAGTTCAAGAGTTAGACTGCAGAGTCTCCAGCTGGATTATTTCAGCCTTTCACAGCCAATCATTGAGTTAATGTTACTCTAAATCTAAAGGAATTCGGTTTGTGTCGATTATGTGGTACCCCTTTGAGCAGCATCTGATCTTGTCCTGTATTTCTATGTGTCGGTAGAGTTTCACTCAATGTGAATATCAATCGTCTTGTCTGACATTACATGTAATTGGTTACACGGGCATTAAATATAAAATATTAGAGATGGTTTTCTTTGCCTTTGCAGTTAATGAAGAGTTAAAAACTCCACCTAGGGGCTTTAATTCTTCAAATCAAAATAAGAGCTATCCTAAAATTTTTGAAGGGATGATTGAGAAGAGTTACGGACCTGTGTCCACTTACTGTTTTTTTTTTTTTCGCTGTCAGCTCCAACAGCCTCCATTTCAAAGTGCATCTCAGCAGCACTAGTTTCTAGAATATAAAAGTTATCTTGGTTCCCGTTAGGTCTGTTTTAGATTGCTCTGGTTGCTTAATATTCACTTATACAAGGACATTTTACAAAGCAAACATTTGATAAAATAAATGGACAGGAACTGTGTCCTGACATTGGCAGCAGTTTGAGACCTGGAAATAGTATCTGTGAAAACAATGACTCTGTGTGCATGAGATAAACAGTGAGAAGAAAAAGGATTTATTTCTAAAGTTCAAATATGAAGTCTTGCCCCTTCTGGATTTTGATTGGTCGGTCAGGGAGAAGTTACATTGATGAGCATGGGGATGTTTCAAGAGTTCAATGATTTTCAACTAAAGATGCAGCTACTAGTGGACACAAGGCTTTTTGGGGGGCTGGGACATGAGGACATGAGGTCATGAGGACATGGGAACATGAGGACATGAGGACATGGGAACATGAGGAGAGGAGGTGAGGAAAACAGCTGAGGATGTCCATCTAGGAAGTCAGAAATGAATTATAACTTCCCATCAAGTTTCCTTTTATCTTTCAAAATAGCGAGTTAAATGAACATTTTTAGCAGTTTAAACTCATAACTTTACATTTTTTTACACTCCTGCAGCCTCCAGAGATGAACATTCAGAGCAGCAGGACTTTACCCCTGGACTAAGATCAATATGATGGATAACTAGGAAGCAGGAGTCATTAACGTTCAGCATGAGCATGAACAGTACATATTTATACTGTAACACACACACACACACACACACACACACACACACACACACACACAGCTGACATGTTTCTGTCTTGATTGTGAAAGTGTGACATGTGAGAAATATTCCTGTTTTGTCCAGTTCTGTTCCTTTTTAGTTTATTTTTATTTTTACACACTTCAGATACTTCTTAACCACCTTTTAGAAATAAGTACAGAAAAAAATAGAAGTCTTCATTTAAATCCATAAACTCAGCAGAACGGCAGGTTTATACAACTAGACATTCCCATTGCTGTTATCTTCTGGAGAATCCTAAATGAGTCACTTTTTCTCTTACTTGAGTCTTTTTTAAGCATTGACATCACCTCTTCAGCATCTATAGCAGAAATGTTGAGTTTATCTTCCACTCGAGTTGTCTGCTGTTGAGTTCCACTAAAGGGACAGTTCTGGATCTTAAAGCTTTTAATAGACAATGACTTTTTGTATAAGAACTGAAGCTTAAATATAGATCTACAATGAGAGTATTAAGAATTAATCACCAGCAGCAGCCAGAGAGTGAATCCATTATTAATGTCTTCACACAGAGCAGCAGAACAGAACTGAGCTGCAGCTGCACAATGTAAAGTTTATCATTGTGTGTTTGTACTAAAAATAACAGGCTGAAGATGGAGCTGATTTATACTCCAATGAAGCTACATTTAAAGATGCAATGATTTATCAAACACTGAAAGTTAATCCCCAAACATACTTATGATAGATAAATCGTTTTCTGTGATTTTCATGCAAAAATAGAATATATTTGCTGGTTTTAGCTTCTTAAATTTAAGAATTCCCTCCCTGTCTTTGTCACTTACGGTGACAAAAAAGCAACTAAGGCTCTGGGAAAATAAGATGAGCATTTTTCCACAAGTTTGTGAAAACTTCTCGACTTCAACGCTTTCATCAGTTATGGACAAGACCAGCAAATATGCTCAATCTAATGCAAACAACCCTAGTTCCAAATTTGACAGTAAAGACAGAAGATTTAAATGTTGTAAAGAAAATGTGACTATCAAAACTTAAAATGACTTAAAGCTGAAGGAATCCGGAAAGAATACAAATTTAAAGTTAAGAATATAAAGCAGCATCAGAGCATTAAAATAAGAGCACTGCATCCTAAAAGTGTGGCTATTTTAAAATAAAGTCTTACTAATACTAATTTACTTTTAATTACTTTTTTAATTACTTACTTCCAATTGTCTGACTTAAAACAGATATGACAGAAATCGTTTTAAAGTGTGCACTAAAAACTCCCTAAAAAGGTATATTGCTAAATAATAACAAATAAAAAGCTGCTGCCCTATTCACTTTACATTAATTGGAAATTAGAGGGCCTAACAGCTTCAGAAATCCCAAAGAAATACATTTAGGTTTATTTATTTATTTATCGCAGGGGACATTAGAAGAATTAGCAAATTAGAATAAGGTCACTATTTACCTATACCGTGAATATTAAATACAACAAAGCTTTATTATGCTATTAACCCGTATTAAACCAAAAATGTGGAGCCCCAGGAGTTCAACATGTTCAGTTATTTTAAAGGAATATTACAGAAATACTTAAAATGCAATAAAATCCTCTTAACATCGATAAAAGACTTTAAGACGCTGAATTACTCCAAATAGTAAATATGTGACATTGTTTACGTATCAAATGAGTATAAGGGTTTGTTTTATTAGTGATGAACTGACCGTGTGGATGAAGCAGAAGCCGAGCAGCAGCAGCAGCAGAGCGAGCCGGTGCGTAAACGACATGGTCACACCTCATCCACCTGAACGTGCAGCAGCTCGCGACTCACCATCCTCAGCAGCCAAGCACGTGCGCTGAAATGCCGTCGGTGTTCAGCGTTACGCACGATTTGAGCCTCTTAAAAAAAGAAAAAAGTTTTCCGAAAAAGTTCCAACAATTTTTTCCCAGAATAAACAGAACGCACCAAAGTTTCACCTGAAACTGTCCAAAGTGAAGCGCTTTCTTGAACTTATCATGGTTTGTTTTGATGAGTCCATTTCACAGAGCTGAAATGAGGCGGTGGTCCGGTTCACTCCCAGTTCACTCTCCAATCTGTGCGCGTCACCGACACACGCTGCCCCTGGGGACACCCCGCACAGATGCGCGCTCCCGCACACCTGAAGCAGCTGTGTGTTTTTATTTAGAACAGCGACACCGTGTGGCTGAGCTCAGAACTACTTTTAATATAAGAAAGTGGAGGTTAGATTATTTTATTCTTGTCATTCCAGTATTTATCCTGCCCCTACCACTTTGTAAAACACGTAATAAAAGATGCAACATAATCCCTCTAGTTACAATTAATGTTTTAATCAAAGTAGAAAATAAAGTCTAAATTTACTTGATGTTCAAATACATTTAAGTATAAATATACATTACTTTTCACAACTGTATTACTCGTGTCTATGAGTTTTTATATTTGTGTTAAGTGTTCTTTTATGTTAGCATTAATCTCCCAAAGTAAACAGAGCAACTATTCACACAGAAGGAATACAAATAATACAAATAAAACAGTCTGAGTTTTAGCCAATCAAAGCACTTTATTGCACTGTATAGTGTGACGGTGAGCCAATAGCAGGCTCTTATAAAAGTGTCATTTAATCTTTTATCATGTGTACAAAACAAGTCACACACACTTGTACCGTACAAAATCAACACTATTTACATACAATATACACACACACATACACACACAAACTCACACACACCATGCAGTCTCTCTCCCATCCAGTCTTCCGGCTTTCTGATGGGATTTTCCTTCATATCCAACGTCCTCCACCTCACACACACACACAAACAAACAAACAAACACACACACACACACACACAGGGACTGAAACATGAGTGTTTACGCTGCTACCCACAAACCAAAGTTGCCATGACAGCCAAACAAGCGCTAAGCAAACTCCTGATATGCATAAAGTTTTATTTTCTTCTCGTTAAATAAAAGTCGACAACAGACGACGAAACAAGAGAAAGAATCCAAGATGAAGAACAATGAGATGAAGTCATCGAGGATGTAAAGAAACGCTGCTCGATCCATTCATAACCCTCTGAATAAACGTCTTTATAACCTGCAGGGTCAGAGGTTGAGAAAAGACTTTAAGCAGTGCTGATGCTTCCCATGACGTTAGGGTGACTACACCTAATTTCAGGGTTTCGCTGTTGTTTTTTTAAATTTAATATTTAAATAATTTCTAAATAATTACAAACAAACTGCAACACCTGAACACCCAAAGGCTGCCGAGTCTTCAGTTCCCCTTTGATTTCCTCATAAAGTCCCTTTAAATAACAATATTCACACAGTGCACCTCGGTTCACACCTTAACCGATACATTTAGAAATGTATGATGATGGTTCATGTTCAAGCTTTGCTGCACTTTAGCTGAAATGAACTACAGTACTTTATTGATAAACATTGCACTTATGATGTACTTTAATGTTTCAACTTTGAAATCATTTAAACTGATCTAATTTTTGCATAAACCATAGACTGTATATACGCCTTTGCGGTGGCCTCTGAGCCTCAAAGCGAGGCCGAAATGGAACGTCGTAAAACTGCATTCTTACTAGCGGCCAGCAGGGGGCGACTCCAATAGTTGCAGTAGGGATTTTCTCAATTAGAAAACGTGATCAAATCATATCACGAACCCCTATCGTGATGCATATGGTGTCTTGGGTTGAGTATATCGTTACATCCCTAATGGTCACAATCTCTAGTTTCAGTTCTTCAAACAGCATGATGTTCATTTTGTAAGTGATGAAACTAAAAACTGTTTTCTTTAGTGCCAAGCTGCTTGTGATCGACACGTTTCGATCTGCACGACGAGGTACGACAATTCACTCAGAGAAGTCGGCTGTTTGTTTTTGTTGGCTTCATTTTGTTTAAAGATCCTGTGAGGAGTTTTCAGCTGCTTTATGGACCACAAAAGAAAACAAGACTATCAGCACAAAGATGAATTATTTCTGAAGATTTCAGAATTGGCTGCTATGGGCTGGTTGATAAACTGCTGCAGTAATGTTTTTAACGTTTTTCACAGCAAAGAGTCTCAATGAGTGAAGATTTGACTGTAAAACAAGGCAGGATGAAAGGATTCGTTTGAAACTCTACTTACACGTGCACAGGAAAAAAAACAGCAAACACATACTGCTTTGTCCACGAGGGCGCCATAATCACCAAAAGTTCCTCATAGGAGCTCTAAAGCGAGTTCTTAGCTAGACACAATTAGCTTCCAAATGAATTCCACATTTGGCATAAATGACACATGCACCGCGCCAACTAAGCTAGCTCGAGTCGAGAACTTAGCGTTCGCTAAAGCCAGGCTTCTCTCCATTTGCCCGTCTCTTAAGTTGTCTTAAAACACAAGACAACTGCCGAACTTCAGCTGGAGGTGAAAAATCAGAAGATGCTGTAACTGTGTCTATGTGGGCTTCTTCTGCAAAGTTTATGGCATTAACACGTCCTCTCTTTTTCTGCAAATGAGTCAACACACAAAGCTCCGATCAAACCGTCACACCGGGCGGTGCTGACTGAACGTGGACAAGATTCTGTTCCTGCATCGCCTCCAATGTTTTTATAAACTTATTTTAGTGTTTGAAAGTTTCGGATTGGAAACGGGTTTTCCGATGTCAAGTCAACTTTGGACACTGAAACACACACTCAGCTTTTTTTTGGTTGTTTTTTTTTTTTTTTTGCGTGTTTCCGTTTGCAGCTTAAACGTGTTAAACTGTTAAAGTGTTTTAAGTATCTGTATATTTTTTTCTTCCCCCTTTTTCCTCTTTTAAGCATAAAATCTGTCCCTTGAATCACATTTACACTGTGTGAAATGTCCCCGTCACACATAAAACACAGACAGGTGAACACACTCTCAGACAGAGACACACACTCTGCAGACACACACACACACACACACACACACACACACACACACACAGGGTGCAGGTGGAGAGAGCTGCATATAGGGGCTACTACACCTCATTGTGTTTTAGGTTCCTCTCCATATAGATTATTATGTCTATGTACAATATTTATATTTTTACAGTTCTCTGGCTGCCCCTGTCCTAATTGAAGTAAAACCACAAATCTGGATTTATTTGATTCGACCAGTAAAACATGATGACAGATACGAGTCTCTAGTTTTTTTCTCGCTCTACTTTTATCTCCTAAAACTTCTGAGAAGCGACAGGCGGTGTGACGACCAGAGCCATCGCCCCATACACAGTGTTCCCCCTAAGGCTTTCTACAGTGACGAGCTCCTGGTGACGGTCACGAGATTAAATGGGGTGTAAAAATGATCATAACACCACTGAGCAATCAATCAATAAGCCAATCAATCATCCAACCGGCACGACACGACTTTAAAGAAAACAGACGACTTAAGACCACACCGTACGCAGGTTCAAAAATACAGTACATGTTGATTTGGGGGAAATAAAGGAACAACAACGGCAATATGCACAGCATACACACGCATGCTATCTCTCTCTCTCTCTCACGCACACACACGAAAACACACACACACACACACACACACTCAGGCTACATGTTGTAGGCCACGTAGATTGGATCTAGCTGGTCTTGTAAGAAGCCGTCGCGGAGGTGCATGCGCTGTTTCTCGCCGCGGGAGTTGATGGGGATGACGCCGATGTCCGTCACCACGACGACGCCCACGATCAGGTAGTGCTCCTCCAGCACCGCCTTGGTCACCATGGGAACCAGGTCAAGAGCTTCCTGCTCGGAGCCTTCCAGCTCCACCACCACCACCAGCAGGTTGGTCCAGGGGAAAACGGCACTGAAGACGAGGAGGAGGGCAAATGATTTATGTATCATCAACGGCACTGTTTCTGCTGTTGACGCTGCAGTTATTGATTCATGTGAACCACTAGGGGGCAGCAGAACTCCACAACAAGCTTATGTCCAGTCTGACAATCACTCTGCTAATAACTTTGTCAGAGTTCCCAAACTATCAGACACTGTGGCTGTTAGAAGTCTGATTTTGTGCACCAGCGTCTCTCTGAGTCTGAGTCTGAGCAGGACATGATCAGCAGGACTGTCGGAGCTTCCTGCGTCTCTTTGACTGTAAAACCCCTGCAACTCTGTACTTTTTAAATACCTTTGTTTTAGAGGAGTCTTAAAGTCTCACTATTTTCTACTCCCCTACATTTCAGAGGGAAATGTTTCTTTGACTGCACCACATGTCTCTGAGAACATATCCTTCTAGTCACAGTGCAGTGTAACATTTATAATACAAGAAACTAAGATCTGTGTATAAATATGACACTGTTTACAGGGCTGGGCACACGTTCACTAATCTTTTTGAGTCATTTTTGAGGTGGACATTATTTTGAAAAATCATTATCAAAAACGTTCACTGTTAAATTTGGTTTCGGTTAACGTTCAAACCCCGCTCTGCCTGTACACGGAGCTATGAAGAGACAACCTGAGCGAGAGCAAAGTGCCTCCTGTGCTTCAGAGAGCTTTTTTGAACAACAAACCAAAATGCCCGTCTCTGCTACTTGACCTACATGTAGGTACTTCTAGAGCCCCGCTGAAGTGAGGACAGTGGTAATAAATCAGCAAAGTTCTGATTATTTTAGATTTTCTTTACAGGCGCGTGCGTCATTCAGAGTTTTCTAAGTCATCATGACCTCTAAAGAACTCAATGACTTCACAAAAAGCTTTATTTCCATAAGTTATCATTTTAAAGTGATGATTGTGAAACGTTTTTAGGGTCTAAACCAAATAAAGCTGATTTTTGGTTGTTGTATTTTTACATCTGAAAACCAGGATTCAGTCGCTCATTATGATGCTTTTCTGTCAGACATTTTTAACCTGAGGAAGAAATTAGAACATGATATTGTGTTTTGCTTATTACATTTTGATATTATTTTAATTAATTCTGCCTACCACTCCATGATGCTCTTGTGTGCGCGGATGACGGAGGTCTCGATGTCGATGGGATGGTACCTCATCCCCCTCAGCTCCATGGCCTCCTCCAGAGCTCCCACCACGAACAGAGCATCGTGTCTCTCTGTTTCACAAGAGGAAACAAAAAGAGACGCCATGTTAGTTTTGGCGTCACAAGCAGAGAGGGAACTAAGGACTCGGAGAGAAAACGAACCTCCGGTGGCGTCGGTGAGCTCTGTGCGGCGGAGGAAGCCCAGGTATCCCGTCCTGGCCCAGACCGTCTGCGTGTCTCCAAAACTGAGTCTGGAGTTAAAGTGATCGGACTGAAGGACCTCCTCGCCGTAACCACTGTAGTAACCGCTGCCGTTATGAGCGCTGTGCACCCAGATCTAAAGGACCAATCAGAGGCAGAATAAGCCATTGGTGGAAGAGAGAATGATTTGAAACACGAGCAAAAAGTTTCAATGAAATCTTTTCAAAAATGTAATGACAGAAATGTAGGTAAGAACAGAATGTTTCAGAGAGGTGAGAGAAAATAAATCCTACAAAACTACAAACTGTGAAAACATGAAGACCAACAGCTCGATTAAACTTTACGTTTTTAACGATATGCCGACAAAACTTCAGGAGAAAAACCTCAGGGGAGAGTGGTTCAAGAAAGGAGGGAAGAATCAAAAAAAGAGTAAAACCAAAGAGGCATCAACAGAAAAGTTTGGGAAAAAAAAAAAGATAGATTTAAGAGATTGAACAGAAAATACTGTTACAGGAAAAATACTGCAAGAAAAGAGTTTAAAGGTATCGATTACAAAAAGAAAACCCAAAGGAACAAAAAAGTCAACAAAAAAAATGACAAAGAAGCGAATAAATAAAATAAAAAGATAAGAAAATGTAAAATAAAGGCAGACATGAAGGAAAGAGAAAAGTTCAGAAAAAGAAAAAGAGTTGGAAAAAAAGGAGCAAGAAAAACAAAAAAGGCAAACAGAGGAAAGAAACAGAGACTTCATAAGAAAGGAAGGAGCAATGAGGAGACAAAAGGAAGCAGTACAAACTGAAAGACAAAAGAAAACGGAGGACAGGATGGAAAATAACGGTGACAGAGAGATTATTAAAAAAGAATAACAGGAAAGGATAAGAAAAGAAAACTGGAAAAGGTGGAAACAAAAAATGAGTTACGAGAAAGAGAAAGGAACAAAGTTAAGTTTGAGTGAATATTTAAAGAGAGAGATGATTCAAAGTAAAGAAAAAAGAAGGAAAAAAGGATGAAATACAAAAGAAGAAAGTAGTAAAAGTATAGCGTGACCTCTCCCAGGTGTGAGTCTCCCAGAGGTCCTTTGGTCTCTGGGTTGGCGATGATGATACGAACTCCAGGTAAGATCTGAAAAAACAAAGAATGGGTTGCCATGGTTACAGCATCAGCCATACTCTTTGATTTAAGCATCAAAACAACTTAAAAAAAAAACAGACCCAGCTGTTCAAATTGAACGCCTGCTTTCACCTCAACAGTTCAGTTCAGGCGTGTGTTGATTTGTGGTCAAATAAAGAGCTCGTGAAGTTCTGCACGTCTGTGATCACACTTCACAGCTGATCAGATTTAATCTTTCACATACTGAACAAACAGAAACACTTTAAAACTCTATGTTCAAGGAGCATCCAAACACAGGACAGACTGGGAAACATCGTTTTTCTGTCCTCCTCCCACATGCACTGAGTCAAAATAAACAGCGAGCTGATCGATGACCAGCACAAACATGACGTCCTCTATTTGTGTGTCAGCGTGGGGGAAGAAGAAACACCAACATGTCATCAAACCCAGGAAAAGAATCCGTCTGTTTAACACAGCTTCATGAGGAAACATGGATTTTATTTCCTCACAGGGAACAATAACTGTTTCAAACCATTCACTTTTCATCCTGTAAACGATTCATTTAATTTGTTATATATGAGCTTCTACGATCTCTTGAATTTTAAGTCAAAGCACCTCAAGCTGATTTTAGTCATTTTTCTTTTCAGAATATTAGGAACTCAAAAGAAGCCTGGCAGCGTTGACCTCTCATCAGACTAGATATGTATATATATATATATGTAGGTTGATGCAACCTCCATGTTCTAAAAGTGAAGCTGAGGAGGTGGCCTGCATTCTTTCTAATGCCCAGCAGGGGGAGTTTCAGACGTTGTTTCAGACTGATTGATTGGACACCTGTGAGAAAGTTTTTCTACTTCTCACCTGATTTATTCCCTCAGTAATCATTTGCCTCACAAGTTTCGGCTCCCATCATCTTGTCGCAAGTCTTGTCCTTTTTTTTGTAAATTACGGATCCTTTTAAAGTTAAATTGACAAAAAAGCACAGTATGCTTATAGGGTTTGACTACGTGTTGTTGAAAAGCCTCGACCACAGCGACCCGTCTGCAAAAGTTCAAGAACTGGACTCATGAAGAGACATCGTTTCTGTTTTTTTTCATTACCAGCTAAAAAATCCTCACAGGAGCTTTAAGTGTTCAACATATCATACTGAATGTTTGCCATGTTCAATATCTTAAATCAGTTTTACTTCCCCGCTGTGATTGGTTAGCTAATAGGTCAAACATGATGGTAAGAAGTTCACACATAAACCAAAATGGCCAAAATTTGAGGAAAGTTAAATGTTCCAAAAGGCCGTGCCCTGCAAATTTAGACATTTTAAAAGCCTAAATTCTCTCTCATTTGCAACGGGCAATTTTAAACTGGAAAAGCAAGACATTAAAGGCTGGCTTCTGGAAGCTTCTGTTGGGCACCAACATCCCAAACAAACCTTGTTGATCTACACAGTGACCGTTATTGAACCAAGAGTTTCAACACTCATACAAACAACATTAGTTTCTGCTCATAAAGACTTCGTTTGTTCTGACAAAGTTGTGAGACACTGAAAACAAATCTTTTGCCTCTGAGTGTGTTATATTTAGCCTCAGCCAGCTCTCCTGCTGACCTCTCTGATGGGGATCACTGAGAGATCTGCAATGAAACTGGTACAAGAGCTGCTAAGTGATGGGATGAGTACAAAGTAATTTGCTCCTGGATTAAAGCAGCAGATTTGAAGTGCTGGAGTCTGGATGAAGACGGAGCTGAACAATCACAAAAAGTACAAGTTGCAATCAGGCGTGAACTTACATGCAGCGAATTGTGTCGTTCTTAAACCTGCTCCAAAAATAAAACACCCTTGAATATAATCTTCTAAATGTGGGCGAGTCATACACTTCACGTTGTGATCATTTTTCTTTCTTCGCTCTCTGCCATGATGTCTTGAAGAGTTAGAATAATATTTTCTGTCCCATTGTCTCTAAAACATGAGCCAAGTATCTTTTTAAACTCTGAAGTAAGCTGTACAGCTGTATTGAGAAAATAATGTTGATCTGATAAAACAAGATGTTGGTTGTAAAGCTTCTCCTCACTTCTAACCCACTGCAGCCGGGTGAACTTTACCGTGTGACAGGACGCTGTGACATCACTGCTGGCTGTTTTCAGGTTTCAGAGATGTGATGAATGTGATATGATCCTTCCTGCACCCACACGTCCTCAGACAGACAGTGAGGACGGACGCCTCTGGGCTCGTCACGGACTCAGAACCTGCTGTCTGCTTTGACTCACTGAACGTGGGAGGACGTGCAGCCAAAAAACAGGAATAAACCGATCTTCTGCCCGTCTATAATTTGCTGCTGTTTGGTGCATCTCAATTTTTCTTCACTGTGAGCTTGCCTCTTTCTAAAATGCGCTCCTTGGGAAAAAAGAAAGTACTGTTCAAAGATCCCAGTTATGTCATTTGCCTTAATTTGATCTCCTGAATCATGTCTTGTAAACAGCTTTTAGGTGGAGGCTCAAAGGGAAAGAAATCAGTTTTGTGCAGATACTTATTTTTTGTGTAGCTTTTTGACAAAAACATTAAGTACCAGATCTGCTTCAATTTGTATTGTGCAATTGTTTGTGCAGAGAAAAAGATAACTGCAATGTATTTATGAACTAAATAATGAAATTATGTTAGAATTAGAAGTGGGTGGTGAGTAAGCACTAATGAGAGACGACTCTCTGTGAGTAGGAGGGTATTTCATTCTTTCAGAACGGTAACTGTACTGCTTGACTCTGAGGAATACGCAATGCATCTAAAACATTAGTCCTTACACCTGCCTTAAGTGATCTTTGTGCTCCAGTACTTTCTTTGGATTCTGCCTGTGTGAAGGAGTCCATTGAATCATCTTTTTAATGTCTAAGGTCCATCTCTGAGAACAGTAATCTCAATCTGTGGAGAGGTTAAACGCAAGAGATTCCTTCTACTGTGCATATATTTTCTGTTTTTTTTACTCCCACTCATTTACAAAATAAAAGCTTAAATGGGACAGAACATCCATACATTTTCTGTGTTGTTTAAGTTTTGATTGTCAGGATGTACTGTATAAAACTTGGACATAGTCTCAGTGACATCACCCCCCGATGTATGAAGAGACGTTATAATGGCGGTCACCATGTTTGAAATGCTTTCTCAGACTAACTTTTGATCAACCTAGATACAGGGAAAGAGGTGAAGCCGAGGTGGGCCATAACAGCTACAACACACCCACATGTCAGTCAACTCAACGACACCAAAATATGCAAAATGTATAATGCACAAGTCTTCGCCTTGATAAAATCAAAACAGGAGAGATAAAACAAAATTCTCCCTGCACAGTTTTTACCAATAAAGAAATTAGTTATAGAGACAAAAACATTTTTTCTGATTCAGATTGTGAACATGTTGAATTCTTCTTGTTCATTTTTTTTGCAGCAAGCCTCTGGTGGACAATCGAGGAACTGCATTTTTTTTTTTGCATTTGCTTCATTATTTTCATCATGAAGTTAAATGCAGCCTTCATGTCCAGCTTACACTTAAATAAGGATTTTAAAAATACTGTGTTCAGATGGGTCACTGAGTACATTTAAAATAATAATCCCCTTCAGTTGTTGTATACTTCCAGTGATTCAGCCAATCATAATGTCTGAGTGCTATATCATCTTTATATGCAGAATCAGGTCAACCATATTTGGTTCACACTCTGGTTTGAACATTTTGAATTTACTCAAACTGCATCTACACTTAAACACAAAGTCTGTTCACATCCTACATGTTTAATAATCTTAAAGTGAACCTGCATGATGCTCACCTTTCCAGACTCCATTAACGGCAGACTGTGAGGAGATCCTCTCTCCACCAACCGAACCCTGAAACACACAAATGTGTAAATGTCTCAGTTTAAAGTTAAAAGAGAGAAATTGACTAAATAAAATGTTGCCAGGACAGACTGTAGTACCTGTCATGGCGGAGCGCTCTCATGTCCACGTACACAGTTGTTGGGTCTGGTCCTGAGGTGCCCTGCAGCCAATCACAACACGGATCATTATTTCACTGACACGGGAAAAGGGCTGTTTCCTTAAATTAACAAGTTAACAATGTTGTTCATTTGGAAATACAGAGCAGATTTTTTTTTAATTCAGAAAACCTGAGAATCATTTTGTTTTCTGAAGAAAAAATAGGACTTCATTCAATCGTTTTCTGTGAGGAATATAAATGTTTTTCTCTATTCTTTTTTTGTCATCAAGTTAAAGACGCATGGGGAAAAAAATTCATTGTTTTGAATCATGACCTTTCAGATAATCTGTCATCATGATTTTATACCAAGCGTCAGTATTTAATAACATTTGTCTCTCACATTTCAGTCAGAACAAAAACAATCTTCATACCTCACAAACAAGTTACGCAATGGTTTTAGATTAAATGACTTTTAATATGAAACATAATGAGAGTTGAGACAGTGTCCTATTGATAACAATGAATATTATCTACATTCAAAGTATCTCTCTGCTTATTTAAAGTGAGTCTGTGCTTCACCTGCAGGCAGATGGCCAGGTTGACTCTGCAGCCGAAGGCGGTGCTGACGGATCGCGGGTGGAGGCCGAGGTCTTTGAACAGCTTTGAGAAGGAGTGTGTGAGAGACATCCTGGGCCTCTCCTCCGCCACCACGACGCAGGCCCGAACCCGGGACAGATCCAGACCTCGAGCCTGAAGGAGAGACGAGAGAGGAAAACTTAGCATTAAACTCAAGTTGTTTAATGGGATTTTAATGAGGAGATGGATTGATATTTTATTTGCAGCCCTATGTCTATGTTTACTGTCTTCTGTTTTTTACAAAGTCATCTAAAGCTGTCTTTACTTTTCTTTCTTGTACTCTTTATTTTATGGGCTTTTATTTTTAATTTTTTTAAGATTTATTTTGGGGCTTTTTGTGCCTTTAATGGAGAGATAGGACAGTTGATAGAGTCGGAAATCGATGAGAGAGAATGGGGAACGACATGCGGGAAAGTAGCCACAGGTGGGAGTCGAGCCTGGGCCGCCTGCTTGGAGGAAGTATTACTATTATTAAGTATAGTATCAGACATGTCTTAGTAAAAATCACACCTAGAATTTAAGACTTATCAACTATAAAAATGTGTCTTTAAAGAAGTTTAATGACTTGAATTTGATAAATCTAACTTAAGACTTTTTAATTCTGATTTTACTTTATAAGTAAAAAAAAATTGCTCTTGTTCTGTCGCTGCAGCGTAATAAAAAACACCTTGAAACAAGTCTCTAATTTGTCTGTAGCCTACTATAAGACATAAGGAGGTTTGGGAGTTAAGTAAGAACTCAATCACAGTTGAAATAAAGAGCAACGGTGTGTTTTATGTCACTGACAGATTAAGGAAGGTGTTTGTAAGTAGAAAACATTTGTACTTTTCGCTCTGTGCTTGGCCCTTCAGTCTCCATGGAGACGTAAAGAAAGAAAATCACTAAAATTAACTCAGCAGTGACCAATCAGAGCGTTGCTAACTTCAGCCTGAAGCGGAGCGGACAGAGACAGAGTGTGAGTTCATTACTCCTGATCCTCTGCAGAGGCTGAAGTCTGTTAGACACTCTCAGTCTGTCATTAATTTCACAGTGGTGAGTCCAACGGTACTGATGATCAGCCGCAATAAGAAGAATCACAGTCGGGCTCTGATGGTGAATCAAGAGCCGGTTTCAAGTTAGATAAAATAGTTTTTTTTGGATTTATTTCTTTCAAAATGCCTTGTCTAAAAAAAAGTTATGAGCTCCTTCAGCTTCATATTGATATTTGTGGCTCTCAATTGTTTTTGTGTCACTAAGCTTTACAAATTGAGCAGAGCCTAATTTTGTTTTCAGCACCGCAAAAAGTTAAAAAGTGTATTTCTAATTTTGAGTCAAAAATATCCCTTAACTGAGGTCATATTCTCCTGACAAGTCCAGATCGACATCCTATTTCAAGGTATAAAACACAAAAAATCTGCCCTGCTTGTTATAAGTAAAGATATCTGCCAGAGGGGAAGGCAAATTTGACTTTAGAATGAATAAGTTAGATTATCTTATTTCAATACACTCAACAAGTAAATGCTGCCGTCCTCATTGGCAGATATTTGTACTCATTATAATTAATAAAGGCCTCATTTTTTCTGTTTTATACCTTGGAATAAGATGTTGTTGTTCTTGTTTTGCAGTGAGCTTGTCGTCATAAATCTTGGACCATGAGAAAAGGAAGACCCCATAAGAGGGACTTTACTGTCACCTGAAAACTAGTTCTATAGAAACATGTAAATATTTTTAAGTTCCTGGAAAAGTTATTTTATTGAAATCGTTTCATAAAATCATAGAAAAAACTCAAGAAAATATCTGATAATATGATGTAAATCTTCATTGTTGCATCCAGCAAGGCGTCAAACTGTTTAAAAGCTAAGGTTGTGTAAACTAAGAACAACTTTGGTGTCATGAATTAAAAACCTGACTGGTCTTTGGACTCATATGAGACCATAATGAGTTCTTTAAATGTGTCCTGCGTCCTTGAGAGCCTCCTTTGGTTTAAAATGGTTAAATATGTTTAAAGACATGTAACAAGTGTTCCTAGAACGGTCACTGTATCAGTGTGTTTCTGACCTTGAGCGCCTCTGTCTGCAGGCCGAGTCCTTTGGTGCACAGCTCCATGACGCTGTACGAGCAGAAAGTGTCTCGCACCCTCAGCTGGCTGACGGCGAGCAGCCACAGCGCCGGGTTTGACTCCAGCTCCACCGGAGGGATCAGGATGGACTGGTGGCCTGAATACACACTACACAAAAACAGACACATACTTTCTTTCAGACCTTTAGTATGGTAACATGCAATAAAACAACCCTGTATACAGTAAACTGTAAAGCTTGTTGTCGGTTTTTCCATAGAAACGTGAGAAAAACCTCATTCATTTATTTTACCGAAACAGGTGCAGAATTCTGCCCTCGCCAAGTTTACAATTTACGAGCTGAGGATTTAAAACTGAGCAGAGCTGAGATCTGGAACCAGAGCAAACATGGTGGAGCTTCACAGATAAATATTTCACAACTGCTGCTCTCTGTTATTGTTATTCAAAGGAAGTCAGACAACTTGTTTTATATCACTCATAATTTAGGTGGAAGGTGACGGCGGCTGCGTTGCAGTTTAAACGACACATTTGACGTCATCGTCGGTGAAAGTATGAATCATTCGTTTAGCCGACTTGAAACTCTTATGCTGACTAAGGCGGGTGATGACATTTAACCCTTTAGTCCACTAAGCGTGCACTCTTTAGTGTAAGAAGACATAAACGCACAAACCTGCACAGACACCAGAGGACGAAGCCGAGGCCGCAGTACGGATCAAGACAGATGGCCACTTCTCTGGACGGGTACAGCTCACACTGCAGCTTCACCGACCGGCAGAACGCTCCAACTGCATTATGGGACATCTAGAGAGAAGGAGGATAAGAAAAGAGACAAAAGAAGACACACACAGACGGACACAAAACAAGGCAGAAAACAGACGATTATTCTTAAAATGCATACTTTATATTTCAGACTTATTCACGGTTCAGGCCTGAGTTAGGTTTGAGAAAGACAGACGTGACTGCTTTGATTTTACTCAGATCATGTTTCTTGCCTCTCTACATTTCCTTCTACAATAAAAATAGATATGAATAAACTGAATAAGAAGAAAAATGTGTGCGGGCGACTGAACAAGAGGCTGTTAGCGGTTTGCTCATGCGATGAGGATTAGCGCTGAGCTGACCTGAACTCCGGCCAGCATCCCGGTCGTGGACACGCTGAAGTCCAGATAGGCCAGGCCGTCAGGGTTGGTGGGCTTATAGAGAGCTGGAGGCTTCTTCTTTGGCAGGTCATCTGCAGAAAGAACACGAACACACACACACACACACACACACACACACACACACACACACACACACACACACACACACACACACAGACATATGTTTTATAACACTCAAGAGGACAGTCTGTTGAGTTGCATCCATTTCAGAAACACTGACCTGAAGATGAACCCACAATGCAGCTATAGCAGCTTGTGAGCAGTCAATGATTTAAAATGTGCTGCTGGAGAAGAGTTTTTTTTTTTTACACAGCTGAAACTTTATCTATATGCACAGAAATACTAAACCTTGTGCTTTTTCTGCTTTCATAGACAGTGTTAAATAATGGATTCTAAAAGGACAAAGGAGTTCAAACTTCATGTTCATCTTCATAAAATGGAAAAAATTATCCTGCTGACTGAATGTGTACAGCAGTTTACAACCATCCACCATCCAGATTAAGGACTCCTGAGACTAACAGTAAACAGTCACATAACATGGACTGCTTCCATCTGGATCCAAACAACATCACATATTTTAGGCTTGAAGTGCAACACACACCAGAGATGGCAAGCAGACAGGGGAAGTACTTAAAGGGCAGTAACGATGATCAACCTGCGCAGGAAACAAATCTGACAATACTGCTGCCATTTTTTAAGACTTGAAGTAAGTCAGCCTACGGTGGTGTGCAGGTCTGTGGGTGTACAAATAAGATCAGTGCAGGATTATGGAGCGGGTAAAGAGCTGCTGGTGTGCTTGTATACTGTATCTAAGAGATGGACATAGCCACCATGATGCCCCAGTGGACTACAGATTTGAAGCAAATAGCCATTAAAGAAGAATGGCCATTTGACGTTTGTGCAGTGCCCGTACATGAATTTGGAGGCCATGTCTACTTTAATTCAGTCTATGGTTGACTAAAACACTGGAGTTTGTGGTTTAAAGGTACTCTACACTTCTTGACCACCACAGGCAGAGTAAATTATATCTTGTGATGCAGCACCTGTCAGAACTAAGCAGTTTTCCTGTAAAATACAGTGGAGAAAAATATGGCAAGAGGAAAATTGTAAATCTAAACGATAATCCAAATGTGGGTTTAATAATCCTTAAAAGTTTCCTAGAACATATTTCTGTGTGAGTGATTGTAAGAAAATCAGCTGTACCTGTGTCGAGGACAGGCGGCCAGTTCCTGATGTCCACGGTGGCCGTGGCCTCCTTTGAGCGCAGCAGCTTACAGATTACCGCCGTGGTCATCACACAGGCTGAGTGACTGACCTGAGAGAGAAAAGGTGAAGAATCTCTGGTTACATAAATATTTAACTATAACTAATTATCTAATTATTGACCCTGCTCATCTCTTACTAAAATCTGAATTTTGCAGGAGTAAATAAAGAGAGAAAATAAAAAAAATAACAATAACATTAAAAAATGTCAATCAAAGTCTTTAAAAAAACGAGCAATTTAAAAACTCAAAACCAAAAAGTGTCACTTTGTAGAAAAATGTCAGACCTCGACGATCATCTTGACGGTGGGCAGGGTGGTGGAGATGTTCTGGGGGTGAGGTGGTCGCACGGTGATGGGAACACAGCCGGCGTACAGACAGCCATAAAAAGCTGCAATCAGGTCGATACCTACAGGACACACAGAAACACACACGTGAACTCACACACACAGAGGGTTGAGGGATCGCTCTGGTTCTCTCAAATTTAAAAATGTTGTTCTGTAGAAACAGTCTTCAGCATCGTGTCTGACCTGGCGGGTAAACCAGAGCGACGTGGTCTCCCTCCTGCAGACCCGCTCTCTCCATGAGCAGAGCCGCCACTCGCTCAGCCCTCTTATGGAGCTGCAGACAGGTGAGGGAGCTGGACACCGCCCCCTGGAGGAGTGGAGGGAAGGTTATTAAGTATCAGCATTGTATGATAAATTGATCAATCGCTTTATCTCAGCAAGAGAGTTTTAAGAAGTATGGTCAGAGGTGTGTGTTGTTACCCTGGAGCTGAGCAGGGTGTAGAGGACGTGATCTGGTGTCGTCTGAGCTCTCCACTGCAAAACCTCGGACAGGAACAGGAACTGAGAAACACAATTAGAGCTCAGGTTATCCCAAACAGTCAGGATTTTGTCACCCTGAGCACTTTGAATTGAAGTGTTTGGACTTTGTGCAATCAGTGTGATGACCAAAGCCTAGAGCTGAAACACATTCATCTCCTTAAGCTGTGATTTAGTAATAAATGTGACTTATAATACAATACTACTGATAATAACTAATACACTTATAGATGTACTTTACTGTGAGTGCAGACGTCGTCATGTTTACCATAAAAATGCATCAAACAGTTTTAAAGAAGACAAATAGTAATAGTAATAAAGTGTCTCACAGAGAAGTTGGACATTTGTGCACACAAGTAGTCAAAGTTCTCACACGTTTGAGCTGAAATTGGGAAATGCATATGTAATAAACATTTGTATTCACTGTATCAATACTGCTGACTGAGCATCACTTTTTACTGGAGCAGCAAAAAGTCTCTGCCGTCTATCAAACATTAAAGTGTTTTAATCGATATCATAGAGAGAAATCTCAAAGCAGGAAAGAAACTATCTGCTGATGCGTCAAATTGCCCCTGAAGAATACATTTACAAGCACTTTACAGAAACCTTTTCCTCGTCTGGGAGCTTAAAGAGTGATTTTGATCAAAAGTTGTTTGAAACTCCTGATGAAGTCAAAATTGTCACCTGTGCTTTTACTCTAAAATGTCAAAATTTAAATTGGTAACTCATCAAAACAGGCTCGACCTTTAGCAGCACTGAATTTATTCATCAAGATTTCAAAGGGTTTCAGGAAAATAAGCCATCCATTGAATTGAATATTATTTCAAAAAGCATTGATTGTGTGTCTATGATTTTTACCTGGTCATTGTCGTCAGTCTGTCCTAAATCTCTGCCGCTGGCCTGAGCGATTCTCTTCCCTGACACCAGATTCCCCACCATCACAGAGGCAGGTCCGATCTCTGCATCACACACACACACACACACACACACACACACATTAACAAGAATCATCTTCAAACCTAAAAACATGCACAGACAAGATGACATTCTCATGAACGCAAACCCCGTTTTCCCACCTGGTTGTTTCTGCCGGGGTTTGGGCAGGTTGGTGACGCAGGTGTGGGGACACATGAGGACGTTGCAGGGGTGCAGCCCCCCCTCCAGATACAGCTGCTTGATCTCTGACAGGTGGATGCCGCCCAGTGGAGTCTTAGGAAGAGTGTTAGCGGGGACCAGAGCGAGGCAGAACACGCCCACGCCGTGGATACTGTCAATGGCCTGTTGACCAGAGAGAGAGAGTGTGTGAGAGAGAGAGAGGGTGGGAGGGGCCGTCAGAGGAAGGTGGGATTATCTGCTGATGCGTAATTATTGTGAAATTATGGCTTAACCTTTGTGTTGTCTTTACCTGACCCACCTTTGCTAAAGCTCTAAAATAAAGCTGCTTTATTGAATTTTGAACCTAAATCTGTTCTGCATGAAGAAAGCACCTGTCAGCCATCACAAACACTATGGCAACTGTTTTGTTAGGAGAGAGTTCACAGTTTGTTCTTTAGGTTAGTTTGAAAATGAACAATAATTCACACAAGAACTGAATCTTTGTTAATCTTCTGAACTAAAAAAGAAATGTAAGTGTTTAATGGAATAAGTGGAATGATTACAATAATGTGAAAGGTGATGTACCTGCAACACGCGGCTCATCCACTGGAAGCTGTCCTCCTCGGTGGAGTCAGGTCTCTGCTCTGCCACGACCACAATCCTCTCGTCCCTAAGCACCGTCACAGAGAACACCGCTATCCTGCAGGACGGAGGAGAAAAAACATGACTCAGTGCAGCCTTCTTTTACACCTCATCTTTAGTTCATCATCTTTTTATCTATTTCATCATACTGTAGCCTTTACTGGAAATAAGACTGGCTAAAAAAAATTGTTACATGTAAGAAAATCATTTATAAGCTGATGGTGTAAAGTCTCTATTGACCCCTGTATCCATCCAGAGAGAGGATGTCTAGCTAGTTTATTCCCCTAAATACCTCAAAGTGAATCTGAGTGACAGGTTAGTGATAAATTATGGGCAACAAGATGAAAAATATTAACAACAGTTTGATCACACATTAGCAGTACATATTTTTGCATGCATACAAATGTGATTGTCTCTGCAGGGGCATTTCACTCTTTTCCTTTGAGCTCACGTGACAAAAAACTTGTTGCAACGCTGCATATAAAAATGCATCTTTTTTACTTTATTTAATCGTCCTTGTCGGGTCCCTAAGATACAAATTTGGCATCAGGAAATGGTTGGTAGAAAAGTGTTTAGAACTAGACTACAGGAGCCTTTAGTAAGTGATTTAAGATGTTTTTTTCTATAGAGCAAGCTTTAAGTGTAAGAATAACTTACACTGAAACACAGGTGTGATGAAAATCAATCATTATGTGTAAAAGATGTTGGATGTTTGATTAAAGGTTGTTTCACTGCAGAGGGATTAGAGTTTGTTGGATGCAGGTGTTGTCCTTGATTCACTCCACATACCGCAGTGTACTTTCTATTGATTCTGCCTTAAAGCCGAGCTGCAGCAGATGTAAACACAGGTTCAGTCGTGTACAGGGCGGAGTGAACGAACAAGAGAGGAATGATATTCTAATCACACCACAAACACTCGGCTGGTTTTATAGTAAACAAACAGTGGTTCTCCAGTGCTGGAGGTAATAAAACATCAAGACATGACAAACACAGGCAGACACTTCAAGATGACAGGGACTGAGCTTTGCATGAGCGGCCAAACAGCAGACTCATTTAATCCCATTCCCCAACTTTTTTCTATTCATTTTTGATTGTTAATGTAAAGAGTTGATGTCACAAGCTGTGATTTATACGTGTTGTACTTTATAGATTAGAAATAAACTCAGCCTCCAGCTTTAAAACCCTGAATTAAGCCAGATGTGGAATTTCCTCGAATGGCCAGTAGGTGGCAAATCCACTCGTCGTAAAAAAAGAAGTCGGATTGTATACAAGTCGATGAGAAAATTTGCCAACTTCTTCCTCTGTTAACATTTTCTTAGTTAGTTTATGGTATTCATGGTGGCCTAGCAGTTGAGTCGGGCTGCAGTCCACGTTGCAGCGGTTTTGAGTTTGAATCCCCCATGAGCCTTTGCTGCCTGTCACCGCCCACTCTCTCCTCCAAACACTTCCTGTCTCTCTTCAGCTGTCTTACCCGAAAGTCAAAAATAAAGCTAGTAAGTATTTACTAACTCCTCACTCCTCTCCAGCTCCACCCTCGAGTCCAAATATGGTCAGCTGAGCTCAACGCCTAAGGAGACCTTGGAAGGAGCTGGGAATTGTTGATGAGGAGAGGGCAACTTGAATATCTCGCTTAGCCTGCAGACAATGCAATGTGGCTCTTCAATAAGTGGTAGAACATGAGTGAATTAAAAAGTCCATCTTGAACTGTCATTGAAAATTAAAAAATGAATATGCTGACACTTAAAATCAAATGTGATCTAGTTTTGATCAATGAAGAGAATTATTGTTTTTCCTCTGAGGTATTTCATGTGAAGTGAGTAACAAAGTGACTGTTCATCATTCTCTCACACCTCTAGTTAAGATCAGCGTATTAAACAGACTAATGCAGTACAATCTTTCTATAAGTTCTTGATTCGACTGCTTAATTTATTTTACAGGGGACAAGCCATCAGACCCCAGACCTACCTACTTTTTCACTCCAGTTGGCCTTCAGAAGAAAGTAAATCAAAGTTTTGTTAAATTCTTTAATCCACAATCATTTTAATCTGGGTAGGTTTGAACTAAGGGACTTCATCTCTGCTACAGGAGCTTTTTCTTTATACTTTAAACGTCATCAGACTCTGTCAGCTAAAAGATGGATTTCCCCCTCGGTGGTCTTGGACACAATTAAACTTTCCCCTATTACTGTTTCTGGATGCACCCACTATTGCTCTACTTTATTAGATTTATTATGCGTGGGATGATTGCTCGTTAATCATCACGACAGTAAATGTTTCAGTATTGGACATCTGGCTGGTTTTCAACTACTGTTGAAGGGAATGATTAAAACGTGGAGTGACTTCTGAACGCTCCCCTGGGTGTTCTGCTCCACATGTGAGAGCATAAAATAAAGAGAACAGTCTCCCACTCTCACCTGCCCCTGTAGACGAATTTCATTGGCTCCACCGCCAGTGCCGTGGCGACGATGTCGTCGGCGTTGTGCCTCCGCCCGCTCACCATAATGAGGCCGTCCATCTTGCCCGTGATGAAGCAGAGGCCGCCGGGGCCGATGAATCCCAGCAGGCCGGTCCGCACGAAGGCGTACTCGCTGATCAGCCCCCCACTGGAGCTCACCGGGTAAACCTGCAAACACAGATTTTTAAATGAGGACTTTCTATTGACTTGCCACACTGCTGCTCTTTATAAGTGAATGTTTTAAACCAACGGCAACTGTAGAGGAGTCCACTCCAAAAAAATATCCCTGCTGAATGTCACAGTTTATTTCACATCGAGAAAAACTCAATTTAAGGTAGCTCAAGATATTTCAGGATTCATGTCAAATAAAAGAGTTTTTAATGTGAAACACAAACAACTTTAACAACATATGTCTTTGTTGAATTAAAATTGTCTGAGTTCAGTAACTAATGTACATTTTTACTAATATGAGGGACGTCTGTTTTAAACAGACGATAACAAGCTGAAGGAGGCGCCGTCATGTCACTGTGAACACAGAGCTGAATTTGAGATAGATCCTGTATTAATATTCAGAATGTCAAATATTATACTTTGAAGTCTGTTTGTATTTTGTAAGCTCACCTCAAAGGTGTTCTTAGTCATGCCTGTGAGGCCGTAGTAGGAGGTGCCGGTGGCGATGGAGCAGACACAGAGCTCACCGATCTCATCCGTCTGACAGAGCTGAGGGACGCCTTCTGGTTTCACCACACACACCAAACCTGAGGGGCGAGGGAGAGCGAGAATACAGGCTTAACATCTTTGAAATATCTTCTCTTGCCAGTATGCTAACATTATTTTCCACACAGGGGAAACAGAGCGGCATCATCTGCTCCACATGTACCTGTTTATGGGAATAAACTGAGTTAACGTCACAGTTTGAGCTTAAAGTAGGTTCTTCTGACCCAGATATGACATCTACTCCTGTCTGGGTCTACCCATAACCAGGTTACCCAAGGAAGTAGGGAATGAGAACTTCAAAGCAGGTAACACTTCAAAATCAGGAGTTCTTGCAAGAATATTTTATTGTTATTTTCACAACAAATAATACACATAACTGACTGTATCTGTGAGGATTTATAAGGAGTTATTGATCAACATGTGGTTTACATTTCAAGATGTTTAATCTTCTGTTTTTAGATGGATTTTCTCTTATTGTAAGGCTGGTCAGAAACACTACATCAGCAAAGCCAACAGGTTTGTTTTCCAGGTGTTGGTCAGGCTGTAGTTCCCATGTCTACCACTGAGTGGTGCACTTTGACAGCAACATGACGTGTCTGTTCTGCAGAGAGGAGCTCAGAGTTTGTGACAGTGATGTTTGACTCGCTGCAGCAGTCTGAGTGTTTTGATCAGCAGGGTTTACACGCGTCTTTCTGCAGATTACTGCCTGCTTTATGGATTATAAGAGACAGACTTTCACTTTCTCATGTGTGAATTCTTTTTTTTACGTCATTCGTCTGCAATAACAAAAATCATTTGAGGAATAAACAGCTTTCCTTATTGAGTATGATGGAAGAAAAGGGCTTGATTTAAATCATATTTATCTCTTTCATCTGTTATTTATTCTATGCCTGAAAGTTTTGGGATACACTGCATGTTTCTTCAATGGGTAAACACAAACGGTATTTAAATCTTGTAATGCTTTCATCTATGCTGCTGTTGTTTCATAACCAAGAGTGCAACTCTTAATCCATATCTGTTCATACTTATCGAGGTATAGCTTTCATTTATTGTTCAAAGGCTTTTTAAAACTAAAGTCTATACTTTTTTTAGTATAAAGTTATATTTAATAATTACTGTCTTTATAGTCCTACTGTCATTTTCACCAGGACCTTAGTTCCTAACATGTTTTATTATTCATTATAGGAATATAAATACAAGGCACATAAAGAAAACATAAAAGCATGAGAGTAGAAGCTTACACATGGCTCGTATGAAAACCACATGTTCAGGAATTACAAAAAAGCCTTTTCTTAAATCCTGTAATAATTGCACCGTATGATGAAATCATCTTTAAAGTAACGTTCATCCATAGTTGTCCACTTGTTTATCATCAGGTGTTAATTGATAGTCTTTAAAGTAATTTTGAAAATAGGTGTTTTCTTGTCTTTGTAGGATATGTAACAGATTTTTGGGATAAATTGTTTGAGAGATTCAGAATTGAATCTGTAGATTTTGCTAGTGTAAATGCGCCCTGACTCATTGAAGTCTATAACGCTGTTAATCCTGCAGGAGAGCAAGAGCCGAGTACCAGAACCAAATGGATATGTAAATGAAGGAGGTTGTAGGACAGGACAGGGCTGTGTGTGTGTGTGTGTGTGTGTGTGTGTGTGTGTGTGTGTGTACAGGGCTTCTTTACTGCTTTATATCAGTATCTCTGTATAACAGGGTTCACTGTTGTTCGTGGACTTTTCATTAGGAGCTGAAAAGATGATTTATTAGGTCCTAAAAGCTTCTTTATGTCCTCAATCACCTTGTTAAAACTATCACTGTGACTTTGTCCCTTGATGACAAAAGACGGCTGCCATATTGAAAACTTTTGTTGAATCGGCATTGAAGCACGTAACTCGTTTGGTCAAGAGGAGAAAGAGCGCTCTTAAAATTGGACATTGATGAAAAGGAGAGGCTGCACATTTACACGCCCTGAAAACTAATTTTACGATTTGATGGACTTAATGGAGTTTTTGCTTTTCAGTGCGAGACGACGCTGAGGGCCGACAGTTTAACTCTTCAGAGGAGGAGAGAGCTCAGTGGTCACTGCCTTCAGCATTAACACACAGAAAACACACACCTGTATGTGTGTAATTAGCCTTCATTTGATTCTGACTGTTAAAGGAATATAGCTGCAAGGTTGTGATACATAACAAGATTTTAACTGGTCAGTAATCTCCGTTGACAACACACAAAACAACAATCGATGACAAGATTGGAATTTGTAAATGAGACAATATTGATCAAAACAATACTTTTCACACTCAGCTTTGTTGGGTAAAATAAAGACGCAGATAAAAAAGAAATGAGATCTCAAGATAGATCAGATGTAAATTTTCTGATCACAAGCAGCTGGCACTCGCAATTTTGCTGCTAAGAGCCATCACAACAAAAACTAAACAAGAAGATCATGAATAAGAACAGATATTTACTGCTTTGTTTCATTACCTTCTTTTCAGTGTTTGATGCTTTCTAAACATTTCAGCTGGAACAAAAACACTTTTGGTGCTTCACTGGGAACACAACTTGAGATGCAATTTATGATCGCACATTTCACATTTGTAATGCAACTCTCAACTTTAGAGTGCTCAAAGTGACAAGTTGGAAACATGTATCATTGAAGAAGCGTTTCTCTTTTTCTTTACTCTCAGAGACTGCCTCCATTTTGCTGAACTTTAACTACCGTAAAACTTTTATGAATAACCCGGGCTTATATTTAAAGTTTTATGGTATAATGATTTATGAGGCCCGAGATAACCACAACCAGATATACACCACAAACATTTTGTTTTAACCATCAACGTGTAAAATCAAAAGTATTAACTCTATCATAGTATGACCTCCTTCATTTGTGGAACAAAAATCTTCTTTCTTAAAACTCCACCTTCTGTTAAAATGTCTAATCTTTTAACTCAACCCTCACCTTAAGCCCTTTACAGATCATGATTCTGCAACAACGTCCTGCCATCAGTAAGACTTTGTACTTATACATGCATCTGCAATGGCATAATAATGGCTTCCTGGTGTGTGATTTCACATTGCAATACGGTTTTTCGAGAAAGGATGAACAGTGGGAGAGTCAAACACACAAACATTCATACTGTACATGCACACACAGACTGTTCAGCCATGCCGGCACCGATGTCACACATCGTCGGTGTCGTCACTACACAACCGCACATTGTAGACAAGGCATAAAAGGGGCGTGCATATCCCAACATAAACTGGCAATTTGTAAGCAACTTTAGACACCAACACACACACACACACACACACACACACACACACACACACACACACACACACGTACCTCCAGGTGTGACAGTCCCCACGTCCTGCACGGTGAGCACTGAGAGGCGTTCTTCTGTGTCGACCCTGACGACCCCGTATGTCAGACCCTGCATGGAAAGAACGCCTCGGCCTGGAGGCTGACTGCTGTCCTCCACCGGCCTGAACACAAAACACAAACACGCCCACACTATTATTAATCTGCACTACACTGATGAACTAACAGAACAGAGCTGCAGTGCAGATATGGACATTCACACAGTGTGGTGTTTGTTTAAATGTTTGTCACTGAGCAGCTTTATGTGATGACTTGTGTACACACTATGAATGTAAATGAATGTCTGTGCGTGTTTGACTGTGCAGCACCATCCGGCTCTGTGATTGGTTGATTAGTTATTGCGCTGTGATCACAGTGTGTGTGTTGCAGAGGGAAATGGACTTCTCCTCTTTGTGTGTATTTGAATATGCGTGATTGTGTGTTTACAGGGTGTACCTTATGTGGGTGTGTTTGAATAGGTGTGTGTGCATGAGACTGTTTGCATACTTCAGTGTGTGTGTGTGTGTGTGTGTGTGTGTGTGTGTGTGTGTGTGTTTGCACATGCAGATGTTTGCATGATCATTGTAGGTAAATCAGAGCTTGTGTGTGTATATGTGTGTGTGTGTGTGTGTGTGTGTGTGTGTGTGTGTGTGTGTGTGTGTGTGTTTGCACATGCAGATGTTTGCATGATCAGTGTAGGTAAATCAGAGCTTGTGTGTGTATATGTGTGTGTGTGTGCGTGTGTGTGTGTGTGTGTGTGTGTACCTTCTGATGGCCACTGTCAGGGCCTCAGGGGAACTGGCGCAGGGACAGATGACGTCGGCTCTCAGCCCTTTAGTCTGAAAGACGTTGAGGAAGGCATCGCAGGAGGAGATGGACCCTGACGGACAGAAACACAAACAAACTGTCACAAATGTTTCAGCTCAGGAGATGAAACACTTCTACACAAACTGCTGATGTTAAACAGGAACTCAGACTGCCCTTCATTTACGTTCTTAACCAATCTGTCTGCATCAAATATATCAGCTCACTGATCAGGACAGTTACTGATAATGGTTTCAATCTAAATGCCTCTACTTACAACATTGGAACTTTGAAAAAATCGACTTAAGACCAGAGGTTGATAATTACTTATTGTAAAGTACCGGATGCCAGAATTGTAGGAAAGTCGCTGTTTAAGTCTCTAACCATGTGTTGTACTTTGTATGAGCATCATATGAAATTTCTTTCAAGTTTTTTTGGGGCCTTTTTTCCTTTTTTAGAAAATCAAAGCTCTGTCTTTAATCTTCATTTCATACTGACAGCAAAAAAGTATGTTATAGACTTTGTTTTACAGTACTCAATAACCCTGGTAAATTAGTGAAATCAAATTGATTTCTTTTTCAAGGTTTCTAATAATTGTATTTTATTTTGAAAGCTACCTGAAGCAGTTTTTCCACCATCCTCCGTTTGATTTAATATTTTTCCACCTCTGAGAGCCTCTTCATTTGGTTTGTGTACTCTGTGTGAACACTCTCAAAAATAATTTCCACTCGAGGGTCCACTTCATGAGGTGATTTTATCTGCATCAGTCTCCATCAGTGGATTGAACTCAGGTGTAGGTTGAGTGTGCTCATATTTCAAAAGCTGCTTACAGACAAGGAGTAGTTTATAACTGGGACACAGCTCTTGAAAACAACTGATGAGCTAACACGGGCTGTTTCATAAGGATTAATTAATAATATATGGTTTCTCTTTGGTTGTTTGAAGGTTTCATTAAGGTTGTTTTCTAGGATCAGTTAAAAATGTTTTCATGTTTTGACAACAGAATTTTTCTAGTCAAATTAAAATGATATTGAAACCTGTTTTGATACCACTTCGACAAAAATAAAAGTCCTAGGCAGTCAACGTTGTGTCATTTCTAGTTTTCGATTATTAAGTATTGAAAATGTTGACAACAGTAGTTAGAGTAAGGACTAAAAATTGCAAAACTACAAGAAAAGACAGAAATTCTCTGGTTTCTAAATGTTATTTTTGAGTCTTTTTTTCCTTTCCAGTCATGCTTAAAATCATTTATTGTCCCAAATGTTCGTAGTCGGACACCTTCTGCTCTATTCCTGTAAAGTGACCCAGTTTGCTGAATCCCTGGAGAGTTTATCCACTTCTCTGACATTCTCTATCTCAGATACACCTCTCTAAACTCTGCTGTTAGAGAAAAACGCTCGGCTGTGGAGGCTCAGTGTGACCTTACAGGGGTTTGATCCGTCGGCCACCAGCAGCATGCGCAGCGAGCTCAGGTTGATGTCTTTCTGGTCTTTGTGGGCGACCAGAGCCCAGTGCATGTCTCTGGACTTCACACAAGCTACCTTAGCTGCAGGGGGAACACACACACACACACACACACACACACACAGAGAGAGACGGTGAGGACATTAGCATTTAATCTGTTTGACTGACAGCTGAATGGAGAGAAATGACTGAGCAGAGTGGCAGGTGGAGTGTGAGTCTGACCTTTGTACTGGCACACTTTCTGGATCCATGACAGAGGGTTGACCTTCATCAGCGAGTAGGGGACGCTGATCACGTGCATCATGTTCATCACACTCTGCACAATGCGGGCACAAATAATGACACATCACGGCTTAAAGCTAAAAGGGTTAACTCAAAGGAATCATATTGCAGATAAACTGACAAATACATTTAATTTAAAAGGAAAAATAATCCAGAGTGATGGAAACAGGGAGGTTTTTGGTCTCGTATTTTTTCTCTTCCGGCAATTTGTCTCAAACTCGAGCAACATCGAAGCTTAAGGCAGCGTCACTGTGTTTAGCTCAGACTGAGACAAACTGCCAGTTATCTGGAGCCAGCAGACCAGAGACATCTGAAGGGATTGCACTGGATCAGAAGATCTAAAACTTTCTGTGGTTTGTGGACCAGAAACAGAGTTTCTTAGTTAACTCTGTGAAAAACTGGAACATAGTGTATCCCAGAACTTGATATATATGCTGAGATTTTTTGGATCATTTTTTACACTTTGTAGTAACAATCTGGATGAGCTGAAGCTGTCTATTTGCTCTCGCAGACAGACCTGAGCAGTTTATTAAAGTAGTGCAGACTGCTAGCCAACGCTTTATTTTTATTTTATTTTTTTAATATTTGGGGGAAATGAGAGGAAAGGACAGTGGATTGAGGGGATGACATGCAGTAAATGTGAGTCAAACAAAGGGCCGATGATGCGAGGGCTGTAGCCTCTGAACATGGGACGCACAATTTAGCCACTGAGAAAAACCGGTGCCCTGTACCAAGAATTTTATGGGACTGGACCACTGTGGCTACATTTATCATGATCTATTACAAACGTATTACTATTTATCATGTTTTAATTGCGCTTAATTTTTCAGTTATATTTTTAGCTTTTCGCAGTTCAGAAAATAAATGTATTCATTGTTAGATTTATATCTCATAGTATGTTCATGAATCTTTGCATGTGTCTGGGTGCATAAACACATTTTTATGTTACTATCCTTCCTTCTCTAATCTTTGGATTGCTGCTGGTTGTTGTTGTGTTTTACATATAATGGCAAAGGTCTGTCTACTTTTGCTGATTTTTTAATTACATTTTTACAGGTGACTGAACTCGGTGTCCATGATAACACTGAGGTCTTACCGTCAGGATGCCGTGCCACAGGCCTACGTCCTTCTTAAAGTCCAGAACGTTCACGATGGTTTCCGCTACAAAGAGGGAGAGAAAATTGTTAGATGTCTACTTTATGACCTTGGCACTGAAGCATGTCTGTGTGAGGATGTGTGTTTGTGTGTGTGTGTGTGTGTGTGCGTGTGTGCTCTCATACCCTCAGTGTAGCTGCAGGACTGTGTGAGAGCCTGGCAGTGTGTGAGCAGAGCGATCCTCGTCACCGTGACTCCCAGCACGCTGCCGTCTTTACAGGTTTTATACTGACACACAAACAACAGACGATCAGATTTTAAATGATGAGTTGAAATTGTGGAGTTCTCTGTAGAATTTCAAAAAAAATCTTAAAATGCAAATTAATGAATGATTACAGAACTCCCATGATTCCCCGCTAGCCTCAACGTCATCTTTTGTTATTGTAATATTGATTGAGAGCCCCCATGGCGGCAGAAATCGACATAGTGTATCTTTAACAAACTATGTTTTAAATCACTTTTCTGTAATTTAGCTTTTTAAGTCATTAAATCTGGAAAAGCTGCAGCACAACACGACTCAAACAGCAGCGGTTGGTAAGGAAACCAGAGGAATGTTAACCTCAGTCATCAGACAGACTAAAGTCCCAGCTTGTGTTGAAGTTTCCTCCAACACGTCTTCATTGTGTGGTTATTAGCTCACCTCTATGTAAGCAGTGTCGTTGTTTGCATCTTTGATGTGAGGGAACCAGTCTCTGGGAGGTTTGGAAAGGTGCTTCGATTCGGTTACAAACCACAACAACTTGGGCCAACCTGCAGGAAGGAGAGGCCAAAGTGAGGGAAAGTTCATTCTTCTGTTCAATTTAATTAACAAAGTAAGACACATATTCACACCCCTGACACAAGCACTTTGTATCTGAAATTCAAATGGTCCATCTGTTATTTAAATACAAAAAAATTTAAATTCACAGTTCACATATTACAATTACTGTGAAGAACTTTTGGTTTGTTTTCTCTTTTGCTTCCGTAGGTCTAAAAGAAGCATCAGCATTAATGTCAGTCTGTTTCATAACCAGATAAAAATCCCTCACAGGAGCTTTGATTAAAACATTATAGAAATAAAAACAAAATTTCCCTTTAATGTTTTTTTATGTAGCGTTATGATTATTTTTTAAGTTTGGGCCCCGAGAGTCCACATCGCTGCCTCTTTTTCTTTAGCGTTTTCATTATGTGCACTGAGACAGACTTCCCCTCCCCCACAGAGAAACATCTTTCACGATTCAACGGTGATTGATGGTTTTCACTCTCACCTTTGAACTGCGGGATCTCTCCTGTTGCGCTCTTGGGCAGGCCTTTGTGACAGGCGTCACTGGTCAGCGCCACGGTAACCCCACAGCTGCCCAACAAGAAGCCAATCTGCTGACTGCCAGCATCCTATTGGAGGATAAAGGTTTGTTAAAAACTGTAGAGGGTTAACGTTTTACAACTCATCAGTTTTGATTTAATGAATCCTAATAGTTTTTATAAATGTGCAGGTGGACGTGTTAGCTGTTTGTCAGGAGGCTCTCCTCCCTCAACTCCACCTCTTTGCCTGTTTCTAGACTGATTGAGAGTTAGGATGGTATAACATTTCCAATATGGCGCCTATTTTAAGGTCTTCATAACGCCTCTTCAGAAACCAAAGAGTGATGTCATTGAGACTACGTCCATGTTTCATACCATCTATGGATAATAAATCAAATATAGGAAAAGTCTTCTTCTTGAGGATCTTCTTCAATCACAGACAAACAATAGCTTCTATTTATCATGAGGATTTAGAAAAAGGGAAAGGATATAAAGGATTTTTTATCTACTTTTCCAAAACCATTACACACAAAACGACGGCTTAAACAAAAAAAGCCATGAACACCTTGACTCATTAGTTTTCATTTGCTCTTTTTAACCTTGCAGTTGTCTGTTAACATGCAGCCCAGGTGAGGGTATGAGAGGTAAGATTTGCTGCAAAGCTGCCGCTGTGATTCTGCAGCCGAAAGAGATATTTTATGGAAAATCCTGCAGCAGAAAAGCAGGGGTGACCAACGTGCAGCAAAAGACATTTTCTGCTGCAGCATTAACCGCCGCGTAACCATGCCGACCCTACACTCACAGTGCTGCAAGGACGAGCCGCCATGTCTCACACAGGCTCCAGAGTGAGCAGAAACTGTCAAGTGATACAGCCAGCGGCTGAAAAAAACCCATATAACAGGCATTTTGTTTTTCAGCTTTCAGAAACCTTTCTGACGGTGTCGGGGCTTCTACCCTTCAGACATGTCAGGTGTGAGGAGGTGATGACTCACAGATCTGCAGCTGTGACCTGAGAGATGACAGGATTCTGTGTGTGATGGCGGGGCAGCAGGAGGGCTTGTTTCTGGCTTGTCACACTTGTTGGGTCTCTGACTTGTTTTTCTCCTCTCAGTGCAGTCTCGATCTTTTTCAGAAATACTTGATGCAAGCAAACAACTTAAGACTGGAGAACAAAAACACTCTGAGCTCTGGCCCAAAGATTTCGTCTGGAGCTCCAAGACAGAAACTGCCCAATAACATGATGCCCAGGGTTTCTTTGAGCTAGCAGTGCTATTAGGAATGCTTAAGTATGGTAAGCTGGCTGGCAGTTTAGCAACACCAAACACAACAGTGAAAACCACAACATGGAGGATTGTGGTCGTAGCTGTGGTTTTGTTGTGTAGTGTTGGTTTTTAGGATAATAAAAAGAGATTTGAGATTGAATTTTATTTCCTTTTGTCCAAGGCTCCTTTAATAGACTTTTCTGTTTTTATAAGATGGCTGTTGTTGGTGAGAATTCAATCTCTAGCAGGAGCTCAAACAGTCTGGACAGCTTTCTGAGATTTGTGATCCTTCCTTGTTATTGTGATACAAAAAGACAGGTTTATTAAACTGTATTTACAACTTTAAAAAAACCTCCTCCGGTCGGAAAATGTCTAATATTTCAACAGCTTGCAGAAATACAGACATTTCCTGACATAGAACAGAAGTGAAATAAAACACAGCAGGCATTTGGAGAAGCTGACTTCGAGGTAAAACACAGATTGTGGCTGAAACAGAGAGGATTAAGGATACACTGCTGCGCTTTAAAAAATAAAATTACCTGACCTTCCACAGAGAAACTAATCCTGTGCCTGACTGAAAATATAGGAAGGGGACTGGGCGGCAGCAGCGTACGATCCAGATAAGCTACAGACAGACTGTTAAAGATATTTTTACAGATGGATTGGGATTTTAAAATGTACCTTGCGACTTAGAGGGACCTCTATTGGAACAGGGACCACCTCTGCCAGCAGACAGCCGTAAAAGGCTACCATGAACGCCACAGGGTCGTTGTTAGGAAACACCAATGCCACCTGAGGGAGGGAAGGGAGACAGAGACGGGTGAGAATCAGCCAATGCTTCAATCTCTGCAGCCCGATACATAAGTTTAATTCTCAGTAGTCTGAGAGCTACAAGAACGAGTTGTTATTAAGTTACCATAGCATTTATCTGAAGACTAAATACAGCTGGTGTTTATTAAGTTTGCTGGATGACTCATGTTCTCTGCCATTGCTTTGCAAACTGTTGAAAGTAATACAATGAAGAAAATTAAATCACTGTTTTGATAAATATAAGGAGGTTGCCATGTCATTCTGTCCGTGTTCAAAAGAATCATTTGACTTTTGGAAGACATCCTCATGATTTTTTTTGCTGAGAGTAAGATGGTAAAATCAACACCAGTCTCACATCTATCCATTAAGTTCAGTGTGTTTCATTGGCATGAACGTAAAAGAGACAATGCTGCAGAAACTTCATTTATCTATCTCTTCATCTACCTATTAATTATGAATCTGGGGTTTTCAGAGTATTAGCCTAGCTTAGCATAACACTTCTTATGCAATTCTAGCAGTCTGTTAATGTGAAGAAGAATCAGGTTAGCTGTTTCCACCAGTTTGCAAATACATACAAAAAAACACAAGATTTGGCATTTATGTGGGCTGCCAAAAAGATTTGAAACACAACATGTGGCTCCAGAGACATAATATTGTTTTTTTTATTCAAGTATCTTGCACTGATGATTCACTGCAGTCCAATTTGGACTAACAAAAAGCAATGTCACGAGCCTAAAAAGGTCGGAAAAGTAAAAACTGAGGGATTTTTCTTTTAGATGAGGGGCGAGCGTGACTCACCCGATCACCTGGCCGAACCATCGGCTCCTGCTTGCTGCCCAGTTTGTGGAGGATGTTGTAGGCAAGCTTGATGCTGCGAGACCACAGCTTTCCTGCAGAGAGAAGGACACAGGATACAAATGTGTCAGTGTGTGCGAGAGCGAGGGAGTGTGTGTGTGTGTGTGTGTTGTTGGATTTCTATTTTGAGGACAAAGTCGATCAGGGGAAAAGAAAAACAACCTAAAGTGACATTTAAGACTTTTAAGCAGTCGGCAGAGGTACCAAGAGAATTGGTCCTGTTTACCTGGATTATACTTAAAAGTGAGTGTTGCCTAATGCACTTCAGGTGGACAGGTGCAGGAAAATATGAAATATTTTTTATATAAAAACAAAATAAAAGTGCTTAATTCCCTGCTGACAGTGTGCTGGAGCTAAGCTCTCCTTTTGCATGATTTTATTTTCCAGCACACCTGAGCACCATCAACTTAGTGTGATGACAGATTATCCTGAAGAGAAGGACAGAAATACACTTCATGTTTGTAGTCACAAGTATTAGTTGTTATGTAATTACAGGTTTGGAAATATACAGTCCAAAACCTGTAGCTGGGACTACCAATGCAGAAGTGTTTCAGATTCTTTACATTTCAAAATGTGTTCATATTTTTTGCGGTTTCAGCCTGTGTTTGATTTAAAAAATATATTTTTAGACACTAATTGCGCCGTTTATTTGCGCACTTCCCCCTGATGTCATACAGAAACTTTCCAGTGATCATGAAAACAATTCCACCCCTGTATGACTTTACAATAAATGATCCGTTGATAAAGTCTGTAGATATTACTTTGACATTATTATTATTAATATTATAAGGTCTTAAATTATTAAAGGGATGTTAGTGACACTTCAACAACGTCTGTGGAGAAATTCAGAGCCGTTACAAGGATACCAGTTCTTAAAGTAGAAACATTCAGAGTGACTCGTCGTGAGTGCAGCAGCAGACGTAACTTAATTATCTGATTTTACTGTTAACCAATAAAGTAAATGTCTGTTTGAACTAAAGTAGCGTCTGGTTACCATATGTGAGGACGTAGAGGGGCTTCCCTGCTGTATCCAGGCTGGTGAGGCAGGGGGCTTTAGGGGAGATGGTTCCCCAGCGTTGGAGCGCAGCCTCCAGGGACGGGGGCCAGTTGGTGACCACCCCCAGTGCCTCTCCCCGAACTGGCATCATCTCCGCCCCCTCCGGCCGCGGCTGGTTGGGGTCCGGCTGCTGGACTGGAGGTCAGAGGACGGATAAAGTCGTCAGCTTTCAGGAGCAGTCAGCTCACAAACCTTTTTTTTGTTTGCTCCACAGTTTGTTGGCTGGTTGTGGAAACAGCTCATGGAATCATTTCAGCACTTACAGGGAGCTGTAAAGAAGCTGTAATCACACTGTTATACACTGATTCTTCATTAAACTTGCCTGTTATCAACACAGATGTAAAATGGAAATGCAAAATATAAGACATGCTGTTGGTGTTAATGGAAAGTAATGGCTCCAAAGATTTTAAAACTAGTATGTGTATGTAACATACTCATAGATCATTGAGCTGAAGTGCAATACTGTGGTGGGAGCGATGACTGTCAATATATGACACCTTATGAGACTGTTCTACTTTGAATACTAACTATCATTATTTATCACTACTTGTTACATTTTAATTGCACTTAATTTTACAGATTACAGACTGATTGTATATCTTATAGTAAACATATGAACATGTGTATGGGTGAATAAACACACTCTAATGCTGCAATAGAATGGCAGAACATGAAAGTGCACAATATTAAGTATAAAGTAAGCAAATTAAGGGAAGTATTTCAGAGTCTAAATGAGTAACAGGTACAAAAGGCTTTGAAACTGGTCTGATTGCTCCATTAGAGAAAGAGAAACAGACTCACATCCTTATTTTAAGTGTCCAGCAACATTGTGAAGAAGATCTCTACAGAGATGCAGTTTTGAAATCTCTATCAGCTACAAGACTCCATTGATAAAAACTGTAATTTCACCTTCACTACATAGGAGTAAGTGGGTGCTTTAAATCCCCTGGCTGGCTGAGAGAAAGGCATCTGAGGGTCAGGATTTGGCAGGATTCAACCTTGAGCCATTGTCATCAAATGTGAATACAGACAGCCAGAAAAATAGTTTTCCATGCAAGGAGACAGTACAGTTTCTGAAATAAAAGATCCTCTAGAGACAACACTTCAAGACAAAGATAGAAAAAGCAGCCAGGTGGTGAGAGCAAAGTAAACAGGAGACAGACGAGACGATCTGCAGACATCTCTGAGCTCAAGTAAAATATACATTTTGAAGGTGCTTAGTGAAGAACTTTGTGTCCTTTCAGGAGCAGTCAGATCAACATCTGGACCCTGTTATCTTTGATGTTACTCTTTGGACGGAGTCATTCTTTACACTGACATTAAGGGTGTTAGGCAGATGTGGAGGTACAGGATGGTGTGAAAACATCAAAATTAAAAGTGAAGCAATTTAAGGAGTAACGCTTGCTGACTAGAAAGTGAATACACTTTTCAGAACTATAAAGAAGATCTATAATGTCATAGTTTTGCTTTTAGTGGAGACGCTTGCGTTAACATTAACAAGAAAAACTGAAGAGATTCTCAGAGTGCAGGAGCAGGCGGATTGGGTTCTCTCCCTCTGCTCTGCGAGTGCTGCTGCATTATCTCTCCGACCTTCATTGATGCTGATTCTTTTCTTTATTCAGCCCCACCGCCTCTCTAGCATCCAGCCAGCAGGCTCTGACTTTAGTCCCAGGGGAGAAATATCCGCTATCATCACTCCACAATCTTTGTCTCTGTGCACAAGCTCATGCTGCAGGGAGCCATGATGCCAAGATGGTGAACGTACTGAATCTACGAGGCTGTATTTAAATGTGAATAAACTTTATCTGTGTGGACTTATTGACAGAGCTATCAACAGTTTAAAGGTATGAACTATTACAAATACATTTAAATTACAAAATGTAAAAGCAGTAAATTGTCAAATTTTAGAAGCTGGAACAATGATTGTAATTTGCATGGTTTTAAAAATATTAGAAAATTGTTGCCAATTAAATCATATGTCACTCAACATACTATTTACTATTTACTAATTATTTCGTACATATTTTGTAACATTTTTATATGTTTCAAAGCAAAAATCTTAATAAGTAGTAGAAAATCGGATGAGGGGGAAATTATTTAGATACCTGAAATCACAGTTTAATCAAATTAAATAAGTTTTCTTTATGCATTGAGTAAATAATATTCTACACTCATGGTTGCAGTTAAATCCTAACGCGGGTGTATCTCCCTCACAAGGCCTCATTTTGGAGGGTAGCCGAACCCCTGTACAAAAGGACCATGCAGGGTTCTCAAATGTCCAACACAAGACTTTCAGAGAACCATGACTCATGACTCCCGTGTATGAAGAGATAGATTGGAAAAACACAGTGCAACTTAAAAAAAAAAAGAAAACCAAACAGACAGAAACACGAGTCATGCAGGATCAAAGACAGTTTCTAACCCTCCAGAAGTTCATCAAAGTCATCGACAAAGAACTCCCGGAGCGGAGGCCTGCGCGGCTGCTTCAGCGTGTTCACGAGCTGCTGGATTTTAGCGGACACACGACTGCTGACTGGAACACCTGTAAGAACCCCAGACACATACACACGCCGTGAGGAAAAAGTTTTGGGGCTTAGTCTTCACAGTGGAAAGGAAGAGTTGAGGCCTGGAAGGCTTGCAAGAGAGTCTTGTTTACCTTCTCACTTGAGAAAATCCTTCAAACGTAATGTCTTTTTGGACTAAAATCTCCTGAATTCTGGTCCAAATTTCTAGAAATTTGGAAAATGTACTTCAAGATTTAGAAACACTGGGCCTCATTCAGCAGCATTTGTCTAAATCTCTGTCATATTTCCTATTTTATGTCATATCCAAATGCATCAAATACTCTCAACCTATTCACCCTACTCTCCGACTTCATATTTAAATTCAGTTTAATAGCTGATTGTTTGTTGTCGGGTTGTTTTTTATTGTTATTTGGTAACCAAACTTGTGCTTGGTCAACTTAACACGCCTGAGCAGTGTGTGTCAGCCACAGAAAGTATTACTTTATGTCTTCATGCATGTTACCAGGTAAGAACACCTGCACAGGCTGTGTGATCAGCAGAGCTCAGGGAGAGATCACGGCCAGTTGCAGAACTGAATATCCAGAGATTGTTGACACGAGTCGTGGCAGAAATACACGTTAAAAATATGTGTACAATCAGATTGTCAAATTATTTACACCATTCACTACAGTTTGACTTTCTGTGACTGTAGAAAATTAACAAGGCAGTTCAGAACTGCCTTAATCAATTTAATATTCCTGTCTTAAATATCCTGTGAGGATTTTATGCTGTTAATGAAACAGACTGAAATAAACATGAATACCGCTATTGGCTACAAAACTTAGGCTGAAGATAGATTGATTTTTTCGGTTTCATTATTTATTTTCCTATCATCCCTGCTGCAAGGTACTGTAGGTTTCAGATGAGGCAATTAACAAAATTCGGCCAAAACAACCTCTTTTAAAGCTTTCCACGACAAACATTCCTAGCGAGTTGCATGTAAGACGTTTAAAATAAAGACGGATGAGGTTATTTTTCAGAAAATGTATTTGCAAGAACAGGACGCAATCAGAAAAGGATTATGGTGTGTCTCTTTTTCCACAGAGTTTGCCCAAATGGACATACCGGTAAGATGAAAGTTCCTCTCAATAACTCCAACAAAAAGTAAATGGAAGTAATGCATTCGATTATTTATGGAGGTTATCCAAGGCAAACTCTGAATAAAGATACAGGAGCGGCAGCAGCAGCAGCAGCAGCACTGCAGCCTCCTATGTGGACTCAGTTTGTTACACGCACTGAGCTCAGCGGAGAGGAGGAGAGTTAACCACGGATGCACTTCTTGTGCTGCTGTGCATGAAAGCTTCACAAATAAAAAAAGCAGCTGGTTTAAAACAAAGGATAATATCAGGCTCAATACGCCAATACCAATATTTTCTAATATGACTAACCTGCCCAGCAATGAGTTGCACCAGCTTAGAGTAAGTTCTAACGTAGCTAGTTTCAACATAAGTTCTTACTTAAGTTGAGTTTAGGCTCTACTTAGTACATTGAAGGTGTTGCACCGGCTGAGATAGTTCCAACATCGACAGACGTTTCATCTTAAGTCTTACACCTAGCTCCTAGCAGGTGTAAAGTACTCTGTTAAATACGGTTGTCAAGGTGATCGTATTGAGAGGTGAGATAACGTGGATGATGAGGAGGTAGGGAGGGGTTTAACCCGCTGTTTGGTGTCAGCTTTGCGTTTTCTGTAATGGATTACATCCCTCAAAAATGTATAATGACTTTGATTTTACTCGTGCTTTAGTTTGACATGAGCAGAGAAGATGTAATCTATACACAAAACACTACCGCAGTTCAATAACCTCACGTTGTTGTTAACGATTTTACCACTCCACGACAGCGTTTTTCTTTGACCCTAGCTGAAGATTAAGGATGAAGGCATTTGGTTTAGTGTGGACGAACTTGAACAGAGCTTGTGCAACGGGCCACTGATGTTTTATATTAATCAAGGAATCACTTAAAATGAGCTAAATTTGATTATATGACATTCAAGTTTTTATAAGATCCTATGTTGCTCTATATAAGACAAGTAAAAGCAAGATATTAAGTGCTTTTGTCACTGATGAATTTCAGGGATCAATTTTCAGCATAAAAAAGGAGCAGATCGTGGAAACAAACTAAAATAAGAGATGTGGTTGTGTTTCGCTACCCGCATGAGGCCCATGTGTTTCTTAAGCAATTCATTCAATTCTCAGCTTGAATGGACCACAGACTGTGGTCAGTGTGATCAGCTCTCACTTTACTAGCTGTGACTGCGTGATCGTGAAGCATGCTGAAAAAGAACAGAGATGCTCACTCAGCTTTCCTTGAAACATAAAAGGTAAAACAAAAACAAAAAAGACCAATCTGTTCATCCAGGGGAGTGACATGAACAGACACGGTGTAATTGGTCCGTTCTCTGAGGCGATGGTCCAATTTGAGCTCACCTCCTGATTAAGGAGTTTCTATTTCTGTCCGACTGTCTTCACCATCTTTATTCAGAGGCTCCATTTGGGAGCAGCTAAAGGTTCAACAGCAGGAGAGGGGGGGGGGGGGTTTGACGCTTACCATCGCCGGTCTCCATGCGCTCTGCGTTGCCGTACTTCTGTGTGTTCCTAGCGATGGTTCCCATGTTGGACATGTGGTGACGCTCCGTGTGGGTGTGAGACGAGTCGGACGAGTAACCCGTCACATCCGGGGGGGCCGAGTGGTTCTCTGCAGACAGATGGAGAGAGAACAGCAAGAGAGATGTAAACAGTCAAACAGCCAGTGGTGACTCAGATCTATCACTGAGCTCTTTGTCGAGTGTTTTGTTTTGTTGCCATAACGGACAGTTAAACACGTTATGATGATCATTTCTTTGCTCTTTAATTTAGGTCACATTCCTGTCACACACAGGAGATAATGAGGTCTGGCAGGATGGGAAATCTATTCAACACAATACCTGCTCCAAACAATCTCTCTTTGTGTACTCACACTAAAATAAATGCTACATGTTTGATACAACATGTGACATCTCTAAACTAAACTAAAGTATGAGTTCAATGTCACTGTCACAAATTTCAATAACACTTTTTTTTTTATCAGCAGCTTGTCACACGTGAGGTAAATATTACTATCCATTTATAAACTGGCATCAATTCTTCGCCTTAACTTGCTTTTGATGGCAACCACTTATATGAGGTAGTGACATAAGATAGCATGGACATTCTCTACAAAATGTGATTTTTTAATTTTGCATTAGGGTAATCATGAATTAATAACTGTAAATGTGACTTCACAAGCAATTGTTGACGACTCTTTTGGACTCATACTTTCAGCAGAAAACATGTCAACAGTATTGTATTTTAAGTTACTCAAATATAAGATGAGTAAAATGGAAACCATCATTTAAAATAAACCCTTGATTCAAGTCTTAAATAGGCTTGAGAGTGTGCATTCTCAGACAGAAAATAAACTTGACTTGACCTATAAACTGTCTGTTTTCCTGGGAAGTTAGAACTCTGAGTCCAAGAAGTGAAAGTTATGTCATTTGTGACGATGAAATAATTTCTCTGGTCGGTGTTTACTGTGTCTTACCGTCTGATTCCAGCGGTGGCGGCCACAGCATGTCAGATCCAAACTCACAGGATCGTCTCAGAGATCCTCCGTTCTCTGCGACACTTAGAACTCCCTTCCTTTTTAGAGACAGGTGGCCGATACCTACATGCACACACACAGTACAGGAGTAATAGTCAGGTTTATAAATAAAATAACATGAGACTGCAATCAGTCTTTAAAGTTAGCGTGTAGTTTTGATTGTCATGAGTAAAAACATATAAAGGTAATCAGGCAGCAGCCAAAAAGAAGCAACATTTGGTGTATAAATGAAGATAAAGAGAGTGAGCCTCTCTATTTAGAGCTGGATAATAAAAAGTGAAACATGTTGCACTTAAGAAAGTAATTGTCAACGCTGAATGCAATTGCTAACTCTTTCAATAATCAACCAGGTTTGTAAATCTGAGTTGTGAATTTCTGTTTCAAACTGGTTCCAGGTTAATGTATTCTAAGTTGATGTACTCCTCTACAACAATAAATTGATGACCTTTGGGTTGTGGACAAAACAAGATATTTAAAGATGTTGTCTTAAGCTGTTAAGACACATTAAAAAAAAAATTCTAACATTTCTTAGACGACCAACGGATGTGATTTAATGACTTAAAAATGACTGATTACTTGCAGTCTGAGAAATTTTAAAATTAAAATTAAAATTAAACGATAAAAGTGCACCATGGCATTTACTGTGGAGAATGTGTCCAATAGCGAGAATCCAGAGGTTTAACATTAAAATGCACAGAAGAAGAGTCCTTTCTTTACATTCACAGCCTAACTCTGTTTTTAACCCTTCATTAAGAGCCAACATCAATCAGAAAGAACAACAGCTGCTTTAATGGTTTTTAGACAAAATGAGGCTTCTTTCTGTCTCAGTTGTACTGACACACAAACAAACCCGCTCCACAAACCCAGTAGGAAACAGTTCAGTCTTACCGTGGTGTGACTGGGACAGGTGGCTCTGCTGGTGGTGTGACTGGCCCAGGTGACTGTGCGCCAGGTGTGAGTGCGCCAGGTGCGAGATGTGTGCGTGCGCCAGCGAGTCGGCTAGCCGCCCGGCGTTGCCACTGCCTCCGCTCTGCGTCGACGAGGAGGAGGAGGAGGTGGAGCCCAGGTGGGCGGGGCCTAAATGGGAAGGGCGGCTCATCCAGTGCTCCATGCCCGACATGTCGTCGCCCGGCCCCGCCTCCTCCTCTGAGCCCGACGAGGAGTCTGAGCACAGGGGGGACAGGCCTATTGAGAGTCAGTGTCAGACATTATTGGTCAGCATTAAACATTGGCACAACATTAACACTAAAAATGTTAACAGAGAGCATGAACAGTCAGTGAAGTCCACAACCCTATCCTTCTTCCTGCATCTTATCCCGTCTCCTCCTCTCCTATTTTTCAAGCCCCACACACTTTCGGCAGATGGCTGTTCATCATGAGGCTGGTTTTGCCCCTGCTTTCTGCCACTGTAAGTTTGCTAAATGTGGCCAATATATATATTAAAATTCAATATTTATTAAATGTTTCAAATGCTGGTCATTCAGAAAGCAGCTCCACAGGTGAGCCTTGTTATGATAAACCTTTGCATGTATAGTTTATTGTCTCAAGTAAAGAAGCAGAGCATTAAGAAACACTTTAATCACTGACGTTTCATGAGTGGCAGAGCAGACTCCTGCTCTCAAGCTGGCAGAGCCAAAATGTCAATAATTAGTCAGCTTAAGTAGAAGAGCAACAAGAAGCAATTAAGTTTAAAACTGGCTTCAGGCTGCACATCAGAGAAGAGCCACAGAGACAGAAACTTAATCTTTAAACAAGAGGTAATCATCTGAGCACACAGGAGCAGGAAAAAAAGAGAGGCTGAATTAACACTAATTCAAACAGAAATCTGAAGTTAGAAAAAGACTTTCCACCAAGATTTCTCTGAACTCTTCTCTTTCTCTAAATGTCTCTAACCTGATTTCAGGTTCATGTGACGCTCTGCGGAGGTGTCAAGTTGGATTAAGGTTTTTCTCAAAAGGTTAAAAGGGAAATTGCCGCTGAACAAAGTTATTACATTTCCTTCATTAAAATTAAATCAAAACCAAATGATATGTTCATCTCTGATTATGTGAAATATAATGAGCTCAGATTTTAGTTAAAGGTCAACTTCAACCTTTCAGCCAGCGTCCGGTGGTTACAGAGTGCACTGAAACTTGAAAACATAAAGGTAATAATCAGTATTTTTTCTTTTTCCATGACAGGCCACATTTACAGTAGCTGACCGGCTGTCTGCGGTTTGTTTTTACTGTAAATCTGTCAGTAGTATGCATGCCTCAGGAAATGTGCTTGTTTGCAGTTTTTGGTGAAGTGAGTGTGTTTCTGTGTCAGAATAAAAAATCCATCCGAGGAGCAGAGACGCAGCATTACAACCTAATCCTGTCTGGGCACAGGGCAGCCTCTCCAGGGGCAAATTTCAGGCTTAGTACAACCCAGTTCAGCACAGATAACCAATGTGTGTGTGTGTGTGTGTGTGTGTGTGTGTGTGTGTGTGTGTGTGTGTGTGTGTGTGTGTGTGTGTGTGTGTGTGTGTGTGTTTGCCTTTTTCAGTTCTAAAGCTTTTTTAAATCGTACAATTAATTCTAAGTAAAAGCAAATTTCAGTCAAATAATATTCACCTCAATGAGTTTCCACCAACGATGAATATTACAATGAAAAATATTAGATTTTCAATGCTCAATTGTGTTACTTTTGGACAACCTGACAGCTATTTTTAACCTTTATGTGGTGTTTTAATGACTAATAGGTACAAAAGGTTAAGATTCTCTCCAGTAGATTTCCTAAGCCAATGAGTTAAAATACCTCCCACCTAATCTTTCAGGTTGCCCTTCTTCTTCTTCTTCATTTTCTTCTACTTAAAGTATTTTTTTCCCCACAGAGGGACTTGTTTGTTGTTTAATTGGCCAACAACATCACATGAAGGATCCCTACAGAGATAGAACTTTTTGTTGAATAATGAAGACTCTTTTCTTCCGGCCAGAATCGGTTGTTTCATCATCACTTAAACACACCAGACTACGTTGAAAAATACTGAAATTTAACCTTGGAAGACAAGAGTAGCTCGTATGCTGCTGCCTCAATCAGATACTTTTTTCTTGTTGCTGTGTAGTGAGCAAAATGTGTCAGATTTGAACTTAACCCCTAAAACATCAAAGTCCCACAGACAGACAAACTACCTGATGGAGGCTGCAGTGAAACAGCAACGCTTGTGTTTGAAAGATAAATTACTATTTTTGTCAATGGAGTCCGGCAGATTTGAAAAGAGCATTGTGACAGCGGTTTCTTGTTAAAGACAAATTGTTCTCTTTTTAAAAAATCCTTTCCCTGCTGACAGCTCGGACAGCCTTAGCTTGTCAGTTGCAGGTGAGTGAGTCGAGTACTAGTAGACAGCCACCTGAAGTAAGTGGAGTATAGTGGAGCAATTCCAAAATTGTACTTCCCTTAGCTTTGGTCATATAGATATACAGGAGTTCCTTTGTAAAAGGGTGGGTATATGTTTGTGCTTTGGCTGGAGGAGGAGGAGGGCATGTGAGTGTCTCGTCACCTGGAGGCGTGTAAGCATCCATGGAGGTCTGCACTACAAGTGAGCGTCTCTTGGAAGGCATCGGCACGGCGACCTTCCTCTCCACATGACGTGCCAACACGGCCTGCACCGCCTCAGTATGGACGTCTTACGGAGAGAGAGAAACAGAGGGATTCATTCACAAAGAATATTTCCTGGCTCAGATAACTGCTCTAGTAGGTGTGTATTTTTTAATCTTTAAATTAACATACTGGAAGCATAACTAAGCCAAATATACCATGGCTGCGAGGAATAATACCAGTAATATCTTATAGAACCTAAAAGTAATTTACAATGTTCTGCCATAGTTTAATTTAGTCATAATCAAAGCTAACCAGAAATAGCAAAGCCAAGAAGTAGTCAAGTCATTGACATGGTTTAGTTCTTCTTACGTCAGTTTATACGAAGGTGTCAATGAGTTCTCTCGAACCAACTGAAATTTCAATTCGTTTTTACTTCTTTATAAATCTGACACTCGGATATCTCCCAACTTCATAGACATGCAGTACTTCCCTCAGAAGTTACGCTCTGGCCTTTTTTAAACATTCATTTTGTTGTGTTATGTTTACATAAGAGAAGAATTCAAAGCTGCGTTAACTGGGAAACCACTCTTGGATTTAATTATTTGTTTTATGTGAAGGATCCATTTAATCTAATCTGCCGTCATAATAAAAAAATGTCCTGTGCATGATAAGGTTCACAAAATTTTTGATATAACAATAATTTTTTGATACCACGTGTGGAAAAACTATACAACATCCTTTATTTGAATGATTGATAATATCAGAAGTACCAAATTGTTAGGCAATACATACTGTCTTAAGATGAGAGTACTTAACTAAATGAAAACGGCTAAACTATGATTTTTTGAGACGGTGTAGCTTCTGTACCTGATCTGTAGCGTTCATCTCTGGTGCCGGAGGTCCGTCGCCGGTGGAAACGTGCAGCAGAGGGCGGGCCAAGCTGGGCCCGATGGGACATGGGCCCTTCCATACCTACAGAGGCAAAAGGGCAAACAGGCGGACAGACACACACACATATATACAGACACACACACAGACCCAGACACACACACACACACACACACACACAGATATGCACATACAGGTTTCACAAAAGCAATAAGAGCAGTGCACGAAGGAAAAACAAACATGGAGATGAATTGAATCGGCAGAAAAATGATATTTTTCTGACTTCATAAAAGAAAAATAATTAAAATCAACATGAAATAAAAGTAGAACAATGTGCGAGGTGTGTTGCTGCTCGCTGACGGAATATCCCTGAACATTTTGGGACCCATGTCTGGGATAGAAAACCCCCAGCTGTGTGATGGATGTGAGTGTGTTTTAGTTGCAGTGAGAAGTGTGTGTGTGTGTGTGTGTGTGTGTGTGTGTGTGTGTGTGTGTGTGTGTGTGTGAGAGTGCGTAGGTGAAGAGAGACTGAGATACGGAGGAGCAGGCCCAAGCTGAGCTCGAGGGAGTCTTAACCTACATTCACTAATGGCGGCGGCTGAAGACTGAATCGATAGAAGAGAGTATCATCGCTACTGTAGTTGTCATGATACCAGATCGATATCCTCGTAGTGATATATGTGAAGATTTTAGCAGCGAGGGAGGAGGGGGGCTGTGTGTGTGGCGGGGTCAGAGGTTGCTAAATTACCTCCAGCATGTGGAACATATGCCCTGATCAGCTTGTGCCTCTTCTTCTCATAACCCTTCTGAGTGATGTCCCCTGCAAACAAATAGAGATAGATAGAGAGTGAGAGAGCCAGCGACTGCGGTGTGGGCTGCTTTTGGTAATTTAGTCAGAAAGTTATTTGTTAAAGAACAGGTTTTATGGAGGATTGAATCTTTTATTTTAAGGGCAATGCTGGTGGCTTGTTGGACAGTCACCATATGAATCACATCGCCCTCAGTTTGAGACACTCGTCTCCTGACAGCCAACCTTTTCTGTCTCTCCCAGTCTTTGAACGTCTCTGTCTAGACTGTTAATTAGAGATAAAATGTAAAACATAACAGAAACAACATAAAAAAAATGATGTGATGAATACTGATGGAAATGGAGAATGTGACAAAAAGAATAATGTAGCACATTTTGTTATGGGGTAGAGGTTAGTCAGTCAACCTCCTCCTGCAGCAGCTCCCATATAAACCTCCCTAAGCCATATGCTAGTTTGTTTGTTCAGTAATTATGATGTTGAGGACCAACATTAGCATAAAGAACTCTACTTGAGTGCTTTCTCACTTCAGGACACTTACTTATACTTGAAATTCTCACCACAGTTTAACATATTTTCTGTCCATCTTTCATTCCATTTTGTTGTCTCTGAAACGGTAAGATCGACTCATCCACACAAGAAAACCTAAAGGGCAAAACAGACGTCGTGGAGAACTGCGACGGACAAGCGAGACAAGCGCCAAGCCTGGATTAAGGGTCACCTTGTTGCCAAGGAAAGGAAAGAAGGGCCAGACGTTTAGAGTTAAGGTAAGTAAGATTGGTGTCATATCCAAGCTCTCTGCACAACATGCCCAAAACATCACCAAATGTATGTTGGTAACAGCACAAAAAACCTGAGTAAGAAACAAAGCGCTCAGTAATGTGCATGAAGAGAAAACAGAGTGGATGCAATTACATAAATCCAGATACAGATGATTCAAGATTCTGATTCCGAGTGATGAAATTCTCGCCTCTAATATATTGTCTTGAAGTAGTCTTTGACAGGGCTGTATTTTTTTTCCTTGCTACCCTAACTAAAACTATTTTTTGCTACTCTTGCAGAAAGTCACCCCGACCAAAAGGAGTTTTCAATGTCGCAACATCCTCATGATCTGTGTCCACAACAATGCCCGAAACCACCTACAGAATCTTGTGATAGAATCAAGGAGGACGGCTTCCAACATTTTTTGTTACTTTTGAAACAGACAATCAAATAATATTCTTCTCACCACATTTTGTTTTGGGAAGCAGTGGGTACCATGAATATTTTAATAAGAAAATGTCACAAAGAATGTTCTTAACGTAGTTTCTCAGTTAAAAGCCCTGCTTCATAGAGGACCTCTCGTTGAATGAGAATTATCCTCAAATGGTGTCTGAGCTTTGACATAAAACACTGCATTATATTTGGGTTGATTGCCTCGAGCCTTGAACAACATCCATGTTTATTGGCATTTATCATAGACTGTAAATAATCATGGGGAAAGTCTGAGTGACACCATCACTTGGTTTCTGAAGAGCTGTTTATGGGATCCCATCGATGGTAGTTGCCATATTGGAAATGCTGACTATAAAACTTTTGGTCAACAACAGGCAAAGAGCTATAGTGGACACTCAACAAACTGCAGGTTTTGCACTTCTGCATTGGCTTATTTTTACACTTGAGGTTGCTGCTTTGTATTAACTCTTTTATCTAAAGTGCCACTGAATCAAAAAATAGACTTTAATGTTGACATACATTTCTTTTACAGCACATTAGCCAGACAAAGCTAAAACTTGATTTTCATGCTAAAGCTGTCCACTAGCTGTCCCTTTAGGTTTTATGTTGAGATACAAAGAATTATCTTGTTTGTGTATTTATCTTTTGATAAACTAACTTTCGAGATCCCCTTCAACAAATCACAAGCCATGCCTCCTGCACAGTTTGATAGCAACGAACACAAGGAACTTAACAAAGACTTTGGCCTGCCCAAAACGTGAGCGGTTTGGAATCCATAAAATATATGATAAACTATTCCCACTTCTTTTAAACTGCATAATAAAAACATTAAACTAGAGTTAAATCACGATGTTTCATTGTAAATATAAATAGGCTGCGATAGAGGACTTAACTGGTCATAATGACAATAGTAGAGATGAACAGAGAGGTCAGTGTGGAAGGGCAGTCATAGACAAGCTCATTACAATCCCTGAGGGGGTGAGGGGGGAGTTTTTGCTACCTTGGTGACAACTGATGACACCCCCCACCCCCCCACCCCCAACAATGACAACTACCACCTGCCAGTCGCAGCCCCAGGCTTCTGGCAGCAGCACTAATGTTAGCTAACACGTCCTCGTTTGTCCCCATTTAATGCCGCTTAACTGCAGCACACCAGCTTTCCAATTATTGATCATTATTGTATGCCACAGAGATGTTTAATTCTGCAACAACAGGGAGACAAATCAAACACAACAGGGAAAGACATTCAGCAAAAGACGACTGGGCACAGAAACACGCTGGTGTGATAATAAGCTACAAGCAAGACAGCTGACAGATGTGCATCGTTTAACACCATGAGAAATATTCTCCTCTGAATAAAGGGAAAAAAACAAACCATGAGTTTAACTGGAAGTTAACCCTGCTCAGGCGCTCACTCAAGATTTGCCCTTTTATAACAAAATTAGTGTTAAATTACTGGATTTGTAGCTAATATTCCTTCATTTAAATACATGCTATAGTGGACATTTTTTACTTTTTCATCAATATTAATTCAATATAGTAATCTTTTTCTTGAGTGATGTTATAATGAAATAGGTCATATGTGTTTAATGTCTACTTTATAAAGGCTCAGTAATTTCCTAAAATAGCTTCTTAAGGCCTTTACTCTCGAGGCATTTTTGGGGACTATTTTTAAGCAACAGTTTAATCCACATATGATGCTCTGATTAGTATTTTGGGCAGCAGGTCGGTGTATGTGGGATGGCGTTTATATGTACAGCATGCTGTTTGTTTTGATAAAGGAACATCTCATCCAGTACAAAAGTGTGGTTCCTGAGTGTGTTAACAATAGTTTTTGACAATGATGGAGCTCTAAAGCAAAGAGGAAGAAGGTATTCATAATGTTGAGAACGTGAGAGCCTGTTAGAAGATAGATTCACCAAATATGGGATTTACTGAAGTATATAACCAGGCTAACCCAGAAACTGAAAATATATATCCTTCAAAGTTTGTTAGCTAATCAGTTACTAATGTTAAAGGGGCTATATGTAACTTTCAAAAATACTACGTTTGTAGTGATACCGCATGGCTGTTAGGCGAACTGCACCAGTAACCTGTTGCTCGCTCTCGCTCGCGTGCTCGTACGTACACTAACGAGCATCATCATCGGCCACGAAACACTTGATATTTACCGACATAATGTTTACAGAGGAGGTAAGTGGTCATACACATGTGAAAGTCTGTGAAGGAGTCTGTGTGTCTGTATTCATTCTCCATCCTACAAACGACAGTCTCAGCAGGCACTGGCTGAAAGCGGGAGTGTGTGATGAGTTTGTCCCCCTTTGAGAGCTCTTCGGGCGGATAGAAGTGTGTGGAAGGCGGCCTCTGGCTGTAGCGGGAGTGTGTGATGAGTTTGTTCTGTTGATCTCTGTAAGCGGAGCGGAGTGAGGAGGACGTTGAGAACGTGCATAAAATGTCACTTCCTGGAGCTTTCGCGGAAAATACGACCCGGGGAAAAAAGGTTATTCAGGCAACACAGATGGGAACATCTACTTTTTCACATCAGTTAACCGTTCGCTTATTAATGGGTGATAAAAAACAATTTATACATTTAAAAAGTTACATACAGCCCCTTTAAGGGCCCAAAATACATTTTCAGAAGTAGCTCAAATGTTTTCTGTCATGTGGCAATGATGTATTTAAAAAAGTAGTAATCAAATAACCCTCTTTTAAACTGCATTGTACAAGATAGGACTGTCACACCTCATTATCAATACAAAACTAAGTAATGGTGATGGTGGGGCAAGGTGGTTCCATTGCTGAGCCGGCATAAGAAGTAGTATTCGTGTAACAGGGGCCGAAACAGCGTCACTGTAAAACATCAAATTCGGCAGTATGAAAAATCGCTGTGTGTGCATGCGTCTGAGTTTATATACGAGAAGCTCGCGGTGTTTGTCATGCCTTTGGCACTTTTGTAACACCATAACGAAACGTAAAATCACACGCTGAGACAAAAGTTACGCTGTTGTTTGGTTCAGTGGACGTGAGTGACAGTGGACGTTTGTGCGCTGAGGAGATTTTCTATGTAAAAATGGCGTCAGCTTATTCAGAAAAGTGTGCTCTGATTATATATTTTAAGTATTTATTTATAGTTTTGCATCTCTACAAGAACCATTTGACAGAACATACCATACAGAAAAAAAACACTGGGTGGTTAAGAAACACTCTCAACACTTTCTGCAGCACAAATTGAAGATTCATTATTCTGCAATCGGTTGGAGCACAGGTAGATAAGTCACATTAGTATCAAACCAGTGCTGACTCTTTTTACAATATCCACCAGTTTTCTGAAATATCCTGAGTCACCTGTCTTATTGGTTTTTATGATGTCTCGCTGCTTTTAAACCTGTTGTTTCCTCTCCCATAAGTAGAATTATCACAACTGTGCACTGACTCAATCACTCTATTTGCTGAAAGATGAACCTAGCTGTCTGCACACAGATTCTTTCTGGGAGCCCATGGCTCCAGGGAACAGTGGCAGCTCTGCACAAATGAGCAAATATCACTGTAAACAAATATTGACAACTGGCAACTGCAATTTTCAAAATCAAGTTTACAAAAAGAATAAATATTAGATAAAGAAACAATGTCTTTCTCAGCTTCATACACAAAATAGTCCCAAGAAGTCTCCGGACTTCAAATCACTTTGACAAAACTCCACTGAGCACGCACTGTAACCAATCCATTCTTCACTGTATGGAGATTTCTGCAATACGCAAACATGCACAATGGTACTGCAATTGGAATAATAAAGTAAACAGGGACAGTATGCAGACGGGTCTGATGCAGAGCGCTGGGGTTTAAGTGTTGCACAGAGAGAGTCGTGAAAGAAATGTGGCTGAAAAACAGGAGGAAGGAAACAAAAGGAGTGTCTGGTATCCATGTTTTTAATAACTACAACCAAAACAAACCCTCAGATAGATAGATAGATAGATAGATAGAGACTGAGAATGAACAGACTTTGCATTTCACAATCTAACCGTGGAGGATGGCCAGAACATCTGGGTCCAATCTGCTCATCTGTGCTGCTCTGTGCCTGTGTATGAGTGTGTGTTAAATATGAGGGAGGCCTTTTCTCAGATCAACTGCAGCATAACAACGTTCCTGCCTGTTCTCTCTCTCTACTCCCTCTCTCTTCTCTCTCTCTCTCTCACACACACACACACACACACACACACACACACACACACACACACACACACACACACACACGTCCGTAGGGAGACGCCATCTTCCACTTGCAGCGCAGCAGAGCAGGGAGGGAGTTGCCAAGCAACGGTTCTCCAGGAGAAGGCCCAAGACAGCCATCTTGGATTTGGAGCGTCAGATGTGAGAAGTGGGCTAATGATACCTGCCAGGATGAGTGCATATGTTTGTATCTGTGATGTGTGTGTGATGTGAGTGTGTGTTGTACCAGTCTGTATTGGCAGCCTAATTACTTTGCTCCTTCTTGTCGCTCCCTCTCCTCTCTGCTCTCTGACACTCTGCTTTTTTAACGGCACACAGCTGAGAGAGAATCGATAGCGGCCCACTGCGGGTTGGAGTTTTTTCTCCCACTGATGTTTTTTAGCTAAAAGGTTTGAAAAACGGCAACAACCAATTTTGTTAGGTTTAATTCAAACATGTGATATCACCTGTGGTTAACAAATCATCACTGATTTTACTGATTGAATCCTCTGTTTTATTTTGAAGAACAAACTTGCAGATTTGGCCTTCTTCCAACAGCTTCCACCAGAACAAACTAATTAATTAAAGACTCAAACTCTGTTTTAATTTTTCTAAAGCACGACTTAATATCTTCATGAGAGGTTTTTCAACTGATTAGAACCCAAATATGCCAGTTTTGCTATCCAGAGAAAGATAACAGGCAACTATCTAAATACTTCATGACATTAAAACTATAGCGCTTAAAAAGGAATATATGTTTGTAGATTAAATATTAACATAGTGTTTCTGGAATGCATCAAACCAGTAAGCAACAGAAAATGCAGACCAGGAAAACTTTAACCCTGTTTACACTTGGTTTAAAAATCTATCTTGGGCAACTGCATCACAAATCGACAGCACAAGAAACCAGTGTGAGCCCAGCTCAATGTGATGAAATGCTGAATTTCCCTAAACCTGCCTTGTTTACTTCTGAAATTTCCAACTAATTTCCTACTTGGTTAAATTGAGATTTTGAACTCAGTCTTAACAACTAGTCTACAGGAAATAAAACACAAAATTTAGCTCTATTTATTTAAAATTGTGTTATGGTTAACAATACCATTTGGTTTGCTGTGCGTGGCTAACATTAGCAGCTCTAGCACCTGTAGCCTTCCGTCCTCACTGCATAACATCCACATGCCTGGTCCGGTCAATAACCAGAAACACGTCTAGTCTAATCTTATAACGTGATAGATGGAGTTCAGCTCACTTTTTATTTACAATATTATCTGCTGATGACAACACCCGTTCAGAGCGTACAGAAATTCCCGGTACACACAACCATTTGCCAGCCTTCTTGTAGAGTTGCAGGTATCTCACACGCCCTGTTTCTCTCCACCAAAGCAGTGGGCAGATGTTTGCAGAGAGACGAGTTTCCCAAATGTAAGTTTGCATCTTCTGAATTGAACGCCTGTTACTTTTTTCTACAAAATGACTGTCTTAATTTACTGAGGTCAAAGGTGCATGCAATGGTCAAGTTATGCTGAGAGTACTACAACTACAACCTACTTCAGACAGTCTGATGCGTTGATAGGCTACATATTTTTTATTTGAACGGTTCACTACAGTTCCCCCAGGTTAAAATAATGTTTGAATTAAGAATAAGAATCGACAGACAGGTTGTTTGGTCGGCATGTGTAAAAAAAAAAAACCTTTGAAATTGAAAAGCGAAAAAACAAATCCATCACTTTGTCTATCCTTCAATGTCAGTTTCATCTTAATCTGTTCATTTCTGCTTGATTGTCCTCTCTGCTCTTTTTCCTCAACATCCTGCCTTTATTTAATCTACTCCTATCTCCCTTATCGCATCATCATAAACAGTCAGTCCACCCACAAAGCCACCATGGTAACCAAATCTACCTTCAGCAGCAGGCATACCACACACACACAAACACACATAGGCGCACACAAACACACAAACACATGCAGATATACAAGAAATGTTGGGACAGTACTGTCCGATGTGTCATGCGAAGCGAGGAACTTGATTTGTCACACTCACATGCAGGGACCGGGGTGGACTGAGCGCACACACACACACACACACACACACACACACACACACACACACACACACACACACACACACACACACACACACACACACACACACACACACACACACACACACACACACACACACACACACACACACACACACACACACACACACACACACACACAGGCCAACTATACCACCAGAGGACTATCAATAATAAGCCTAAAACCAAGAGCAAAAGTGTTGTTTTTAACCACACGAAAGTCTGATCGGACACAGGTGCTGACAGTCAGGGCACAGAGGAAATCACGTTTTTTTCCTGTCAATTTGGGTTCTTTATGTCCTTAAAAATGTAGCATCATCATCGGCCGTACTTAATAAAATGTAAATGTACTTAATAAAAAAATGAAAAAACTTTAAAAATAAGTTTAAGATTATTATTCTACTGTCATCTTACGTAAAATGTTCATCATAGACCCATCGAAAGTAACATGTTTCATATTTAAAGCTGCAAACTTGCACCACATATTAATCATTTTCTAATTGAAAAAAAAAACAGAGCCAATATATTAAAAAAAATCAAAATATATCAATACATGCTTTTTTTGGTTATTTCGAATCCTTGAGGTTTTTTATCGTTAAAATGAGCAGTTTGATGCCATGACTGATGCATATTTTACATAATCTGTTACACTTTTATGGCTTAACCTTTCACAAATCGGTGATATGAATAAACCTTTGATGCGGTGCTACAAGACTCAACTTTTCGCTTTGTAAAGCTAAAACAGGCAAAGATAAGTGCTTTCACTCAATAAACGACACTAATGGTCCATTAATTATCAAAATTAGACATCATTTTCTTAATCCATTAACTGCTCAGCCTGACACCTCTCTCCACATCTCTCCCACTCCTCACTTTGATCTAATTTAAAGGTTAAATCATCAAATCTGACAGACGCACAAACAGAGAAAACTGTTTCTGAGCTGCTGGATTTTTTCCAATTTTTATTTACTTCTTTTTAGTGTCATTCAATGCACCATGGAGGAGCAAAGGGCAGATTAAGTTTAACATTTGCCCGCTTCAAACTCTTTAATGTGAGTATTTTCAGCTTTTATCAGCTTGTTTTGTTAAAATCGTACAGTAAGATGTCACTTTTGGCTAATTTTCAATGATTTACCGAATTTTCAAAAAATATTATTTTTGGGCTTTTGTCATTCTTCTGACAAGACAGGTGAAGATAGACTGGAAATGTGGAGAGAGAGTGGGGGATGACATGCATCGACCAGCGTCAAGATCAGCAGAAAACGTGCGATTTGTACGAAGTAGTGTAGCCTCAGTACACAGGGGGCCTGCTCAACCAACTGAGCTAAACCAGCACCACAAAGAATATGACATTTTAAAAGAAAGAAAAATACTTATTCAGTATTCTAGCTGTTGTTAGATGCAGTCCCAATTCATAGAGGAAAGAGTGCTTTCTGACTTTGGGCCGGGAGATGATAACATATTGGCTTCTCTTAACAACAAACTGGAAGCTGGTAGAAATATGCTGTGTGATCGGAACTTTATGTCAATCAGTTGTTCAAGGAAATGAAAATTCAAATTGGTCTAAAATGGTATAACATTTTTCGGTGTTTTCTTAATGACAAAAACACAAGCAACAAACTACTGTATTGGGTCAAAAAAATTCAAAACTCTCTTCATTCATCCTCGACATTTATTCTATATTCTGCTGTCTGGTCTGACTACATTGCATTGATCAGATTTTAGGTGAACGTAAAATAATTAGCAAAGGGGTTGATAATAGCTATTTGAACAGACAATCTAGTCCTACATTTTTTGTGAGAACAGACAGTGAAGGAATCAGGTCATTTGGCACTCTTGTAAGATTAGTTATTGGGGGTGGGGTGATATTTTCAACATTTTACTTCAATTCATTTAAATCATGTAATTATTTTATGACTCCTTTAGTAGCCTCGTCTTGAAAAAGAAAAACCAGTCCATGAAGAGTCATGTTCATGAATAAAAAGCTAAGATCTATTTTTGGAAGAAAATATTACTTGTTTTAATGTTACATGAATGTGATAATAAACCATATTCTGTTGTGTGTTTATACTCAGTCTTCTCATCAGTAAATATAATAACGGTGGCAAAAAATACAATAATAAATAGAAAAGAAAATTAAACATATTTAAAAATTTCAGATGAACTAGATTTGCTAATGTTGAGAGAAATATTTTTTGTTAAACACCTAACATCTTCACATGAATTGCATATCTTTAGTTAAAACAAGCTACTTTTTAAATGCTAAAAACCTATTCATTACTAATTTGACATATTAAAACACGGTTTTTCAGAAGATTAGCAAAAAAAACAGAGTTAAAGTTTTTCAGGAGACCAGATGATAGCTTATTACATAACTGACTGTTATTTGAGACTTGTGAAATCATGATATTGATTTTTAGTCAATCATAAATCTTTTGTTCTTAGTTTTCTTAGTCATAAAAACACAACACACCCACGGATGCAGCCCACAGTTTAACTCTGTCCATTGTAGTCAGATGAAGCTGTACCAACGTCATCTCGAACAAATGACTGACAGCTGCTCTCTTTTGATAACACACCAACGCAGGCCTCTGTGAGCTGTCACTGGTTTGTTTCCAGTTCTAAACCGGAAACACATGGCTTTTGTTCTGTGACTTCTCAGTCAAATTTAGAATACTGCATTAGTGATCAATAGGCTGAGTATCAAACCTCAATGCTGAAAAATGTCAAGGACCAAAGCCAGCACCAAATGTCTCAACATAAACAGTGTCACTTGCTTTCTTTAGTTGGATACAAATTAAGATTAAAGTAAGTTTTATTTAGTTGAAGTTTCTGTACAGCTTCTTGTTTTTAGACAAAATCAAACATTTGAGAAAGTCTTCCTCTTAATATTCTTCAGATAAATGTTTCAGAAAAAGCACCAAGTAGTTCAGCACCACATCAAACTTCTACTTACATAAGCCTCTTGTTTAGATGATTATTTATCATCATTTTCCTCGGCACCGGCTGTTGGGTAGACAGCCTACTTTCAGAGTTTTCAGGTCATCTACCGGTATGTTGATTTTAACTACAGTTCCATTCATACATGCACAGCACCCCCTAAAATTCCTGGACATTGACTGGGTAGGCTGCATATAGGAAAAACAAACCTTAGAATCTACTAACCTGACCTTCAAACTGAGTTTTTCTTGCTAGTCCGCAGGTTAAAAGTTTGTGTGAAATCGGAATGAACCGATGTGTGGACGCAGCGATGATGCTGTTCACGTTCAGGGGAGTTTATCTGCTTTATACTTTTAACTGTTTGCTGCCGTTCCCTGAATTATGTTTTCCACTGTTGTGTTTGTGTTGTACAAATATCCTTATGTTGTCGTGATATTAACACAGAGACAGTCACCATTACAGAGGACAACTTCTCTTTGTCCTTTACATTAACCAAATGGAAAATTTTGAGCTGTGCGAGCTTTTGACAAAGACCAACTCCTGCTGTAAGTGTATGAGCAACATCTAAGTCCTGAACATTTCAGGTCCAAAATGTTCTGAAATGATCTAGAAAATGTCAGGGTTGCATGGGGTTGTTTAGGATTTCAGTGAGCTTGGTGAGCTGAAATTTGACGCAGCTCGGGTGCAGCCCCAAAAAACTTGTCAAAGAGAAACATATTATATTGTTTTTTCCATTTCAAAACACAGGTTGCAGATGTTCTGGAGAGTAGGACACTTTAACAGATAATTTAACTCCTGGTAAAGGTTCTTGAACCATGAACAACACTGACAACAACACATGTCTCGCTTTAAAGACTTTCAGACCGAACGGCCAGTGCCCACAAATTGTCTCCATTCAGACATTCAGACGAGATGGAACAGCTCCTATGATAAAAAAAAGTACAATTCTTGCACTTTAGATTAGAATATTTAATTTGAAAACCTTACAGTTGTTTCTGCTACCTGTTTGTATGAGAAGTTAGCACAACGTTCAAATACATTTATTTTGAATAGTTTTAATTGTTATTTGTTCTTACAATAAGAAATGCAATGCTGGGTTTACTACGGCGGTGTGTAACCTTACACACGATACAAAAGACAACAACACTATTAATTATGGTTCTAAAAAAAATATAAGAATCAGTATTGGATCGGTATATGTTGCAGAATTGGATCGGAACTGGAAATAACTGATTGGTGCCTTTCTTCTGACAATATCCAAATCAAGATGGAGTCTTCTTTTTGTTTTAATTTGAATGTGTTGAATACAGAAGTTCATTTTCAGATGTTGCTGTCTTCAAAAGGTACACAGTCAGAACAGATGTAGGATTTAGAAATCGATTTAGGTATATAAATAATTCCACAGATTCACTGAGCGCTTAACTGCTGATAAGTACAGCAGAACAACAGTAAAACTATTAACTATATTTATATTAAACCACGTCTACATATTTAATTATATATATACTGTATATTCCCTTTCTCTTTATCACAGCTATGCTTGCCTCCAAAGTAAGACAGAGTCAGAGTCAAATCAGAGTCATTCAGTTCCATTCATGTTCAGAAACAAACTATATTCCACAGCATCTTTAAAACTACTTAGTTCAATTCATACAGATTAATTAAATTAACAACATAATCTAATATAATTTATCAGAGATTATTCATGAACAATAAGAAGGTGATTTCTGTGCATCGTGAGGCAATGCAGATATAGAAAAACAAGTCTACAATGACCTAAAATACAGCGCTTCAGGCAACAGCTGCACATTGTTGTTTTTACGCACAAGCACAGAAACTGTACATCCATGAGTGTTGTTGGGGAAAATACAGACACTGCACTATACCAAGCTTTGATATGCTTTGAAATATTCAGCAAAGAAGAGAAATGTGCTGTCGGAGTCACACCTTAATAGCACTATGTTGATTGAAATGCATGTGTGGACATTTGAAATCTGTTTCTCTTTGTTTCTGTTGGTCAGGCAGTTCATTATTCAACACTTTGGACACCTCACACAAATCCTGCGTCTGTTTTAGCTCAAATAATCCTCAACAAAATATCTCCTGAGGACATTAATCACAACAGAAGCATCTGCAAGCTTTGGCATATATCTTTAATGTTTAATTTAGGGTCTGCAGGACATCTCAGTGCTGGAGTTTGTCACTCAGACCACTCCTGAACCAACAATACATTTTGGCCGTTAAAGAGGCTGTCCTGCAACAGAAACATCAACCATCAACAGCCCTGTTTGTCCCATCTGCAAAAGAGCAGCAGCTGAAGGCTCGAGAACAGCAGCGTAATGCCTGGAGGTCACAGCAACACTGCAGGGATGATATGATTTAGGCGACACTAAGCGAGGGAGCGGCAGAGGCTTATCTGCCACAGCTGGGCTGATTGCTGAGTTTATCTAATAAACAGGTGGAGCGCAGGTTCTCAAAGACGTAGAAAAAGTTTCATCCCGAGGCGCAAGCCATCAAAACTGACAGGAAATTGTTGCCTGCGGTTTAATACTTTGCATTTCAATAAGAGCTGTGTCCTCAGACACTCGACTTATTGGGGAGCAGGTCTTTGTGGTTTAAAAACTTAGTAAACCCCTTCAAATACTTGTTTGATGTCCCTGAATTTTGGGATGTTTCCTATTATGAACTATTTGTTCTAGTGCTGAAATGATCATTTACTTATCTAAGCCATTTATTAAGTATCATAAGCATCAAACTTGAAAATGTGCTCCTTTTTTCAAACAGTGTTTGACACTAAATACATAACAATGTAAAACAAGTAAAACTGACAAACTGTTTTATTTTCCAACCAATTTAAATCCTCTTTAAAAAAAATGCCATCAATTTACCCTGCACACTGTGTCCTTATTTTGAAGTGACCACACACAGCCTTACATTCTTCATAAATGAACAGTAGCAAACACATTCTCGCCCTCTGTTTTGGAAGAGCACCAGTGACAGACGCACACACCGACACGTCCATCACGCCTGTCAGGTTTTCATCCTGCTGTGATCCACCAATAACCCTGTCAGTCCTGAACACACATACACACACACAAGACTTCATACACCTGAGTGTTAGGAGTGTTTCATGCTGTCTGACGTCTGGGCGTGACGTACCCACTTCCTCCTGCAGTCTCCATCATTAATAACATCTGCCAGCAGCAGGTTCTGCTCTGATAAACAATCTCAGCTGGATTAGTAGCACCAATCGGCCTGCAGCTGCCTCAGTTTTACCTTAAAGTCTGTGTGTGTCACTGCAGTGGGTGAAAATAAAGGCTTTTATGAATGATGAGGCTGATCAGAAGGAGAGGGGACAGTTTGATCTGTCGAGGTTTCACTGCTTCAAAGGCTTGTGCTGATGTTTTTAGCGGATTAAAGCTGCAGATTCCCGATTGTCTGTACATTTAAATTTCACACTAATTTATTCATATTTTGCCCCAGAATCTACACCCTGAAACAGTGTTTAATCGTCTCTGTCATGAGACAGTATCTACAGCTGCACATCACTGCAGGTAAGACAGGTTAAACCGCAGATCTGACAAGACTGACAGACGAGTAAAACTAATTATTTTCTGCACAGCGAAGCGACACAATGAACCCAAGTTTCAGAATCACATACACACATCTGTGTTTCTTAACACTGGCGCACATTTATCAACAATAAATGAAACATTTCAGGCAAAAGGGTGGCTCACATCCAGCATGTATCTAGGCTTCCAGCCTCACAATGTAGGCCTTCCTGAGCCTGCATGAATAAAAGATGCCATCCCCATTATATAAGGCAGAAATGCCATGTTCCTATCTGAGATGCTGAAATAACAGCAGGGTTTATTGCTGTGATTGAGATTCAATGGCCCACAGAAGGAGAGTTTGTGTATCTGCCCATGGAAAAAAAAGAGGAAGAGGAAGAGAAGAAGGGAGGGAGAAAAATATTCCAGAGCATCCTCCTCTTCCTCAGCTGCTCTGCAGGCCCCAAATACACAGAGGCAGGAGGCTGAGATCACGGGCATCAAACGCCAAACTGTCCCTCTGTGCTGCTCTGTCACGCAGCGTTGCATCGCAATGCTATTAATAAACCCACACCACACACACACACAGAATCACATACGCACACACAGGTAGGCTCGGCTGATTGTGTCAACGTCTCAAGGTCAAACAACGGGTTGGATTTCGGACCCAATTCGGGCGAATAGGCCTGGTCGAGTGTTGGTGTTTTTTTTTTTTTTTTAAAAGCTGCACCTCCGCGGAGACAAAGAGCAGCGGCCGAATCCCGCAGTGTGTTCCCGCTCTGCGCTCATCCTCTCCCGGCTACAGAGAGCTGGGCAGGCCGGTCGGTGGCTGACAAACATCTGGATGGGAGGAGCGGGAGGGGACGAGAGGAGGAGGAGGAGGAGGAGGAGGAGGTGGATGAGGAGGGGGCCGCAGGAATGAACGGCTAGATTCCGTTAGTAGGAAGGCTCCCGGTGTGGATGGTGATGATGATGATGATGATGGTGGTGATGAGATAACGGGATAACGAGGGAAAACAGGAGGGGGGGGGGAAGGCTTGCGCTTTTTTTCGCCATGAATTTAATAATTTCTTACCTTCTGACAGCTCCAGCTCCAGCTCCGCCAGCCGGGCTCGGATCTCCAGCGGTATCGGCGACGCCTCACGGTCCGCCATTCGTCTCGTTCCGTAGAAAACACCTCCCCGGTTACAGCGCTGCTGCCGCCTCCGCCGCCGCTGCTGCTGTTTCTACTCCTGCCTCCTCCTTCGCTCGGAAAGGAAGAGCTGTTTCTCGGCGGCCCCTCCTCGGCAGAGGCGCGGAAAGACTAAGAAGCGTCGAGGGAGAACAAAGAGGATAAATCTCGGTCTCGTTTTAGCGGAGGCCCGCCATGGCGCCCGGCTCTTTGAATCGGTAAAGACCCCGGTTGCTCGGTCGGTTCTCGTCGCTGCCGTTGCGGTGTTTGTATCTGTGATAGTGATGATGATGAGGCTCGCGCAGCCCCAGAGTCAGAGCTGTTTGCAGCTTCTTGCCGCTGGTGTCACGTGACTCTACGAAAGAAGGAGGGGGGGGAGGAGGGGGGTGGCGGTGCAGATCATCACCGACAGGGGGCGCAGCGAGCAACCACACCTAGAGGACAGTGACGTGCGGTTTAGTACTTAGTCCATGTTAGAATATTTTAAAAATAACCATGATTATTAAACTGTATTTTTAGGTTCATTTATTACATAAAACTTTAAAATAAACTATGAAAATACATGAATAACTTTAAATGTCTAAAGGTTTGATTAAATCTTGAAGTGCTTTCAGACACAACTTGTGATCTTCATCAGTGCTTTTGTTACCTCCTTTTAGTTCATCATTTATTCTCTCAGAGTACACTCTCTGTGAAATATTCAAACACAAAGACCTGAATTTAAAAAAATGTTTTTACTGTTAGATGTCTGATATGGAACACTAACATGAAAAGTCTTCTTTATTTTTCCAAACTTCTTGCTGTATGTTTCCTGGAGAAACAAAGTTAAACCAGAAAAAATCAAAGTATGTGACTAATTTCCATTTGCAGAATAGATTAACCTTTTCTGATAACATTCTGAATGTTTTATATATATTAGAGGCATTACAGTTATCTTTCTTTCTAAAGATTAACACCGTCTGCAGATGTATTTATACTAGCAGTAATCGTTTTCTTTTGCATTGCCCTGCACATTGCCTTTGAGTGTGGTCGTTCTTTATTCATTATCTGCATGTGGAAACTAAACCCCAACAGAATAATGTGATTAATATTAAAGGTCAAGCAGCCTTTAATTAAGTCCTGTATGATTGAACAAGCCTAATGTGGCAGTAACACATAAGTGAGCATCAATTTGTGCTTCTAATTTGGTGTATTTCATTAGTATTACTCACCACATTCATTAAGACTGTAGTCTTCCAGGAATCAAATCATCCTCATTGTAAACAAGTGCCGGGACACATAATGGACTAATGGCTGTTATGATGGGACTCATCTGCCATCTGCTGGTTAGCAGAAATAACTACATGGAAATTCAGTTTAGTGATGCTTGGTATGTTGGTGCAGCAGTTTCAAATACAGAATGTCATATAGAATATTAAGGCTTTAAAACATATTATATGTGGAAAAAAACTTTTATAAAATGTAGAAATTCAAGACAAGAAGCAGTGGGCTACTAAACGCAGCATTGAAAGGTCGGACTTAAAAGTTCTGCATTAACACAGACAAAAAACGAATACTTGAAACTTTAAAGGCACTTCTTTAATAATTGTTCAATAATATGTACATCTGTACAGACAAAGTAACATGTGCCACAACCATGCCAGCTCTTTCTCCATGACAACATTTAAAATTTTATGTTTAACAAAAGAGCTTTAGGCTAATTACAATCGAATTCAAGTTATCAAATAGAGTTTAACTTCTTAGTGCTGAAACAGTGCTCCTTGATGGACAATTAATAACTGCTACACCTGATCAATTTGGAAGCTGTAGCACATCAACTGGACTTCTTTCCAACACAGGTGAGACTAAACCTGAAACACACTAAAGCACTCCTTTTCAAATGAAATAAAAAATATGGCATAAATTAAATTCTTAAAATGAAATAAAAAAATCATGCAAGGATAAAGTATTAATATTCAGTGCTTTTCAAGTGGAAGTTAATGTCTGTTTCAAACCAAATTCTGAAAACTGAAACAAACTGGCTGAGTAGAATTAATATTTAGAGAAAAAGCATCACGTGTGTCCTCAGCAGCAGTGTGAACTGAAGAATAACCCAGAGGTGTGTGTGGAAAAATCATTGCTGAACATCCTGTACAGCGTAATAACATCAAACGCACACAGACGGCAGAAAAAGAAGTGCCAGTGCCCTCAGCAAAACAAGACTAAATCAAAATGGAACCCGGCTCTAAACTGATCTGAACTACAAACCAAGAAATAAAACTGAAATAAAGTAGCAAATCAACAGTTTCTGATTCTCTACAGCTGCCTTTCTAAAACCTGAAACATTGGTTTTAACATCCTGAGTGGTCAGAGACTTCGTACCCACAGTAGCATTAGTCGGATCTCTTTCACCACTACCCGCTTCAGTGAATGTCAGCAGTGCTTTTAAAGGGCTACGTTTCTAAATCTAGACCTAAATTTAATTGATTTTAAGGTTAAGTTTGGTGCTGAATGTAATAATCCCCTAAACTCTTGCTACACTGTGTGTTATATAACATCTCTCTGTACACACAGGTTATTTGTTACAGTAAAAGGCAGCTGCTTTGTGTAATTAGGACAGTAAAACAACACATTCTCAGCTTATGAGGCCAAAAGGACAAAATTGGTTCAAAAAAGTTTCTCGCTTCGACCAATAAGATCACAGAGGACACAGAGCTGGCCCGGACACTTGGCCTGGATAGGTCAGGGTATGCTCTGTCTGTGAAGATGGGAGGTCATTGGGCGGCACCGGATCATTGGTTGATGATCTCTGGCAGATCTCTGCGTAGCTCGGCTTCTTGGAGTCCTGTCCAATCAGAGCACAGGACGGGGTCAGAGTCTCTTTTACACCTTTGCTCTCGTGCACATTGAAGGCTTTCAAACAGATCACACATCTAACTGTTCTGTTCTCTCTACAGTCAGTCTGAGATCTAATCAGAATAATCTGAATACATGAATGGAGAGTTCAAAGTAACACTACTCTCATTTCATATTTTCCAGTTTTGTAAACTCTCAAAGTCCTCCACATGTCTATTACTTGTACTTCTTATTAATACTGATTAGAAGTTCATAATAATGCCATCCAAATGATCAAACATTATATTGTTAAAAACCCATTAGGCATGTTGACCCACTTCCCAGCTTAAATCACAATGCCAATTAATGTACGCAATGTGATTTAGAAAGTGGCTGAATGCCAATTGGACTGTTGTCTCTCAGTAACTAATGAGTTATCAACTATCTGGTTTTAGCTGAAAATATATTCCCATGTTCTTCTGTCACTATTCTGTGTTTCTGATGCAATGACTAGTTATTATTCAGATTTCTTAAAATAATGCTTTTTAAATGCTACAATAGTTCTTAAATAAAAATGGGAGAAAAAGTCCAATCATAAATGAACTGAACAAGTCTTACTGTGACTGCTTCCTGTGTAGGCCGGGCTGGTTTGGCCTCACTGGTCGTCTCTGCATGCTCCTTCACATTCCTACAGAGAGCAGCAGAACAATCTCACTACACACAGCTCAGAGCACAGCTGGCACCATGACAACTGGCAAACAGATCAAAGTCCACGTTTGAAATATCCAGGGAGCGAGGCAAGAGAGAAAAAATAACTACATCTGCAGCCAGAGCACAAGCTTCTTCTGTCATGTTTTACTTTAGCAGCAAAGAAGAACCACAACAGATGCTGCAGAATTTAATATATACTCACTGTTGTGAGAGTGGGCTGGGCTCTGCTGGCTCTGCTGGCACTGAGGGACACACACTGCTGCTTTTGGCTGGACTCTGTGATGAACAAAAGTACATGTGTGTTGTTAAGGTTTATCAGTCTGGGTTTCATCTATGAAAAGAGACTATATTATCTTGTTATGCTTAATACTTAGATAAAAGTGTGTGTGAGTGTGCGTGTGTATCGGGCATACAGAGAGAGGCTTGGTTACCTTGACGCTGTCATTAGCTGCAGGGACCGTTGCTATGGCAGTGTTTGCAGGATTGAGAGGAGGGAAGCTGGACAGCCCGAGCTCCAGAGGAGGAGACGGAGGTTTACGTGGAGGCGACTGATTTGATGCATTCTGCACAAACACACACAGTCAATGCAGAGTCTCAACAAAATTATCTTAAAAATCACTTACAATTCTCGCAGGCTTCTTACACGCTCGTTTCCAGCAGATTTGTCCCATGTCCTCGCGTTCTCTCTTCTCCTCTGGCTGAAGTTTCCTCTCCTTCAGAGGACACACACGGCAGGTCAGAGATGTTACAGCAAATACTGCTTTATAATTCACCTGCATTTAAGTGTAATGGTGAAAATAGTACAGAAGGTGTGCACATCTTTCATGGACTGTAAGGGGTGCTGCTCAGAAGAGCAACATTTCTTAAATGTCATTAAGAGTGAATTAAACAGAAAACAGACGCTGTAGTTATAAATCATCCCTTCCTTGCAGGCCCACGGCTGTAACTACGGCAACATCATGAAGATTAAGTGCAATTCAAGCCTAAACCCCCAAATCCACCAGCTGTTCCTTTTATTGTCTTTATCATTTGATCGTCTTTGCAGTTCTATGTTGTTTTTGGCTTGACTGTTTTCTTGCTTATGTTCTATTTTTTATGTGTAAGCTTACATCTCCATCCTAACAAATACACTTGACAGATGGAATTAGATCCAGAGGTGCTTCAACACTACACCTGTTTGGTCAGGATCAATCAAACTCTGTTGGTTTGTTTTGTGTGGGCCGATGTGAAAGCTTATTTTCTTACCTTCCCTGGTCAGAGGCAGATGACACACCCGGCTTGTTGAGCTCCGACCTTCCACCTCTGCTCGGATTGCGTGTGTTGCCCCTCGACCGTCCTCGACCACGCTTTGTCGGAGAAAACGAGCGCTCTGCCGGTGCTTGTTCTGACTGGTTGGAAGAACCATTCTGACTGGACGACTGCCAACGTTCTCCGGAACCTGACCACCTAGAGCCTCTCCTGAAGAAAATGAATAGTCAAAAGCGACCCATGATCAACTTATTTAGTGAGCTGCTCTACTCACAGCTCATAATTACATGACTGCTTTCTTCTTATACCCATTATTTCAATATCAGATGAAGAAAAACAGAATGATAAGTTTACCTCTGCCTGTGTGGGTTGTGAGGTTTGAAGATGGAAGATGCTGATAATCCATTCATGAAGTCATTTATCAGAGCCGAAGACTGCGGACAAAAAACAACAAAAGATAACTCTCACTGCTCGTGAAAAATTTGAAAAACAAGATGGAAAGTTTCCACAAGGTCAACACGTCCAATGAGCCAAAACCCACAGCGAATACATCAATCTTACTCTTTTTGATGTTGAAGTATAAATAAAAACATATTGCTGTTATAATGATCATCCTGGCACATCTTTCCATTATACAGTCTCATCTTGAAAGGACTCACCTCAGCTCCTTCTTGGTATCCGGTAGGCCACACCTCGTTGGTGAAGTCGTACAGCTGTTGTGCTGGCATGTGGGTGTGGCACGGCTGCTGGAAGGTGCTTTGGGGAAAGAAGGAGCTGTATTGGGTGCCACACTGGTCCAGCTGCGGAGGCCTGAAACCGTTTTTTGGTGCGAAAGAAGTTACAGCCATGGCTTTGGCTTTGATCCTGACCATGATCGGCTTTCCTTGAAACACCCGGACCTCTTCTCTGAGGTACTTGTAGACCTAACAACGAGCAGAGACATTAACGCTAGTGTGTGAATCATTTGTTTTCAATGACACAAACTACACTGTTTGGTACCAGTCCTTCTCTTAAAATAAGGTCAATTATGGTTGAGAATTCTAAACATAATATAGTCACCGCATGTTGTGGTTGTATTTTACCTGTTGAGCCTCTGTTTCTGATTTAAAAGTGACGAACCAGTTATCGTTGCTCACAAACTCACAGCTCAGGAACTTTGGCAGGTTGCCCCCTTCAAAGAGAGCCTCGACCTCCTGCACAACAACAGGAAAGTTTAAATTGAAATCATTGAGTCCATACGTTACATTTAAAAACCCTGGATTTTAACAGTATGACCATTACAACTCTTACTGAAAGGGTCAGGACTTCCTTTCAATCATTTGAAACAATAAACAAAGGTTTCTACTCACAGCTCAAAAGAATCACCAGCTTGAAGATGTGACTAACCTTTGTTTGCATTGATTTGTAAAAACATGTCTAGAAGTTAACAAGTGATGTGTAGGGCTGTGTCTGTGTAGCAGGCTGCTCTTACCTCCTGAGGTGTGCTTTTTGGAATCTCTCGCAGGATGACGACGCATCTACTCTGACGGGGACGGACCTTCTGTCCACACGGAGCCACCTGGACCAGCGGCAGCGCTGTCAGCCAATAACAGAGCAGAATATCTCAGGACAACAATAAACCACTGGTCTCACTTTTAGCTTTAAAAGCAAGAAGAAAATCTTGATTTAACTTTCTCATGTTTGGACTGTTTCAACTGAAGAATTATTTTATTTTATTTTTTAAATCGATATTAAAGTTGATAAACTTCCACACATGCTTTTGATTTCTCTCATTCAGTAAATCATCAAAATTCTTCTTGAGGACACATTTACACCCAAAATACAAAATAATCTCATTAGCATGCTTATGAACAGAATTAACTACTGACTTTTCAGAATTTCGGAGATGAGGTCCAAGTCCGTGCTTAAAGTCTTGATCTTATCAAGGCTGGCCAGAGTTGCTATGGAAACATACTGGTCACTATCCATTTGCGAATTGAGGTACAAGTCGTTTCCAAGGTTCTCCCTGTGGAGGGACAGATAGATGGTTAAGAAAAATATTATTACCATATATGGTTTATTATTAGCAGTGTTAGGGGGGTACCATCTGCGGCGTGTTTCTTTAACACATTCATCCCCTAAATATTTGATAGCATGAGTTGATAAAGGTGTGACGTGAGATGTTACCTGGTTAGGCAGGACTCCAGTACGCTCTGAAGCTCTTGTCTGATCTCATCTGAAATTAAAAAATAAAGTCAATGAAACGTCAGTCCCATTACAGAAAAAGAAACAGTTTAAAGAAGTAACAACTGGATTGGACTGACCTTTGACAGTAGGTCCACCCAGCTCTCCGTTAACTGCAGGAGCTTCTGCAGTCAGCGTCTGGTACTCTAGTGTGCCAGGATCTGCCTCGACTACCCCCTCAGCCAGGAGAACATTCTCCATCTGGAACTCTGGCATGTATCCTTATAAATAATCCAACATAATCTTACAACCACACACAAACCATGATTTACATGCAGACAGTCATTCAGAAATGCATGCTGCTTTTGTCAGGATCAAAAAATAAATTGATCTCCATCACAAAATAAATGGACTGGAGTGTAAACCTCACAATTTGATTAAATAGAATATTGAACCAGGTATGTTTAAATCGTAACTACATCCCACCTTCCTGATTGGTCAGATCATCAGGAAGTTGCAGCCATGGCTGCTGGGTCTGCAGGTAGGTGGGGCCAGAGATGTCAAGGCTAAAGTTGTGATTGGTCCATACCTCAGCGTCAGGGTTAAGGCTCGGGGCAGCAACAGGTGTCTGAAACAAATACAAAACATGAAAGTTAAATGTATCTGTAAAAACGCTATAAAATGTGAAATATGTGAAAGGCATATTTAATTTGAAAACAACATCACAGACAAGATAATGGCCCACATTTTTGCAGGTCTTTTAAGTCAGGAAGAGATAGAAATTCTTCTCATACATTTCTTATATAATCTGTTTAAATAACTGAAGAGGCTAGAAGAGTCTCAATAAGCCTCACTTTGTAGCATCAGACTCTTATTGTTCTTTCACTCCTTCTCTGATTTATACAAATCTGTGCCTCTATCAAGGACATAAAACCCTTATGTAACATCTGTGTAAAAAGGACTCTGTGCCTCTCTCCAGTAGTGGATGCTTCATGCTGACCTGCTCAGAGTGAATTCTTTGTGTGAATGTTTCAATAGAAAACAAAACCTGTCTGCCCATGAATCAGTTATGCATCTATATTTTTCTACTTAGGATTAGACATCGAAAGAAAAGCTTTAACTGAACCAAACTCTCTGCCGTGCACAGTGAACTAAGGTTATCAAAATTTTGATGCATCTGTACTTTTCAACACTTTGCCACTTTTGAAACCACATGTTCTAACACAATATAATCTTCTTCTTGAATATCTTCTTGTACACTTCTTGTAAATGATTAACAGTATTGGTAAGTCCAGAAGTTAAAAAAAAAAAACACATCTATTTCATTATAAGAAAGGGGTTAAGATGATGAAGAATTTATCAAAATGTGCACGTTAACTCCTGCAGAATGTCTCAATAAAAAATATAATGGCAACATTTGTGTTTATATTTAGACATTGTGCAACCAGTTTGGTTGCAATTTTTGTGGTAAGTTAAACAAGAAATTACTGAATTTTATTGCTGTTGTTTCAAAACTGGTATCAATATGATTTCATTTTTACAACTATCACAATAAAGTTTAAAACTCTGGTATAGTAACATCCCTAGAGTAACACTTACAGACTGGGTGCAGTCTGTGTGCCAGTCCCACACACAGGGTCCCTGAGGCATCACAGTGCTGTAGGGGTACGCTCCCAGCAGAGCCATAGAGGGCTGGAGCTCTGACACCAAGGTCGGGATCTGCTCCGACTCCGTCTTAGTCTCACCCTCACCCTGACCCAGATCAGCCTCAGACGGGCCCTGAGCCCAGCCTCCGCAGCTCTCCTCCAGACCCAGTTTGATCCAGGGCTGGGGATAGAGGCGGCAGATGGATGCATCAGCATCCTCTCCCAGCAACTCAGACACCATCTCCCTCATCCCTCCTTCTCTCTCGCCCTCCTCAGAAGTTGTGTGCTCTTGACGCAGGAAGTGAATCTCATATGATGGAGTTGAGGCAAAAGCATCAATCTGACCTGGGTCCACATTTATCCGGGTGTTGTCCTCCTTGCAGTTTAAAACTGAATTGTTGTCATCTGGACAACTACGGTCATTAAGAACCACATATAGGTCATGCATGCTGCTATCGTCCTGGACCTCACATTTTAGGGAAGATGTCTCATCAGTAACTGAAATATTTTGAGTTTCACTGATGACAGGATGCTTCCCCAGTGACATCTTCTCCTCATTCATCTCCTCTGAGTGAACTCCATCTGATAATTCTCCAGGTTGAGGTAAACAGTCAGCAGTATCATTCTGTGGGCTGATATCCACATGAGGATTTACACTGTCAGAGAAAACACTGGCGCTTAATAATGCTGTGTTTTCAGAGGCTGTTGGAAGAGTATGTAGCTGCTGTTCTACTGAAACTGCAGAGTCATGTTTGATTGGCACAGAAAGGGGCGGGTAAGTCTGTGACTCCAGTGCAGCTGTCGTGTCTCCTTCTTCACATACCGGTACATGCATACATTTTTCCTCTGGTGCATTTAACTGCACTTGGATTTGTCTGCATCCACTCTGAATGATTTTAGCTTCAGTTTCGGGTAAAACACTTTGCTTAAATTCCTCAGATGATGTGCACAGAGACAAATAAGGGGGAGGAGGAGTAGAAGAAGTAGAAACAGATAGCTCACTTTCAGTAGCAGGAGGCTGAGAGAGACTTGAATCCTCAATTCTGCTCTCAAGGCCCTCGAGGTTGTGAACAGGGAAGTTTGTATTTACAGATATGAAGTCGTTACAGGGCTCTGACAGCATGTCACAATGTTCATCCCTTGTTTCAAGATGAAAGGCGCTTCCAGTCGTTGCAGGTAAAACAACTTTCACATCACCTATCACATCATGTTTGCTATCTTGACATATTTCCAGATTTTTGACTGCCTGTCTGTCATCTCCGCTCATGAGGGAGTCCTGAAAAGGATCATCGGAGCCATGCTTCGGAAGAAATACAGAATCTTCTGGTTTCATGTTGGGCTGTTTGTCATCATGCTGACTAGGAGCCCTTGTGCTCATCAGTTCCAATGTTGGACAATTTGAATTGAAATCTAACTTGTCAGATGTGATGGCGTCACAGGGCTGACATGTGTTTTTTACTTCTGAGTGAGGAGTCAGAGTAGTGTGGCAGGAGAAGGCGGTCAGCTCGATGGGCAATGATGATACAGCAGAGATGGTTGACATTGAGGACACCTCTGTTAAAGTCGTGTCTGTTGCGCTGCTGTCACGGACATCCTCGCTGTGGCAGAAAGTGACAGGGATGGCCTCACTTTGCAGGGACGATTTAACCATCTCAATCTCAGACAGAGGCAGAGAAGCTTCCTCTTTAAGCAGCGGCTTGAAGTCAAGCTTTAAAGGACTGGGGCTGTGACTAGAAGGATTCAGGTGACGAGTGGCAGTTGCTGATTGTGAGCTTTGTGTCTGATGCTCTTTTAACAGCTCAGACTCCTGCAGAGGATTGAAGCCAGAATCCCCACTCTGATCCAACTTCTCCCCCTGGAATTTGTCCAATATTCCCTCTGTGGCACTGAAGTCTCCCTGTGCTGCCATGTAATTCCCCGAGCACACACTCTCTTCCAATACACGCACACTGTCCTCTGTTAATACTTTAACCTCTGATCCCTCAACAGATGCCTTTTTATCAGTGGGTGATGTCATCAACATGTCCTCCTTGGACTCATCTGTGTCTTCAGCAGCTGTCTGACAGTTCATGTCTTCAAGCTGGGAGCCTTGTGCTTTGGACTCCTGAGACTCCTCCATGTTTATGTGATTGGTGGAGGGTTCAACCGGACGAGGCGAGACGGTCTGCTGTGCTGGGAGTGAGTTGTCCGAGTGCGTCCGTGGCGGGACGGTAGACGATTGATCTGCAGAACCTGATTGGGCTGAAGTCGCTTCGTCATCATGTGACCGGCGAGTTGTTTTCCACTCACAGTCTGCGGTCTGATCTCTGTGTGATTGGCTGGGGAATGAGGACTCAGACATGCAGGGCAGAGCAGCTGTTTCTTCTTCGGCTGTGTGCGGTGAGGGTGTTGCTCCAGCTGTTTGTTTTTGGCTGTGGACGTGCTCGTGGTCAAGGTCATCGGCGTCAATAGAACAAATGCTGTAGAAGCTCCGGGTCCTCGTTTCGAAACCTTGACCCAGTGTTGTGGCAACAACACACACTTCCTCATCCTCAAAATGCCGTTGTTGAAAATGATCGTCTGTCCCCTGTGACGACTCACTCACTGTGACATCACCCTGGCAGTCAGGTAACCTGGCAGGAGCAGACCAATAGCTCACTGGTGTCTTCCTCTCCTGCTCATCAGGGAGCTGAGTAAACCATAAAGCTCTGACTTCGGCATTATCCATAGGCTTCTGTTGGACTGGACTCTGTGTGGGCATCTCCATATACGGGTCCGGTCCGCAGCTGGCCCTGGCAGTTTGTGTCCCGTCTGTCTCTGCGTCCACGTTTGTATGCGTGTTTGTGCTGCTTGTGATAATAATAGCCGCCTTCTCCTCGTGAGGGCTCGCTGGTTTAAGATCGTCCTCGCTCCGCGTGGAGCTGTCCCCACTGACTGCCTCTTTACAAACTTTGTTGTCCAACTCTGGAGCTCGTTTCTCATCCTCTGCTCTGTCCGCCCCACTCTTATCCTCCATGGCTGAGCCCACTTGTTGAGCCACAGCGGCAGCATGTTGTCTGACCTGCTCTGTCACCTCTTTCAGCCCGTCGTGGATCGGGGTCTGTAACAGACTGCTCCTCTCAGTCTGCGGGCCAAGGTTGAGCTCTTTACTAAAGCAGCACCCCATCTTCTCTGGCCTAGAGTGGGAATAAAACACAAGACTGCTATGGCCGAACACACTGTGAGTCCACACAACACGAGACAATAATCATGAGCAGCTCCTCACGATGGCTCAGCCACATGCAGAAAGAGAAAAGACCCTCTGCTCCCCCCTGCTTCTCCCCCTCCTCTCCCCTCCCCTTTTGTTCCCTCCCCGGCCCAGAATAGCAAATGTGAAGGAGCTCACATGTCCCTGCCACTCAAAAGAGGGCTGCACACCACTTTATATGTGTGTATGTGGTGTGTGTATGTATATGAATGTATGCGGGAGCCCTAGTTAGGCTACAGTTTGAGGGGTCAGCACATGGCCCAGCAACGACCAATCCCAGAGCGGCAATTCAGGAGCGTACAATCCTCCTCCCCCCTCTTTGGAACTCCCCCCTCCTTCCTTCCTCCCTGTCCCACCATTCACTCCTCTCCCCCTCCCACTGACACCTTTCCCTTTGACTTACATCAGTTTAACCCTCGCTGCTCTTCCCCCTCCCCTTACTCCATGGCCTCTCCATAGGTCCCCATGGCACGCCTGAACGAGTGTCAGTACAATTTATCAGATTAGTACTGAGTTCTAAATAAATTAAACGTTTGCTAGGGATTACTGATACTTTTATAAATAACAAATTCATATTACAATAACTTTTTGATATAATTTATGTCTACTCAATATGCATGTTGTTTTTTTCCCTGTCTAAAGTTTTGAAAGTGTTTACTTATTCAAATAGAGATGCTGAAGTTATTGAGTTTTGTTTTTTGTTGGAAGTATCATTTTTTTTAATTAATGTTAAGCTAAAACTGATCAAACTTCGTCAGCAGGCTAAAATCTTACATCCTTGGAGACAATCTAAAACAAGTTTGAACAACTATACAGTATGAAGACCTAATTGCAGGATAGTTTTGTTACTTGAGATACCTTTCAGTTGTCATACTTTCTGTGTAGTAAGGATATATGTTACTCTACCTGGTAGTAGTAGTAGTAGTATCCAGGACCAAGTGCTCCAAGCGTTAACTGCACCTGTGGATCAGTTGGACACAGTTGATTCTGGTGTGAAGTCATGTGACACGGGCTGGTGGCTAACTCAAGGGGACGAGTGCTGCTGCTGCTGTTGATGGTCACCACGGAGACTGGCAGGGGGAGTGGAGGAGAGAAGGAAGTGAGTCACAACACCAGCTGGCATGAATAAAACCTGCAAATCCAAAACACCTCAGTATGGACTCAAGCTAAGAAGTGTCTGGGTAAAAACTGCAGGTTGGACAGAAGTAAAGTCACTGATGGCACAAGCATAGTGTTTGTTTGAGATCCAGCTAAAGCTAATGACTGAGTCAACAATGACTTTTTCCATTACTCCTTACGGCTGTTTTAACAATTAGTTCATAAAAAAACCCATGTATAAAAGTGAATGTGAATCTAACTTCTACATCAGTCCTCCCCATTTGTTTTTCATGTTGATCATGTTAATATTGAAATGATCGGTCCATTATCGTACATTCTTGTTACTGCTAATGTCACAATAACTTTTACCATTCCCACTGGCGATGTAGCTATAACTCTTCTTTATTGTTGTTTATGTATCTCCCTTTATCCAATCTTAACTCCAACACAGCTTCAGCAGACGGCTGATCAACATGAGTCTGGTTCTGCTCAACATTTGTTTTTCCTTGCCACTGTAACTTTGCTAAATGTTGATGGTGTTGTGCTCGTGGCGGATTAATGTTGGGTCTCTAAATAATATAACTAAGAGTAAGGTCCAGACCTGCTCTTTTTGTAAAGTGTCTTGAGATGACATTTGTTGTTGAATTGTCACTATACAAATAAAGATTGATTGATCACCTTTATCATTGTCTTCCTAATATAGGCTGATACCGACCTGTATTCAAAGCTATAACCTCACTGTTTATAAAGCAAAGAGATTCTGAAAACTTCAGACTACATAAGGTTGGCTTGGCATAAAAAAATACATTTAGTCATGAAAAAGCTGCAGAAAATACAGGTTTCCAAAACACATAGAGCCTAATTGCAAGAATGATTGTGGTTTAATAAAGATCCTAGTAAACACCGTGTTGTTAAAGTTGAAGGGTCTGCAGATATGGTTTTTAAACATAAACAGTAAATGAGATGTCTATATATATCTCTGTGTTCAAAAATGTCATCATTAAAGGAAACAACACAATTTCTCCACAAAACAGACGAACTTTTGGACGACACAAACGGATTTTAACGTTAACCGCAACTTGTGAGCGAACTTTGTACTCATAATTAGTCAGCATGGTTGTCTGCTTAGCTAACAAACAACTTTAAGCATAAAACACAAATTAAAAACAATTTGCAAGAAACTTTGGTGTTGCTAAAAAAAAAAAAAAAAAAAAAAGCTAACGCAGTTGTCTGGCTTGTTTTAAGCTCTTTTACCTTTGAGGTGCTTTACTTCGGTTTAGAGTGTGGGTCCTCTTCAATTGGCATGAAGCTCTGAGAGTTATTGCAACATAAAAATCACACTTTTGCAAATGTGAGTCAAGTTAATGAAGCTGTTCAATCACAAATCTTTCGGTGATTTCAGGCGGAAATCAGCAGCTAACGTTTCCGAGTTAGCCAACGTCCGATCGAGCGAAGCATCACAATAAACGTTGAAGAGGCTAACGGCTAAAGCGAGTTTCACTAAACTTTAAAATGTATCTTCACTTTATGTTGCTCAAAACGACTTCTGTCACTGTTTTCATTTTAGTAACCCACCTGTCACCTGTCCTCCTCTTGTTGCGTTTATGTCAGGCTTGATTTCTGCGCCTTTCTCGCGGTGTGTGGTGTCTTGATACCGCCGGTTAACGTTGATTTTGAAGGGCAAAAAGAAACATCCTGCAGCTGCTATGGAAACTACTGAAGAGGTTCAGGTGCCAGGCAGGTATTACAAACAACAACAACAACACAACAACATTTAACCCTAAAAAAAAATAATCACTTTTTATTCACATTTAGAGAAATATTTGTCAACTTTGTCATATTTACTTTTGTGAATAAAAATGTAAGATAATTTAATTGGCAAATATAAATGTTAAATATTATATCTAAATGTTGAATGTTTTATCTAAATGTTAAATATAAATGTTAAATATTATATCTAAATGTTGAATGTTTTATCTAAATGTTAAATATAAATGTTAAATATTATATCTAAATGTTGAATGTTTTATCTAAATGTTAAATGTTATATATAAATGTTTTTTTTTTTTAGAAATCTTAGCTAAATATTTAGAAATCTTAGCTAAATATTTAGAGTCTTAGCTAAATATTTAGTTTATATTCTATATATTTAGCTTTGATTATAAATATTTACAATCTTAGCTAAATATATAGGATCAAAGATAAATATTTAGAATGTAAACTAAATGTTTAGAAACATTGCTTAATATTTAGAATCAGGACATGTATTTTTAACATTTATATATAACATTTAACATTTAGATAAAACATTCAACATTTAGATATAATATTTAACATTTATATTTGCCAATGAAATTATCTTACATTTTTATTCACAAAAGTAAATATGACAAAGTTCACAAATATTTCTCTAAATGTGAATAAAAAGTGATTTTTTTTTTAGGGCTAAATGTGGAGAAATGTTGTTATTTGTAGATATTTGTCTGTCCCCATAGGCAGAAACATAAATAGTAAGAGGAGGATTTCTTGTCTTTATGCACAGAAGACAAAGTCGAATTGTATAGATCTAGAACAAAGTCCAGGGATAAAAAAGGTGAACTGTGGAAAAGAGTATTTCTAAATTCTGTAGCCTACATTTCGATCTTTTCTCAACAGTTCAACTTATTCTCGTAATTGTAGGCTATTTACTTTATTTTCGATATTTCTACTTTATTCTCGATATTCTTACTATTTTCTCGAAGTGCATAATTTAATAATTATTAGGCGATTTTCTCATGTCTGTCCTTAATACATTTTTTGTAAAATAATTCACCGCACACAAGAAGGCTGTATTGCTTCTTCTTTTAATTTAAACTTCACTTTCAAACAAACAACGTGTTTCAACTATTTTGTATTTATCAAAATTCAAAACAGGAGAGTCCAAAGAAACTTCTATAGAGTCACCTTGAGGTGTTGTTTAATAGTAACATCCCTGCAGGCTTATACAACTTAAAATTCACATGTCCCTGAAGTACACATGAATTCACTTTTAAATCTTCAAAACAAAAACAAATTGTATGAGAAATTAAATCAAATATCATGTTCAGCCATTACTTGGCTCATTCACATCATTCATCAAAAGGGGAGTATAAATATATGTATTTGTTTAAATAACGGTTAATTCTTATTGATTTTCCCTGGTGTTAGGGAAAATGATAATTATAGTGGGTTATTATAAAAGTTATGTAAAGATTGTATAAAAAGAAAGAAGATTCATTACGTTCTCTCAATTCAAACCACTCCCAACACCAATGTCTGGTTGTAACTGTGGTCAATTTAGAGTTCCATACTCTGAGGTACTGGTATGCTTTTGTTTCTCCTGTAAGGAAGACCATTAATGTTGGAGCTGCAGATGAAGAGGCTCCTGTGAGAAAGACTTATTTCAGAGTCAGTAGAGCCCTGTGAAGAATCGGTATACTTCAGCTCACTCTCTGCTGAATCGTCAGAGTCTGGTGAGTTTTTCAGTTCTGGATCAGGAGTACAAACGTCAGTAGATCTTTCAGTTCTGGATCAGGAGTACAGACTCCAGTAGATATTTCAGTTCTGGATCAGGAGTACAGACTCCAGTAGATCTTGTAGTTCTGGATCAGGAGTACAGACTCCAGTAGATATTTCAGTTCTGGATCAGGAGTACAAACGTCAGTAGATCTTTCAGTTCTGGATCAGGAGTACAGACTCCAGTTGACATTTCAGTTCTGGATCAGGAGTACAGACTTCAGTAGATCTTGTAGTTCTGGATCAGGAGTACAAACGTCAGTAGTTCTTTCAGTTATGGATCAGGAGTACAGACTCTAGTTGACATTTCAGTTCTGGATCAGGAGTACAGACTCCAGTAGATCTTGTAGTTCTGGATCAGGAGTACAAACGTCAGTAGTTCTTTTAGTTATGGATCAGGAGTACAGACTCTAGTTGACATTTCAGTTCTGGATCAGGAGTACAGACTCCAGTAGATCTTTCAGTTCTGGATCAGGAGTACAAACGTCAGTAGATCTTTCAGTTCTGGATCAGGAGTACAGACTCCAGTAGATCTTGTAGTTCTGGATCAGGAGTACAGACTCCAGTAGATCTTTCAGTTCTGGATCAGGAGTACAAACGTCAGTAGATCTTTCAGTTCTGGATCAGGAGTACAGACTCCAGTAGATCTTGTAGTTCTGGATCAGGAGTACAGACTCCAGTAGATCTTTCAGTTCTGGATCAGGAGTACAAACGTCAGTAGATCTTGTAGTTCTGGATCAGGAGTACAGACTCCAGTAGATAATGTTAAAGAGCAGGTAGGACATTGGGAAGGCAAGGCGGGAGTATGAGTCGATCATGTAGCTGTTGCTGACCAGCAGGTCCACGTTCTCCCGCAGTGACCGCTGCCGGTGGAGGCGAGTGCCCTCTATGGGCCTGATGTCGGGGCTTTGGGCTGAACTGGTGAGGGGATCAGTGGTCAGGGTGGGCGCCATTCGAGGGAATGTAGTAAGCTCAATTTCATCGTCATGGAAACAGCCGTCGAAGGCCATCGCCTGGCTGGCATTATATGTGGATGGGATCTGAAACCGTACAGAAAGAGTTTAATTTACTGTATTATACAGTAGCAGTGGTTCTCAACTGGTGGGTCAGGACCCAAAAGTGGGTTGTGAAGCCGTTTTCAGTAAGCCTTGAATGTGTGCCTGAAAAATAAATAGTGTCAAAAAGTCTATGAAGCACTGTTTAAACATGTTTTTTTTTTACTTTCTGTGCTCCAAACTGCACAATTTTTAATTGAATAAATCTGATTGGTCTTCCATGAATACAAAAGACATGTGGAAGAGAAAGATTAAAATTGCTGTGAGTGTCCCTGAGTGGCCACTAGAGGGAGACTCTAGGTAAAAATGTGAGTGGTATGATTCCCTGTTCTTCCCATGGTTCCCTCACTGTGCAGTTATAATCCCCATGTGTCGTCAGTCCTGACCTTCCCCCTCTTCATCTTCCTCATCTCCTCAAGAGTGGTGCAGTAGTTCACAGCCGCATATTCGATCACAGAAAGAAAGACAAACAGGAAGCTGGTCCACAGGTAGATGTCCACTGCTTTCACATATGACACCTGGACCACAAACACACCAACGATCAAATATAAACAATAACTACACATAACTAAGTCCCACTGTACCTGAATGCATCTTAGACCCAAACAACCCCAGCTGATACCTGAGGCATGGAGGAGGACACTCCGGTGATGATGGTGGACATGGTGAGCACCGTGGTGATACCTGCAGAATGAGAAAGCATCACATTACCTGTGGCACTGGTTCACTTTTAAAGAAAGCCTTTTTAACAAAAACCTTAGAATAACAAATTCTTTTAATACTTATTGAAAAATTCATATTAAACAGAGATCATTATAATTATGATATGACAGTTCTTCATCATCAACGGCAGCGCTGAAATACGTGAAATGTAATCTTTTTCAAATTTCTTATTTGATCTGTGACCCGAGAAAAAAAAAAGAGTTCAAATCAAAGATCGAGAACAGCAATTTCAAGGAAGTTTGTCTTAAAGCAAAAGATATCTGAGTCATTGAGTTTCATATGAAATTTGAAAGCAAAAATTGTATTAATCCTACTTTGTTTATGTCTGAAAAAGTCCTCAATTGAAAGTGTGCAGCAAAACTGATTTAATCTAAACTGGGTGGAAGGCAGCTGTGTTCATGCCAACAGAGAGAGTAACATGTCAAACCCCGCCAAGTGGGAAACAATAGGCACAAAAATATGCAAGCAGGAGCAGAAAGGCTAAAAAAAAATCTGCCTGTAGGTAGCTAAAAACTTGAGATGTCTTTCTAAGTGACACATATAGAGTCTGAACAGGCAATTTCCACATGATAGAAATGTTCAGTATATCATTGAAAAATAAAAATAAGTTCACACTGGTCTCCTCTTCAGGGCCAGACAGTTTGTTCCCACAAAGTGAATCATGACATTTTAGAGCTCAGACGTGGGTTTTGTCTCATGTTATTTTGAATTCAAAGCATTACCCAGAGAGACACGAGCAGGGACGGCTCTCCTGTCGATCCAGAAGGACACCCAGGAAAGGACCACCATCAGCATGGTGGGGAAGTACGTCTGCAGCATGAAGAAGAAGATGTGCCTCCTCAGGATGAAGTTGATGAACAGTCGATTATACCACCCTGACAGGAAGACACACATTGTTGAGTATCTGTAATGTTCCTTCAAGTGCTGCAGTTTGGACAACATGTTAAGCCCTGCTGCAGGGTTTGAACCTGGCTTTGTAGAGGTGCATATAACAAACACAAACTGAAGATGGAAGTACATCCTTGTCTAAATCTGCCACTACATTTTTTTTTTGTATCTAGAATCCCCTGAAAAGATCAAATGTGCTTTGCAGACACTTGTGAAAAGTCACATCTGTCTGTGGGTCAATACAGGGACAACCAGGGATGAATTTCTTTTTCTTTTTAAATTTGAATAATTTCCTAAAGCTTAAATCATGATTCAATTGAGAGCTAAATGAATTACAACTCTATGTAAACATATGCAAATGAAGAAAACATCAGCAGTTCGACAACACATGTGTAGTAGTTAGAAAAAGGATAACACAGGCGAATGGGGAAATGCAGACGACACTTGAAGCAGATTCAACGATAGACACAAAAAAAAACAATGACTTAGAAGAAAAAATGGTTGCTTGTGTTTCCCAAAGTTGTGTTGAGTTGAGCTCTCAGGGCCAACATATCTGTGAGGAACTTTCCTTTTGTGTTGATCTGAAGTGATTCCTGTGGACAAAGTGGGAACTCATATCTCTGTGCTGATCTAGTCTTGTGCATGTGTGTGTATGTTGTGTTTTCTGCTAATATCTCATCCTGCTTTTTTTTTTTAATTTCTAAATTGCAAGTCACTGTGAATCCTTGCTGTGGAAATAAAGGCTTTTTTTCCCTGCAGGGTGCTGCTGACACTGACCCTGTAAATGGAATTAGAAATAACGTATTTGTAGAAATAATCAACCAAAAAAGTTGTTGATAGTCTCGTTTGCTTTTGTGAATTATAGAGAAGCATCTGTATTAAATTCAGACCAGCTAAAAGCTCCTCACATGACCTTTAAAGGAACATGTTGTTTTTATTTATTGTTTACTGCTCAGTGATTGGTGGTGGGCAGGTTCACTGGAGTATGGCCGGTGGTACTAATTAGGACTCACCAGTTTTGTTTTGTTTTTCTGTTTTTGGCTTATAGCCTGTCAGTGTTTAACCATCCACAAAACCATCCGCTTGGTCTCTTTGATCCTACCATGTGGTCAGTACTGAGAATAAAGCGCTAAGACTTTTAGAGATGTTTAACACGTGGTGCAGGTTAGAAACACAAGAGACACGTTTTCCTAACAAAGTCAGAGTAACATAAAACTAATTTAAATCTTTAACTTTAAGGTGAACTTGCATAATGTTGCCTTACGATGTGCCTTTATTGGAAATGAGAAGCCTGAACCATGACAGGAAGCAGAGATACACAAAACACAAAGAGACTGCAGAGTCCACATACTTTTGGTTATTAAGAATATACAAATAAATTGTTATTTACAACGGATGGAAAACAGATGCTGCTGCTCTTTCTCTTTGAATTCAGGTTATTGAACACACACAGACACTCACAAGAACAAAGGAAAACACAAGCACACACACACACACACACACACACACACACACACACGCACACACGCACACACGCACACACGCGCACACACACACACACTCACACACACACACACACACCGGTGCTGCTGTAGAAGGCCAGGCCACTGGAGGCGTGGAAATGCTTGATAAAGAACTGAGACAAGACGATCTCATCCGTCCTCAGAGAGTCGTTCCCGTTCTTCCAGTAAAGCATCAGGTCGTTCTCATTATACGCGTCTGTGGAGAGAGAGTGAGGGAGAGAGAGAGAGAGACAGGAAGAGATCAGTGTGATGAATATTATAGAACAGATGAGAACTAAACATAAAATAGATGGAGAACAAATGTTGTTGCTGCTGCTGGAAGTTGTCTGATTTAATCCTGCTACCTGTGATGAAAGTATTTAGATCTTTACTGAAGTAATAAAACCAAAAAAAGTAAAAGTACCCTGTTTATAGTCTTATATGAATAAAACTGTATACGTCTCTTCAGATAAAAGCACTGACTCCTCCTGCATGGCATCAAAGTTAGAGTAACATTTGACCACCTTATACATTCAACTTGTTAAACTTAGTACATTGGGGGCGCTGGTGGCGCAGTGGTTAATGCACACGCCCCATGTATGGAGGCTGTTGTCTCAAGCGGGTGGCCCGGGTTCACATCCCACCTGTGGCTTCCTTCCCATATGTCATTCCCTCCTCTCTCTCCCTGATTTCCAACTCTATCCACTGTCCTATCTCTCCATTAAAGGCATAAAAAGCCCAAAAATAAATCTTAAAAATGAGTACATTGGTTCCCAACCTAGGGATCTAGTCCCTCAAATGGGTCACCTGGTGAAACTGAGAGGTCCTGTCATGAATAATCATAGAAAATATCAGTTTTGTTCCTTTTTTGTTTGAAGAAGCAGAGTGGGATTTTTTCTGGCACAACTCCAGCTACTCTTGTAGTGTGTTGTGTGTTTGCTGGAGCTTTTTGACCTCTTCGCTCCTTTTTTGTTTAGAATTGGACACTTAGCCCTCTCTTTAAGGGGATTTATGGCCTTTTATAGACAGAGATGTAGATAGATGGGAAATACAAGAGAGAGAAAGAGAGCGAGGGAGAGAGAGAGAGAGAGAGGGAATAATACGCGACAAAGGGTCTGGGTCAGATTTAAATCCAGCCCTTTATTCGCCATAGAAACATTTTGTGATAATAAAATAAAACTCACTTCATGATGTAAGAGGACAAGGGAAGGTGCAGTACATAAATATTGTTTAAGTGTGTGTGTGTTTTTGTGTGTGTGTGTGTGTGTGTGTGTGTGTGTGTGTGTGTGTGTTTCTCACAGCTCTCCAGCTCCAGTGAGCAGTTCTGTGTGTCCAGAGGGAAACTACTGAAGTCCATCGAGCAGAGAGCCGTCACTGTGACTCTGAAAAACACAAAAAAAACAAATGTCAACACATGAAGTCATCATTCCCCAATCATTAATTATTCCAAACGTCAGTCTAAACCTTTAAACTATTGCAATATGCAAAAAGACATTTTTTTTTATAAAGCAAAGAGAAAGCAGCAAATCCTCACACCTGACATACTGGAACTATGAAATCATGTTTGATGCTTATCTGAGAAATCATTTAAATGATGATCATAATGGATGCCACTTTCATTTCTATCAACTTGTAAATTAACTTTGGTTGTATTTTCACATTTTAAGGTGTTTTGTGTGTAAAATGCGGTAAACTTTAGGTCTCATAAGAGGCCTCTGTGCATTAAGTGTGGATGAGTTTGTATATCATAAATATATTAATAAGGGTGTCTCCCTCTCCCCCCACCGAGCAGCAGGTTGGTATGGATGGGCTTCATTACAAAGAAAGATCAAATTAGTGATTTATGATCCAATTGTTTATTAACAGCCTTATTTCATTCACACTGAAATATTCTTTCTGGTGTAAAGTAAATGTTTTAGTCTTTCCCATTATTGCTGTGCATGAGTTTTGTTTTTAAATAATTAAAGGCCCATCTCATATTGACGCCTGTCCCTAACAAAGGCAGAGTTATTTCATAGACTGCACTAAATAAAAGCCCAGGCTATTAATTGAGGTTTTACGGTATAACATGTTATCTGAAACAATAAGCATTAAACCTGTCAGATAAACGAAGAGGATCGTAGAGTGATGTGTTTTCCTATAGAAGAAAAAGAAGTGAAATGTACGAAAATACTAATAAAAACTTTACTACTTTCCACAACCACAAAATAATTTGAAGTTGTCCTCCCGTTCCTGTCCCCATACCTGACGCTGTAGAGGATGTTTCCATCGGGGTAAACCCTCAGCATGATGTTCTCCATGGTGGTGTCGTGGATAAACGAGCGCTTTGAGTGGACGAAGAAGACGTCGGGGACCCAGATCTTCTTCACCAGCCTCGAGTCAAACGTCCGGCTCTGATTGTTTCTGGACGGAAACGACAGCCGCTCGTCTTTCCAGTAATGACGCAGGTACAGAGTCATGGTGAAGTCCTGCAGGAAATGTGAAAAAAGGTTTGTTATGTGTCTGAGTTTTAAGTTTCAGTTCTGTGATCTTACATTATAGAGTGTATAACTTGCAACAAATAAAAAACAATATATGACACTTATACAACACTTTTATGTCTTATTTGTTTCTTTATTTCTTGCATTTCTTTCTACTAGTCTTCCCTCTTTTCTTTCTTTTTCTGTCTACTTTAAAACAATGATTACTAAAATAAAGAAAGGATACAATCTTGTTGGTCTTAGAAACTGAAAAACTGGAAGAGAAAGTCATAATTTTGTGTTGACGTCTCCCTTTCTTTCAAAAGTTTATGAACCTGTAAGTAGGTGTGTCTTTTTTCTGGTAATATTGGAGTTGAAAAGGCTCAGAAATCAGTGTCAGAGATGTATGAAACATTTTTCTGCAGCAGCCTGAGGCCTGAGGTGAAGTACAGGCTGCCTGCAGATTTTCAGCGTTCCGGTTGAAGCTGCCGTGACAACACCGTCCTCCCTGCCATTCGTCTCTGTTGGCTGCAGGAACGCGATAAAACACTTGTAAGTAAGTGGGTGCATGAGTTAAAAGCGGAGCCATCGAGGGGTCACAAACCAGACATAGGGTACAAACAAGAAGTGATGTCAGAGCAGCCTGAATCTGACATTAAAACCCTTTTAATCCCACTAAAGTCACAGCTTTCTGTCACAGAATATTCCAAACCTTGTGAACTCCTCGAAGGTTATTTTATGTGGACCAAACAAAAACTTCAGAAAAACAACTTAATGGGACCTTTAAACTGTCGTTAAAAATCACAGAGCTGTTAGCCCATCAAAAAGACTTCAGATTTTTAAATCAGTAAATGCACAGCATTATTTTTGGCTGAAAACTTTCTCAAACTGAACACAGATAAAGCAGAGGCGGTCATCTCTGCTCCTGATGTGTTGTACCTAAGGTGAAGAGAGTTGAATTGCAGACAGCCTCTTCTACAAAATCACACAAAAACCAGAGCTAACTGCACAGAGCAGGACAACTTTTCTCTTTCTCTTATTAGTGTAACTTCTTCATGAATCAGATCTGAGATGGCCCAGATAGCGGTAGCACATGATGCACAATTCACGGTGCTGTCGGTGTTCAGCGGAGCTCTGAACTGTCTTTGTCACAGCAGCACCAACGATAAACCATTCAGAAAACAGAGCTAGTGGAGCTAAAGGTTATTTTTAACACTTTAACAAGCTCAAAGAAATCTCAGCCGGTTTGACTGTTGAATTTTCTGTAGTTAAAACGCTGCACGCTGAGGAAAATCTTGATTAGTGCAGGCCTGTTTACCCAGCAGGTTCAACAAAGGACAGAAAATGTCTTCATTCACGATTCTTAAGGTTTGTTCATCAGTCATTATAAGTTTGACATGAAGCTTGTGTTTCAATAGTGTAGCTAATCATTGATTCCTCACCATGTTGACCTCTGAGATGCTGTCGATGCTCTCCACCTGCACGTCAATGCCCACAGGGATGGCTGAACCTGAAAGAAGAGGTTAAACAACATCATTAGTTTAACTCGCACTCATAAATCAAGGTGAGGTTCGTGCTTGAGGTGACATGCTGAACATCTGAAGAGGATTCAGGTAAAAGGGTTCTCTGTTCTTGTTCAACTGAACCATTCCCTGGAACGCTTTCAGTTGAAAAAACATAATTTAACTTTTTTTTTTTTTTTGTTTTTGACATAAATGAGTGTGATTTGGATCATGAAACCACAAACGTGTGCATATAACTGCGAATGATTTGATTTTACCCGTTAAAAACAGAAAACATGCAATGAAACCTTCGATATAGAGTTTAAATGTCCCATGATGTTGTTTCAGGGCCTTTTTTAACCCCCCAAAAAAGTGGAAAAAAACACCACAATTGGTCTATAATGTCTTTTAAAATCAGCTTTGCATCATCAAACCTCACTCTGGTCTACTACTGGTGAAAACATCCTTTTTCCTCACCACAGTCATCTTCATCAGTCCCCCACACTCCCCCGCTCCATCTGCCTCATTAGCAGATTAAGCTTGTTTAACCGCTAAACCTTAACAACCTGATTTGTGAAAACACAAACAGAGCAGAAATAGCTCAACAGCACAAATCCCCCCTAAAAAAATAAGCTTAAATCAGAGCGTCTCACTTCCTTGTTTGAATCGTCTCCACACCATGACCGGACAAAGTTTATGAAGGATGTTTGTACGCCCCGAAAGCAACTGTGATTATGATTGGTGGTCAATCTACTCGGCTAATTTTAGTTTTAATCCAAGGCTGCGGCCTTCAGGCGAAAAAAAGCTCTTTCCTCACTCGACCACAAGCATTAGCAAAGATTTAACTGTTGTCCTCAACTCATAAACATGTGGAACACACTAAGCATGCTGTTTAGAGTCGATGTGAAGAGTTTAACAATGAGAGAGGAATGCTCTGCAAGAATGAGCAATCATGACTGTCAAACATACAGAACCACTAAGTCTCATCTGACAACCGTGAACTTTGGCCAGACTTGGTATGTTTGTTTGGTGATTTTAGTTTGAACCGGGCTAAATTTAAAGCATTGAAGTTGCATTGTCACTGTGGTTCTTAAACAGTATTTAAGTGACTATCCTCCATTCAAAGAAGGTCTTAACTAAACATTGTTATAAAGTCATTTCAATGATGTATACAGAAAACTGTTACTTGTGATCTTTGAAAATATTTTTAACAGAAGAGGAAGGAAAACTTGAGCTTTAAATGGCTTAAATGATTTGACTTTATTCAGCTCTATTCAGACTACCGACTCAAGGTGCAATATTTACCCCCCTGTCACCTGCACGCATTTAATATGAATGATGCGAAAATGTACCAGGGGGACTAAGTGATCCTCACTCTGTGCCGCCTTCGGAGGTATCAGAGGTGTTACAGGGACAAGGCAGGATCTGCGGGGGAGGAACAGCACTGTGTGTGTGTGTGTGTGTGTGTGTGTGTGTGTGCATGTCTCAGTGTGTGTGTATGTGGAGCTCCGCTGTGCTGGGCTCTCTAGCGGTTCCGCAACGCCCTATGTGAATTCACAGACTTGGACACAAATATTACGGGGTTGCAGAATTAATATTAATGTCTTCAGGCTTAGTGACGGTGGAGCAGCACTGTGGCGCAATTTGCACCATGAAAGGTTATTTTGACACTTTGTGCGAGGCCGTGAGGAGTCACAACAACAGCAACAAAGCCCTAGCATGTTTAGTTTTAGCCTTACAAAAGAGTGAACAGCATTTTAAAATTTAAAGACGATAGACCATGTAATGCCTTGTGATACATGAAGCAAAGAATAATTGACTGAATTAACTGGTGTTCTATCTACTAATGCAACCCATCAATATGTGCTACCATTTGGCTCTGTGCATCTTAAAAAGAATGTTTTTGATAGAGCTGCAGAACATGCTTTCCTTTTCCTCACAGAGCAAATGCACCGCATCATTTGATAGGATAGCCTCTGCTCTCAGTTCACGGTATAAACAACACTGCACGAAGCAAGACATCTCAACAGAACACCGGCTCTTCAGGAAGCTTTTGCATGTGACTTAGAAACCTGGAAATAAAAGTAGTGTTTTCCTTGCATTTAGTTCTGTTCTCTCAGAGATCCCTGGTTTAAATTACCTGGACTTCGGTAGATTATCAGTTTCTGCACATGGATTTACATCACTAAACACTAAACACACACTGAACACTAAAAAAACCTTTTGATCTGCATATAACCAAAACCATGTCTGCTGGTTTACAATGCACAGACACACAGAGTCCCTCACGAACTGATTTGGGTTTGACCGTAACCTCCGTCTGGACGTGGTTTACAAGGTTACATTCCTCTCCTCACTCTAAATGAAAAACACAACAACTTGAAAGTGTGCTTTTGCGTGAACGGATGTAAAATGTGTTAATTCCTGAATCCACCTGAATGTTAGCAGGCCAGCAGCTCAATAAACACTTTATTTAATGAAGTCTATCTGGACCATAAAGCTCCTGCTGCAGGCCAGCCTTTGTGCTGGCATGACTCATGATGAAACCAGCAGCAGTGCGGACTCAACAGCCAGCGTAGCCCCGACAACATCTGCTGATGGTGGGAAAAACCTAAAAGAGAAGGTCACTCTCTCCCTCTCTTTACTGCTTTGTCTTTCCCATGTCACACCCAGTAAGAGAACGTTTTGGGCATTTATAGAGCGAAACATGTGTAAAAAGGAGGCCAGACTCGACTCTCTTAGTTTATGTGATGCACGGTTTCAGCATGAGCTCAAAGTTTGTGTACAGATATCCAAACTAGTCTAAATCCTGCTTTCACAAAACACTGAAGGTAGAAGTAATGTTTCCTACCAGGATGCACCTGAATTGATGTTACAAAGAGCACCAAAACAGATCCATATGAATAGCTGAATCACTTTCAGGAAGTTAAGTGTTAAGCAATCCTGTAAGGGCAGGATTGCTTCAAAAGGGGGGTTGGATTGGGGAATTTGTGTCTACTTCAACATCTGACTTTTTTCCCGATCAACACGTTGATGAGAAAGTTGCTGTGGAGCTTTTTTATTTTTTTTGAAGAGCCCTGAATTTATTCATAATCACAGTTCCTGGAAATGTAAGCGCACTGTAAAAATCAGAGACAAATGTTTATCTCTGGCGTCAGTGAAAAAAAAAAAAAAATTACTCTAGATCAAAAACAGAAGAGAAATCTGGAGGAAAAGTTGGTCGCCGTGGTTCCTGCTCAGCCCGTTTCACTATCAGAGAAAATCAGTGAAGTGCCTCAGGTGGTCTCATTGTTAGTGAGGGTATGAGGTGCTTGACAGCCTGAATGTTTGTCTGCTCTGCAAACGTGTGTTACAATGATGCAAACTATCCTTTCTGTGCAGGTGCTCCAAAATAGAAATGAAAGGCTGCAAGCTGAAGGACCTAGCCATAAAAAAATAGGATCTTTTTATATGCATATGCCCCCAAATGTAATTATTTTCATCCCCCTGTGCACAGATTGTCCTGCTATTCATGTAATCCAGCTCTGTACTCTTTGGGTGACCCTACAACATTACAGTTAGCAAGCTGCTGCAGATTTAATAACGCATAAAAATCTTGCCTGGTGCAGCTTTAAGGTCATATTTTGGCCCAAAATGTGAGTCGTTTAATCCCTGAACACTACGCAGCAGATGGATCAATTCATGCAGTCATAAGCAGCATAATGCAGCTTTAAGGTCACAGGATGTTTCCAGTGTGTGTTTTCATTTGACTCCCAATCAAAGGAGGAGGAGGAGAGGTGAGAGCTGCAGAGGAATTTAGAGGTGATTTTCCAAGCGGCTTTTCGAGAACGTGAACGTCAGACTCATACACAATCCATACTGACTCAGCCCAGCCATGCGTAACAGAGTCAGCTCAGCCTCAAACACTGTAATGTAATGAAAGCTCTGCTCCCTGCAGGCTGATCTATCTGTAAGCATTTAGCCGCCACACACACAGAGTTTATTTACTGAACCTTTACAGAACCACACCAGTGGTTTTTAATGTTAAAGCAACGTACAGTCTCGACATCAGAGCTGAACTTTTGGAAAACAATATATTTCCGCAGTTTTAGACTCCAGGATGTATTTTCTTTGGGTATTTATATTTACATCACAAGAAATAGGCAAAAATATATATTTATGCAGTGGTCTACTTAAGTTCAATTTGAAGTACTTGTACTCTACCGGTGTCTTTTCAAGCAGATAACTGTTTGTACTAAATCTCAAACAGAATATTGTACTTTTACTTTAATATATTAATCTGACAGCTGAAGCACCTATGAAGGCACACATTCAGTACGTTTACATAATGTATAAAAACACAGATTTATTTTGTTAGTCCAGCTCAAATTGTGCTAAACTGAATTTTTGGAAATCGTACTAACACACCTAGATAACACGTTCTAGAGTTTGACCCGGAAGTCAAGCGCAATAATATTTAGTATAAAGCCAGGAAGAAAAAAAAAAAGAAAAAGGTATCAACATGGCGAGTAATAGAGCAAGAACCCCACATTTTAGACTGACGAGGAGACACAGTTTACGTTGTGTCAGCTGATTGTTCAGCATGTGACCTAATAGGTCAACCGGCAAAGGTTTTATAGTAACTGAAAGAGAGCATATCAGCATCTACTGTAGTGGAGATGGACATACTTTCATCAGTGAATCGATTCTCGCCCTGTCCCCTGAGCTTTGAAACCAGGACTAGGACAGCTGCAAGCTATAACTGTAGCTTGACTTAACTGTGCATTTAAATGAACTGACTGTAAAAAGCTGATTATCGATTCAAATGTAACTTTCACGCTATGTTGAATGAAACAGTTGAACTATCATTAAGTAAAACGTGCAGCTATACCCACTGATGTAGCTGGAAAAGGATTATCAGATGTATTTATGTGACTCTTTCACATCCCCATTAAATAGAATAGCCATTTGAATCAACACTTAAAACACATCAGAGAGAAGAAATGTGTTTGTCACTGTTTCAGTAGCCATGTCCTTTGTTTACATTTCGCTTCATACACCTGGAGTGATTGGAGGTAATAAGTCGGAAATTGATCTTAACTCCTACTTAGAGTAGATTGAAGTAGATTCTACCTAATTTGCTAGCGATGTTTTCCATTTAAGCTTTCTTTGTTCAAAACACAGCCAGCTCTGTCGACTGTAGAATCTCTATACAAGCTGGAAGTTTTAAAAACAAAAGGAGCAAACACAAATGTTGCAACCCAAGAGAAAAGTACTCGGAGTTCTGTGATTGTACTCAGTATGCAGAAAGACTTTAAAGGAGGAGGAGAAAATGTTTCTTAAAATAGTGTAGTGGATTGTTTTAATGACTGGCTGCCTGTTTTATTCTGTCTGAGAAACACATTGACATCCTGTCACACCAAAGTGGTAATCAAAAACTCCACAAACACAACTTTGGAGTCTGCCAAACCTGTTTTTTTATGACAGAAATGAATCTGTCAATTGTATCCAGCGTTTGTTACCTGAAACTTGAGGTCAGGCAAAATGAGGTCACACTGCAGATAGCTACGACCAAAACACAGCACCACCAGCAGAGCACAGCCGCAGCTATTAAATCACTTACAAACATTTGCTATCAAGATGTCCCTACAACACAGGAACTCTGAGGTAGTGTGATGTGAAGTGTTTGGGGATATATTTAAGTTTATAGAAATACTTTAATGGTTGACCTCGATATGGAAACACTACAAGTCATTCACATGTGAAAAAGGGTTTGAGAAAATGTCAGATCTGGTCTGTGGATGTTTCAGTCGCTCTCTTTCTCATAAAAACGCAGCAGCTATAGGCTTATCATGAGGAAAAAGCTGAGATTTCCCCCGGTGTAAAATTATAGTCCGTAGAAATGCCACAGGGCCGTGGGGCAGACAGTGGTGCTATTGTCGTCCCCACCCTGAATGACAGGAAGGACAACATAGACATGCAGGATTCCAACAAAGCATATAGACTCAGGAAACAGCCGTTAGTCACTGTGTGACATTTACTTAAAAAACTATGCTGAATTACTAAATTGAGTGAGGATTTACTTCATTTCCTTTAAATTACTTGAATACTTTAAAGCATTTGTAATAACTTGATAGTTTTCACTGAGGGTTGGACAGAAATAAATGATTGGAGAAAATAATCAGCCGGACTTCCGGTCCAATGCAGAGGTGGTCGGCATGAAAAGAGTAGTTCAGATAAATTTGACATGGATCGCTATACGCATTGCCCACTAGATTGATCTATTCATTTAAACTTTCCCTTGATACTGAAATCTTTTTGTGGGTGATCTCTGGCCAAGAAAGCACACTGTTACAAAGTTGCAAATACTGTGAATGCAACGTGTAAAAAAACCCAGAAAAGATAAAGGTAAATATAAAAGAAAATGTAGAAACAATACAAGATTTGGGGTAGAATTGATTTTTCTAAGCTTTGAGCTCTTGGTTTGTTGATTGCTGTCATGTTTAATCTTCTGTGTCAGAAGAGTTTTTTTTCTTAGTAGTAGTGTAGCTTCTGTTTGTAACGGCATATTTTCACTGTTTTTAGTGTTTGTTGTATTTTTTTGTTCTTTAATTTCAATGCTTGTACTGTCAATTATTGCATGCCTGGGTATTACACATTGAATTAGCCTGTTCAGCTAACTGGGATATATTTAGAAACGCTAATAATTCCACTTTCCTTGTTAATTTCAGAAATACTAATCATTATAATAAAATAGAGTTAAAAATGATGAACAATAAATGAACGTAATTACTCCACACCTGCTGATGTGAATACACACAGTTATTTAAATATCAGCAATGTTTATCTCTTAATGAGCTTTTAGATCACACACTGATATTATTTTAATCCACAAGTAAGAAACCAACGATTTGCATCATGTGTTTGTGATTGTCTGTATGCATTTATTATTGTGTGGTTAGACATCAGTTTATTTCCCACCCCTCCATCTGCTCGAGACCTGGAATATAATCCAGATTAATGCACACGAACCCCCCCAACTCACACACACACACACACACAACACACACATTCATTATATTGCCAAAACCAACATAGACACACAATCACTTTTGAGCGACCACACAGAGCCTTAATGTATTTCCGATGCATTAATGCTCTCTCTCTCACACACACACACACACACACACATTCTCGTGCTGACACACAATGGTGTAATCTGGGTCAGAGTTGGTGATTTGGGATTGACACATCCGTTGTCTGGGTGACCGGGTGCCCATCATCACATCATTAAACCAGACTGCGTGTACGCATCATCAGTGTTAGATGAGGAGTGATTTTCTCTGATGAATGATGAGAGGGAGAGAATTAAATCATCTGGGACGTGTGATGAAATTAGGTGCTTCTTTTTGTGTGAGTGGGCCAATTTAATTTAAAGTGATTATATAGTTGGGCGCTTCACATTGGAAGGACATTTTTAAATTATGATGACATTTAAGTATTGTAAGGACAGCTTTGCCTTAGGATGATGTCATAGCATTGTAGGGATCCTCCTGCAATAAGATGACATTATTGTTACGATACTCCCTCATTGTAAGGACGTGTTTACCTTGTAAGGACAGTGAAGCAGTATGTGGACATTTTTTGCATTGTGCTGAAATTCCTCCATTGTGTGGACACTCCTGCACTGTGGGGACATTCGTCTTCTGTGAGGACATCACTGAAATGTCAGTCCCAGAGAATTTCAGGAGGCAGGCTCCTGTAATCCTCCAGTCCTGGTCGTTCACACATGCACCACACAGCAGGAGACTATCCCTGTCAATACCTGTCGGACGGGAGGGGAGGCGGGGGTCTCCTGAGGCAAGATATGACGTAAATAGAACAAAGCAGAAGTGGAGGATGAAGCAACAGAGACCGCTTTACAAAACCATAATGGAAATGATATCAGGAGTTTTGTCCCAGTGCAAAAGTCCTCAAGGGGAGTTTTGCTAATTGCGTAAATTTTGCATTATAAGGAACACCACTGCGTTGTTGGGAAATTTGGGCATTTTGAGGACATTGCTAAGACATGAAGATATCAGTATTTTCAGGCCATTTTTCGCATTAAGAGGATTTTTTTGTATTGTGAGGACAGCCTTGCATTGTGAGGAGATAAACGTCTCACTACTTACATAAGCAAAATAACTATCTTTTGTTGAATCATTTTACAGACTTGATTGAGCACATTGCCCACTGATGAAAGCACATATGAATATTTTGGGGTATTTTGAAGTAGCTGTCAAGATGATATTCCCAGAATAACATCACAAGGAGCCTACATCACCTTGCAATAATTGGTCTACAAGAGGAGGTATGGCAAAACAGTGTTTCTCTGGTCTATGTTGGTCTACTGAAGAAATTATAATTATACCCAAACAAACCAAAGAAAATTACATCTGCCCTGCGCACGATAGCCAAACTTGTTAGGTACAAAAAAATGCACCTGCAATTCCTGCCTACTGCCACCGGGTGCGCCAAAGAGAACAAAACAGAAACCATCCATATTGACTTTTTAGGACTTCATTTTAAGAGTACGTTTAGAATGTGCTTTAGTTTACATGTGGCTGGGTGTAAACTTAAACATGGTCCAGGCATTAGCTATGGTTACCCAAATGATGGCTTCCCAATGGGGGACTTCATCAGTATGCAAACACAAATGCACACAGTGTGTGTGTGTGTGTGTGTGTGTGTGTGTGTGTGTGTGTGTGTGTTTACCTCCAAAGCCTGGTCTCATTGCAAAATCATGCTCTTCGATCCTCAGCAGCTGTTCACTTTTTATCAGCAGCGTTTTGGTGCTGTCCTGCCTCTTTAGTTTGTAGTCAATACGCCTGCAAAAACAAAACACACACACACACACACACACACACACACACACACAGACACACACACACACACACACACACACACACACACACACACAGACAGACGAACACGACAGACAGACAGCTGGTTGAGTGATTAGTTGGTTTATCATGGATGTAATTGCATGTTTTGATTAGAGAAAACAGTTTGTGGTTTTCTCTCTCTCTCTCTCTCTCTGTCCTCCCTCTGTTCTCCATTCTCTGCCACTCACTCTTATCCTGCCAAACCATAACACTAATCAAAGGCATGGCACAACTCCATGAACAAATAAACACAAACATTTGCACATGTGTGAACACGTGCACAACCTCACGCAGACAGCACTTTATTGTGTTCCTAAAATGCCATGGAAGCCCTGGATATGAAGTTACTACATTTCCCAGAATGCATGTAGAGAAAAAGCCAAAGAGGAGTTTTTGATTTCATCTATTTTATTTTGTGTTTTTAAATTCTGTTTTGCAATTTCCCTTACAATATTGCATATTATTTGTGTTATTATTATTATTTGTGTCAATAACCTTTTTTGAAAACAGGACATTTTAAAGGCGATACATTTATCTGTGAATGCATTATGATATCAAACTGTGATGTTTTGGTTTCCAGCTGTTAAAAAAGTGAACTCCCCTGAAAACTTCCATGACGTCTGAATTTGCCTTGAAAGTGGTCCTTATGATAAGAATGAGACGTCAAACTGAATCCTGTGACATCACTTCAAACATTTAAATTTGACTTTTAAGAAATGCAATTCTTTTAACTACATGTCCACAGAGGGCAAGTCTTTTTTTCGAGCAATGCCACTACCCGGAAACATAACGAAAACAAACTGTGCAGTTAAAGAAAGCGTTAAATACTATGTATGTCTGACATGCAACCATGGGAAACCCTGACGAGACGAGGGTCAGGATGTAAAAGGTGTAATTACAGCCTGAGAACAGCTTCCCCTCTGCTGCACTACATGCTGCTGTGTGTGTGTCTGGTGTGTGTGTGTGTGTGTGTGTGTGTGTGTGTGTGTGTGTGTGTGTGTAGTTCACAGGTGAGCACACAATTGGGAAAAAAAGATAAAAGCTGTTTGAGATTTTCTGTGCTGGAGGATGAAAAGCCTCTTTGAAATTCACACACCTTGACACAAACAAACCAGGACACACACACACACACACACACACACACACACACACACACACACACACACACACAGTCACACAAACACATTTGGTTCCTATCATTGTGAGGGTGTACAATGCACTTGAGCCAAATCCTATCTCCATAATCCCCTAAATTAACCTTGAAATAAACAAAACCACAATCACCCAAATAAACCACATTTTCAGGGAACCTCGACCCTGACACTGACTCAATGATCATTTATTTTAAACAGTTATCATAATCAAAAAAGTCTTAAATCTAAAAAAGGAGTCTCTACATGACCTGAAACAGCCAAAACCACTCTTCAACTTAAAACATCGTCTTTTCTTCTGTATTGATAGTTTTAATCACCGTCACCACGTTGGATTGGACAAAGTGAGTCACAAAATCCTTGTTGACCTTTTCTCAGATTTTCTGTGACACCTTGAATATGAAACAGAAAGATTCTTAGTTAAAATACTTCACACAGAAATACAAGACAGGAAAAGCAAAGAGTTAAGACGTACTGTCCGGTCCACAGGCGCTTCCTATTAAAAATTCCTCATGTCTGCTTTAAGTAAACACTGTAGACCTTAACTTACCCACATATTTGACTATTGGCTCATAACCTGACTAATGTAGGGACTTTTCCAACCCAAGGGATATTCTCAGCTTTATCTGTATGTTAGATCTGTGTTTTTGGTATCTAAAGTGGCAGGATGTTGATCTCTACTGTGCAGACTCAGGCTGTCTTTGAACCCTCCTACTATACTAATAGTACTGATTTGGCCAAAATGCAGAATGCAGACTGCGATATGTGAACAAATGCGAGATACACAGTCGACCAAAGATACCCAGAAGTGTTCTGTTTGGGAAAAATCTACAGTATGCATCAGACCATTCTCCCTCGCGTGTTGTTTCCCACAATGCAAAGCACCAGGTTGGAGATCACTTAGTGGTCTCTGCAGTGTAAATGATTAACAGGTGTGATGACACACTCCCTTCATTTCCTAAACATCTGGCCACCGATGTCAAATGACATGACTGTAGTTTCTGACTGTAGAGATGCCAGAAATGAGCTTTGCATTTGTTAATTTAAGAAACAACATTTTTTTATTTAACACTGCTAACTAAAATAGGTTTATTCCCAAGTTAAAATAACTGCGATCACAACAATTTCCCTTATGAAACTAACAAACTACATCCTGGTCTGTCTGTGAGAACTTATTTTTTATCTACTCAGTGATTTAACACCCTGACACAACTTTTAAGAGATGCAGAGACGTGAAGCTGCATTCAGTTATTCATTCTTTCCAACAGAAGTATCTAGAAAGCTTCCTGCGGCTTTCTTCTAAATAAAAACTGTTTGAGGAGCACGCTTTTTGCCAGCAGCTGGAAATTTGCAGGGGCCAGTCGTCTGCTGTGAGTCAATAAAAACAGACACAGTCAATGAAGCTTTTTTCCATTTAAACCCACATTTGGTGGAATTTAACTGCAGTGTGCTCACTTTTTAAGATGAAATAACCCAAAGAGAAGTGTAACAGATTATTTAAAGATAAAAGGCTTGAGACAGACCATGACAGTTTTCAGTCTGTTATATGTAATTTTGAAGACAAGTAAGGAGGGGAAATTCTCTTCACTGCCAGCTCGGTTTTTATGTGAAAAGGAAAGTGAAAAGGATTCAACCATGGGAACTTCTGTGTGCCGTTTTCATGAGAAATTAAATTAAATTAAAGCCCCCTGACAAGTCTCAGAATATTCTGCACTGTGCAGTAATGTAGTGATGAGCTGTGTTGACCAGTTAGCCATTAAGCTACTAGAAAACCACACATACCCACAAATATCTGAACTTATGGTGACCACAAAAGGGGTTGTGCTGAGCGTTAAGATCTGTAATGAGGCAACAGAGTCCGACACTGATGACAGTTTCAGCCTTCATATCAAAGCTAGGTGTAACTGGATGTATTCACAGTATCAACCGAGTGGAAATGATTATACTTCTGAGCAGAAAAGAGAATTACATGCACCAAGATTGCACCAGTCACATGATATGAATGTCGTCACTCCGTCCCCCTTGCTCATGGTTTACTATTCCTGAACATTTCCTGCTGCGTTCACACATACGCTCACTCTGACATAATACAGAAATTTTACAAGCGGGCTGCATGTTTTATAACAAAAGACAAACAAACAGAAAAAGTAATGACAGTACCATCAGCCTCAGCAGCAGCTTCTGTTGAGAGCTAATCAGCAAATTGTCATGCTAACATGCGAAACTAAGACGGTTATGTTCCGTCATGTGTTTTTGATGAGTAAACATGCAAATGTTTTCTGACTTCTGACTCCGTCTCAGCAATCAGTTGTGTAATCCATGTTCCAGGTTTACAATTAGGAATTATGATTTTTGCAATTTGGGTCATTTATAGAACATGCTCTTAACAAAACCAAACCTTCTTCCTGTACCGCACCGAGCTCAGCCCTCTGACAACTTAGTTAACAACACTGACGGAGCAAGTGGAGAGAGAATGGGTAGTAAGATATTTTTTTAAAAACCCAACTTTTTTCTAACTAAGATATTTTAGAACAGAACGGAAGTTATTTCAGGTATAGTCAAGATACTGCGATGTGCAATGCTGGTTCTTATTCAATTTTACAAACAGATCTGTTAATCTTTATTTAAATGTTATCCATGTTTTAAAACAATATTCAAATGTTGGCTAAATATACTTGGTAGAAAGTAGCAGGCCTCCTAGTGTGGCTAAGGAGTAAAACTCTTAAATGTAGGAAATAAACTGACAAATAGAAGATTTCTACACCACACAATAAGAGTACTGATCCTGGAAACTGAAGGTTGTGTGTGTGTGTGTGCGCTCAGCCTTTCATCCGTCATAGCCACACTAAGCTGTTGGAATATGTGCAAATGTCCATGCGTGCGTCTCACCCTCCAAACTTGAACTTGCTGTTCTCCCCCAGGAAAACCTCCTTGTTCTTCCTGCGTCCAGAGCTGCGACCACCCATCACGATGGCGAAGAGGCTTGCTGTGGCCAGAGCCAGGAAGGTCAGCATGTCCACCCTCATGTCTCACAGGTTTCCCCGCCACCACTGACACAACGGCAGCATCCCGGCCACAGCGACCCACCAGCTCCAGCTCCAGGTCTCTGCAGACTAACTCTGGTGGTTCTGGTCAAACATCCCACAGCCGCTGGAGGTTTCCACAGCCAGAGAGATCCAGAACGTGGGCAAAACTTCAAACCGAGGCAAATGCATGAGTGGTCCCTTGAAGTTTTTGGTTAAGTGCATGTGTCTATGTTTCTACATGCAAATATTTCTGCAGCAGATGCTTGTGCAGCTCCTTGGTGTCCTGCTGAACATCCCGACTGCGATGATCTCCAGGAGTCTTGTCCTCTCTCCAGCTTCATTCACTCCACCTGTCACAGTCTGTTCCTGTGCGCTCTATCTGCTTTTCTGTGCATCTTTCTCCCTCTGATTAAAATCGATATGAACCTATTCTTCGCGGCAATAGAGGAATGACACTAATTCCACTCTAATCCTCTTATCTGCAGCCGCAGCAATCTTTCACTAACCTACAAACAGTCACACACACACACAAAGCCATCAGTAATCAGGATTTTCTCAGCAGGACAATGAAAAAACAGGCACCTGGTGTGATTATATGAGGTGAGCGCACACCTCCACTATGTGTGTTCATGACGCTGTGTCTGTGCGCACAGAGAGAGGTGTTTCTGTGAGGAAACGAAGCGAGGGTTTGGAGGAAGCTCAAACAACAACGGGTGGTCAAGATCGTCCGAGGTTTAATCTTTGTATAAATGAAGCGAGCTGCTTTTAATCCAGATTCAACTAAAGCTTCCTACGTTTGCACCTATGGAGCACATAATCGCAGACAAACACACAGTCTCGCACACAAAAATATATTCTCTGCATGTGCACCTCAAATACTTGTATCTACATAAAACACACATGTATTTTAGCTGATGCGTCCATGCTCTGTGTAGTTTTTTTTTTTGTTGCAGTTTTGAGTTTTCATAATAATTCATCCTACCAAGACAGATTCCACTGATTCTAGATCACGTCAGATCCAGGTTTGATGTGCTAGATTCCTGAAAAGAGAAGGTAAAAAAGTTTTAAAGCCACTATTTGGTTGAAAGTTTCAAGTTTGTTTTGTACCTTTAACCTAACCCATCAGTGTCATCCCAGTTGACCAAACAAAACATTGGTTACTCTTCTACTTCATTTCTAAAAAAAATAAAAAGTTGGAGGTCATCAAAAAAACATGACATTTTTGGGGCTCTCCTTTCCTCAGCCAGGATAGCTAGAGAAAGAAAATGTGTCCAAAGAGTCGGGGTGACATGCACCAAACAGCGAGTCAAATCTGCGACCAGTGTGACAAGGAGTGTCGCCTCTTTACATGGGGAACCAGCTCTAATTACTGAACTAAAACAACACACCATTTTTGTTGGAGTGTCAAAGTTTTTTCATTTACATATTTTTGGGTTTTAGTCAGGGGTAACCGAGAGTTCAGAGTTCTGGTGTCCACACATGAAAGTGAGTCACTGTGGCGGGGCTTCCCTAAAGTAAAGAGAACACAGTCAATGAAAGTCCCAAGGTCATCTAAAGGTCGCTCATTGGCTTCTGTGATTGTTTCACTTCTTGTTTCAACTTAAATTCGACTGAATCACGCAAAGAATGAGCTTTTTTTTAGAGCAGAAGTCAAAGTATGCCAAAGTGACATGATGTGACAAACCTATTCTACCACTGTCAAATTGTTTTACAATAACAAAGAGGACCGACCTATTCTGACAATTATCTCAACAACATAGAAAAAGAGAATCTCAATTATTATAAGTTATTTGTAAAAAAAACAAAAACAACATAAACAAACAGAAAACAAGAAATGCTTTCATGTGGTTTGTCCATGTTAACCAAGTGGCAATAGCATAGCATTGGCTTTGGGGGAGGGGCGTCTAACCTAATGAATTGTGACATGTAAGTTCTCATCTGAAGAAAAACGGCTTCAGTGTAATTATTTATAGCAGAAAATAATTGTCACCTCTCCAATATATTTATTTGTCAGTATGTTTGTTTGGGGGCGGCTGTGGCTCAATTGGTAGAGTTGTCACCTCTCAACCAGAAGGTCAAGGGTTCAATCCCCAGCTGGCTAAATGTCCAATGTGTCCTTGGGCAAGACACTTAACCCCAAATTGCTCCCGCTGCTTCAGTGGTGGTGTATGAATGGGATTAGTTAGTTCTGGTGGATGATACTACATAGCGATCATCACTACCATCAGTGTGTGAATGGGTGTGACATGTGGTGTAAAAGCGCTTTGAGTAGTCAGAAGACTAGAAAAGCGCTTTATAAGCTCAAGTCCATTTACCATTTTGTTAAGAAATGCTTAAATTGTGCTTTTGATGGTGTCAGTGGTGCTTTTAATGTATTTAATGTATTAAAATCACTATATATAAAGCACTACTCTATAAGCATGGAATAAACTCAAAACTGAATCATGGGTTATTCGACCACTCAATGCATGTCAGGTTGCCAAAACTCTGATAATTGAGCGCTGTAATTTCTGTTTGTTTGAATCAAGTCAGTTTTTTTTTTTTTTTAAAGTTTAAGATGTGATCTAGGCCACGACTCCCTTTATAACTGATTTTCTTGTGTCAAAAGACATTTTCTTGGTAAAAAATAAAGTTAAATTTGAACAGTAAAAAATATGCAAAGTGTCTCACAGTAGGTTGAGCTTCTTCAACAACTAATATGCTGAGGTGTTCAGGATTATACAGGATAATATCAAGGGTCCAAACGCAAGTCAAAGATGCAAACTAAGTTTAGAGATGAACAAATACAAGGTGTAAATCCAGTAATTAAAGACAGAACTTCAACTTGATGTGCTGACTTTAAGCGAGCGTGTTTTATTTTGCGTGCTACATGAGAGTCCATTGTGTGTGTTAGGTGTGAGCAGGTGTGTGACACTCTTTCTGTGGGTTGTCTGACATACAGATCATAGCTGCTGGTACACAGCACGCACTAAAACAAGTCTGCTCTTTGAAAGCAAACCCCGCTGACATTTGATGGAGCTGCAGAGGAAACACTGTCTCCCATTGAGGGTCGTGTGTGTATGTGTGTGTGTGTGTGACTTTTCCAATCACAACCAAACTCCACCCATTCAGAGGGGTGTGTGTGCGAGTTTGGGAAGCGACCTTACGCTGCCTACTATGTGTGTGGTGAAGTGTGTGTGTGCGAGTTTGGGAAGCGACCTTACCCTGCCTACTATGTGTGTGGAGAAGTGTGTGTGCGTGCTGCCTATTCTCTAAATAACCTGTTGATCCAGTCAAGCTAACACTCGACTAACTCGAGCTCTGCTCTTCTTCCTCTTTTTCCTGAATTTCATCTGAGTCACCGTGAGTGTTTTCTCAGCTTTCACACACGTTTCCCGGCATGTCACTGACAGATGGAGCTCATTTCAGCACACTAACAGCTCAGTGTGGTATCCCAGGACTGTAAACTGTTCACTCAAGGTTTTACCAAGAAAGGTTTTTCTTCTGATGACCAGGGACATCTGTGAGTACAAAGTTTAAGCTTTTGCTATCTTTTATTCTAGATATCCAGTACTTCTCTTCTGATTCAAATAATGTTAAGAACTAGTTGATGACACCTCTTTAAGGAAGTTTAAAGTCTGCATGAATCCACACTGATCATCTTCCAAGCGTCTTTAGCCAAAAGATGTTCATTTTTAACGTTAAAAGGAACTTTCAGTGTTATGATTAGATCTAAACTAGACACAAACTTTTAAAACAGATGTTTTCATTCATTGAGCTGGTAAGAGACAAACTTGGATGGCAGATTCTTGTGACATAACAACCTAAGTCAGAGAGTAAAATATTAAAACAGCATTATTTTAAATACAAGTTAGCTATCCTCAAGATATAAAATATCCGATCCTTGTTGTTTAACGTTGCCTCTTTAATGGGGAGAACACACACTATTTTAATACCATTAAAACTTAATATAACATTCAAATTGAACCTTCACATACAGAACGTTGTAACGTGGGCAAGGCCTTCATGTGTGGTGTACACCAAGCCTGGATGCTTGACCCCTACTGTAAGGGTATCTGATGGCTCAGGTTTGCTCTCAGGGGGCATTTTGCTGCATGTTTTGGTCCACTAGACCCCTCAGAGAGCAGGGTCAGCCAAACACACGACTGAGATGCTTAATCTGGTTTTCCTATAATTCCCCCGCATGTCCTGTAAAGCCATCTTGGTAAAATGTTTGACTAAACATGGAACTAAACCCTTAATGAATTACAAAAAAATGATAATAACTTGTTAGAGGGAGCAGTGTTTAAAAAGTGTTTTTAAATGCACATGGACTGTTGTCATGTACTCTTTGTAAAAACCTCTTTCCAGCTGGTGACAGTTCATTAAAATGCATTATGTTCCAGATACGGAGTGAGTGTAGCTGAGGTAAAGGGTTAGTTAAGTTAGCACTCACATTAATCTATCATTAATAAATAGGAAAGTAATAAAGAAAAAGTTCTTACATCGGTTTATCAGACAGAAAAGTACACTCACATGTTTCTGTTAAAATGTCATCCACTTTGTGATCAGTTTGATTTATTGCATGCACTTAAATGTTAATCTCACAGATATTAACTGTAGATAAATATTCTCAGGAAGTTTAATTACCTTGTCTGACCTTACTTAACCTTGAAAATCAATCATTGTGAGGTTTTATTTTTGCAGCAGTAAGGTAAAGTTCTGACACTTGAAAGATAACGCATAAACAATCCTGAAAATGTGACGCCGTGATTTTGTGCAGAATTTCGCATATTCGCGACGCTGCTTTACCTGACGGTTGCTCGACATTCCATTCAGAATACAGCTGAGGACAAAGAGAAATAGTTTGTATCATCTGTCATCACTCTAAAAAAAAGAAAAAAAAAGAAAAACAAACTTGTTCTTTTGGAGGACACAAGCTGAGACAAAAGAAGACAGAACGCTTGCTCAACCGTTGCTCCACTTTCCATTTGTCACCAGGAGCTATTTGGAAAATATCCAGGTGCAGCTTTTATTGTGAAGCCAACAGGAAGCAGTGCATAAAAGATAATGCGCCTCTTCCTTGGTCTATAAATATGAAAGAGGAAGTTGTCTTCAGCTTTAATGCAGGTCAGGATGGTTTCATTATTAACACATATGGAATCTAAGCATGAAGCGTGAAATCTGCACGCCTGGCTCTTCTCTATCTCTCCAACACACATTATTAAAGTCACGTTCGTCCTCTTTCTCAAGTTTTAAAAATGCTCTAGTAGTTGTTCTTATCTCTAGTTCACATGCACTCTTTGATGTGCTGTTCTAAGTTCACCTGTGTTTGTTTTGGAGAGTTAAGAGAGTGTTGAGATAACGTGACAGGTGTGTATTGTGCGTGAAAAGATTTATCCTTTTCGCTTATCAATCCCATGGAGAGATAAAAAGAGAGGGCGCAATAAGGAAAGGTAGGCTGAGGAATTTAGAGGTAGAAATACCTGGAGAGAGAAAAAAAAACAATGGTTTGTGGAGGATGAAAGAGTGCAGGGCTTTTTGCTGCAGATCTCACTTTTATTGTATTGTTTTGAAGGAGGTTTGAGGGTGAGAACAGGCAGATTCTCACCTCTCATCACAGGATCAAACCTGGATTCTCCTCACACAGCTCCTCACATGTTCTGTCACGCTTTACGCTGTATATCTTCCTGTGTCAATTTCATCAGGAATGCCTCTCTAATTATGCTTTTTCTCTTCCTTTTCCCCTGTATTTCTGTGTGTGTAATGAAGCGAGCCACCCAGAGAGATCCAAGGAAAAACTTGCCGGAAGAAAAAACAAAAGGGGAAACCCTCGTCTCAGGAAGAATCATGGACTGAAGACGTGTCTGCAGTTGAATCTGTGTGTCCGTCTGAGTCGTTAATGTGTTTAGCTGGAAGGAAATCATGTCAGCAGTACAGACCTGGGCCTGTTTCCTCCTCTGGATCAGCTTCGCCACGCAGGACAAAACCCCAGGTAAGGACACAAACAAGTCTTTGTCCAGCAGCCTCAACTGATCTGTTAGAAGGGAAATATTCACAGGGAATAAAAGACGGAAGGATTTCTTATCGCACCTGTTACACAGATCTAGTTTGAAAGAAGATATGATAAACTGTGCAAGTTGCAATATTGTGGGACTTTCCCTTGTGTAATAGAGAATTGTACCGTATTAGTCAGATGGCTCATTCAAACATTTTCCTTGAAATGCTGACGTCAGGTATGAACTCAGGATGGAAATATTCTCCAACCACAGAAAGTGAAAAAGCAGTGAAGCAGCTGGACTTAAAGGGAATGTCTGTCTGGTCTCAATTTAACTGTTCTAACCATCATCTCTGAGAGCTAAGGTTACAGTTTGTTCAACCACTTGATTACTAACAGCCGAAGAAAAAAAGAAAAAGGAAACCTCAGTGTTTTTTCTAAACCTAACAAAGTCGTTTTAGTTCCTTAACATTGATGAACTGTGACCCACTTTAGGTTTGGGTACCAAAACTACTTGGCTGTAGGGTACCACCTGGTTTTTTCAGCTGTAGTGCTGCTGCTGTCAACTAAATCTCTTTAGATGGAGTTTTCCTTTGATAATGGCCATGAAATATCACATGATCACAATTCACGTGCGTTGCAAAGAAAGTAGGCTGGATCTAACTGCTCTAACCTGTTTACATGGTTGCTCAAATAAAAATCAATACTTTTTGTGACTAACACTAACCAAGTAAGGCATCTGGTAAAAATCATGTTTTGGGCTATAATAGTGCAATGATTCATCAAAGAATGGGTGGAAGAGAAATAACTTACCAGCTGATAAGCCCTGAAGGTTGATAACTTTAACTTGTCAGACACAAAATAAAAAGTACATTCATGTATTTTACATGTAAGACTTTTTCAGTGTTACCTAGTACTTAAAATGTATCCCATAGATTGATAACGGGTTAGGGTTACCTGCAACTGCACAGCTCCATTGCACCTTTTGTATTTTTATTTTCTATTATATATATTTTTTGGATTGATTTTTAATCTTAATCTATTAAACTTTCCTGTCAGCAGGAGTTTCGCTGTTTTAAATCTTCTTACTCTTTTTGCTCTATTTCTTTGCTAGTTGTTTTTGCACCAAAACACCAGGTCAAGTTCCTGGTATGTGTAAATGTACTTGAGAATAAAAACTGATTCTGATAGTTTCCAGTAACCTGAAGGTGATTTTTACACATCAAGTTAAAAGAACAGAGTTGTGTGAGCACATTGGCACAAGCATTTTTTTATTTACTTGACCTAAAAAGACAGATATTAAAACCACAGTGACTATGGATGCTTTTCAGCTTTACTGTCTATGGACATGTTTGCTACCTTTAAATGTTGAAGAAAGTAATAAACAGTTTTTGCTCTTGGACAGAATTCAGAATTCATTATTGCTTGACTTATTTAAACGTTTTCACTTGCTTGACCACACATAGAAGTACTTAAGTGGATTAGATTGAGAGTTTATTTTTGTTTAACAGCGGCATGTGGGAAGTTTATGTTCACTCTTTTTCGGCTATCTTGAAGAAACCATGTTTAGTCTGCAGATTTTTTTAAAGCTCAAACGCTTCACTGCTAGACTTTCTGCAAGGCTGCGGAAAAGCTGCATCACTGTTTGACTTGTGCAAACATCACCCGGCAGTCAGGCAGGTAAACCGGTCGGCTGCGTGGCTACATCGTGCAGGTGTGAGTCACAGGTCTGAGTCATTACTCTGCTGCTGCCAAAGCTTGGATTTACAAGGAAAGGAGAGATGAGAGGAACAGCTGTGAGCATGTGTAGACATAACACAGTGAGAGGAGGTGTGCTCAAAGAACCCCTTTGGAGATAGAGTCACAACTAATCCCTCGGATCATTCATCTGTTGTGAAGCCAGTAACTGTCACTTTGTCTTATAAACACATGGATGTGAATATGCAGCACACCCACGAACAGAAAAATAAATATATGACAGCCTTATGGCACAAAACCAAGGAGCTGATGTGGTTTTGACTGAAGCTGTTTCCACAAGTTGTCCTGAGAGAACCTGTACGAGAAACAACATAATCAACGTCTTAAGCATTATCATTAAAGTTGTAAGAAGAATTCAAATCAGATGCTTGCAAGTGTAACCCAGGTTATTTCTAGGAATCCGAGTTTCTGCAGGAATGATCTCAGTTGAACACTGCTAGCTATGAGATCAAAACGGCATCTTTCACAAAGGCCAGGCACTCAATAAAACGTAATCACACATCCTGTTTGTGATATTCATGGACAGGATTTGAAGGGGCAGACGGGGGAGGAGGGTTTCCTCAACATCACGTCTCTGCTTTTTGCAGATGATATGGTTTTAATGGCTTCTTCAGGCCAGGACCTCCAGCAAGCATCTGGGTGGTTTGTAGCTGAATGCGAAGCTGGGATGAGGAGCAGCACCTCCTTCAAGTGAAGGAGTTCAAGTATCTCTGGGTCTTAGTGAGCGCAAAAAGGATCGCGAGTTTCTCTGATTGGTGCAGCGTCAGCAGTATTGCAAGCGCTGTTCCGGACCGTCGCGGTGAAGATGGAGTTGATTTATGTGCTGACCTTTATCTATGGTCATGAGCTTTGGGTAGTTACTGAAAGAATAAGATTGTGGATACAAGCAAAAAGGAGTTTCCTCAGGAGGGTGACTGGGCTTAACCTTAGAGATAGGGTGAGGAGCTCAGACATCCAGAGGGATCAGGATGCCTCCCAGTCACCTCCTAGTGCCTTTCCAAGCACGTCCAAATCAGAGGAGACCCTGGGGTAGATCCAGAGTTCACTGGAAGGATTACATATGCCATCTGGCCTCGGAACAACTCGGAATCCCCCAGAAGGAGCTGGAAAACCTTGCTGGAGTGAGGGATGTCTGAGTTGACTTGATTAGCCTGTTGCCACCATGACTCCCCCCTGGATAAGTAGAAGATGGATGGATGGATGAAAAGAATACAGAATTACAACATTATTTCAAAACCTAAGCTTCCCACCGTTAATATGAAGCAAGCGAAAAATGTTCACTTTGAAAGTGTAGTGAATAAAGCTGTTAAGTAAGGTGTTTGCTTTGGACAGCTTGTAAAACATGCACATTTGTTATTTGGAAAATATAAAGGTTGCTTTCAAGTTCAACTCGAGGACAGAAGGAAATAAATCCAACACTCAGTTTCAGACTCAGCAAGAAATATGAGTAAAAAACCTGTTTAATAAATCATTCTGACTGCAGGCTCCTTTTCTCACCTGTTGCAATGACAGCTGGAGTTAAACACCTGCCTATGAGGACTAATGGGATGTGGTCAGAGGTGCTTAAACATGCTTAAAGGATCGGTTCAAAAATGTCTGAAAACCGTCTTAAAACAATAGTCAGGTGTCCACTTTAACATTCAAACAGGTTTAGCTTGTTGAAATCCTTCACCCCCTTACAAGCTTGTCCAAAGCAAGTGGTATTTCTTGTTTTGTGCAAAATAATTCCATTGTGAAAATAAGTCAACTTCAACGAAAAGCTGTTGTAGAAAACAGACTGAAGACTGAGCGTAGTCTCGTCCAAGCTTTAAGCTATGGCTCCTTATAAAGAAGTGGAACAGTCCCCCTTGGTTGGAATAGGGTTACTGCCTCTTGTGAAGGAGTTCAAGTAGATGCGGCGCCAGTAGTAATGGAGGCGTTTGACGAACAGTTGTAGTACAGAGAGAGCAGAGCTGGAAGAAAAGGTCTTTACAGTTACCACTCATGTTTGACAATCCAACTCTTACCTGATCATTGGACTATAGAACAAGACCACGTATATGACGGGCTTATACAAGTTTCCTCTATAGGTGGCTGGAATTAGTCTTTGAGATATCTTAAGGCACCCAATTTCATGAGAGGAGCCAGCTGGTGTTTTTCAGCGGTAATCAGGATGTCACCAGAGCACCTTTCTGTTTATGTCCTCTGGGGTTACTTCCAAATAATAGGAGACGAGTAGGATGGATAAGGATGAAACTGGAGGTAAAAGCATATCGTGCCTGACCTGGGAGCGCTTTAGGATCTCCATGTAGGGGCTGAAAACATGCTGGATCAGATGGATGTTTGGGCTAACTTGCTTAGCTTGCTCCCAGTGTCACCCAACCCCATAACGCTTGATAAGCATTTAGAAAAACTATATTTGCTGTTTTCAAACATTAAGGTCTTCACAGGGATTCAATGCCAAGGAGGGGATAGTCACAGAAAGGAAATCAAAATGTATTAAAAGATGCAACACTATGCTCTTAATGTATTATTTAAATTTGGCTAAAATTGAAAAAAACTAAATGTACTACAGGCAAACCTTGTCCTTTAGCCAGCCTCCTAGAACTACAGTATTATTATTGTGTGGTCAAAGAGAGATGAAGAATTATTAAATGTGCATTTTATTTAATGCAAACAGCTTTCAATCACAATTCTAACAACTAGAATAAGCATAAGTTGCTTGTACTAGATACAGTACTGACGCTTCTTTAAGAACAAAACTGAACTCTACATCAACGCCGTGTTGCTTTACACAGTGATCTCAGTTCAAACATTGGTTGACTGCTATTTCATGTTGACAAAAGGAGGTTGGCGTGTAGTTTGGGGAAGTTTCACCCACTTGTATTTCTCAAGAGTTATAGGTTTAATTTCCCACGTTGAGTAAAGGTCATTGTTATCTATTAGTCATTGTTGAGCGTTACGCTTACTCCTCCACTCTTAATGTGAAGCAATGAAGGGAAGTCGATCAGACGTGTCATTATGTGCCAGCTGGGAAATACTTTCCTCATTCTTCATCCTTTTGTTCCAAAAATGTTCTTCACAAGATATCTTCAGTGTTAATTAGTCACCTCACCAAGAGGATGTTAAGGTAACATAAGTTGATGTCATTGATACTAGTCAGTGCAATACCCAAGAGAGACTGCTGCTGTAGCCAAACTGGGTAATCCTTTTCTATAATAAGACTTCATTTTAAACATCTGTATAATGTAAATAAAAACAGGCCAATGGTGACCTAGTGAACTATAGTTTGCATCCCTCAACAGCTGTTCCTGCATTTGCTTCATCCTGAGATCCCAGTATTATAATGCAATGCACTTCTTTTGATTACAGTGCCAGAAATAGTGGATTAAAATGATAAAATCTTAAGCTAGAACGTCTTGCTGGGTGTGGCCGTATAGAAGTGCCGCTCACTTTGTTCAAAAGTAGTCTGAGCCAACTAAAGGCAACAACCCAACATCACCAAGGTTTCAGCAGTGATGTTGATATAACAGCAGTTATAATTAAGACTCCCTCTGAACCATTTCCTCTTACGTCGAGGGCTTTAGTATAATAACAATGTTTTGAAATCATTTAATAACTCGCCTTCATGAAAAATCTATTGGCTAATATGTCCCACAGTGAAACATCATCAGCTGAGGCTCATTAATCCTTTAGTCTTTTTTTAAGGAACTGCATAATACTAAAAAAAAAACTATGTATGCACCTACAAAAAACAATGACTTGATTGTCAATGGATGTCAAGGTTTAGCATCGTCAAGTCGATCGACAAGTTGTCTTTGTATCAATAGTGTGGCATCAATTATTAACCTTTAAACACACAACTTGTTTAACTGAAAATCAATTCTTCTTCTCTGCTGCACAACAGGAGCTTACAGTAATAAGCAAATTGCACTGTTTTGCGTCTGACACTGGCGACTGCTTTAGGGCAGGGACGAAGAACTGATTTTCTAGTGATGACATGTTATCAGTAAGAACGTCACGATATTCACTCTTCTCAATAAACAGGAGTAACTTAGAACAAGTGAATTTCACCTCAGTTCATGCAAAGAAAGTCACAGCACTCTCCCTGTCATATTTCAGATGTCGCTGTGACGTGTGCCATCTCGGAGGAGTGCGTGCTCCCCTGCAGCTTTGAGCCAGGGAGCAAGGAGACCGTTAAGTGGTACAAACAGGACGTTGTTGTTTACAAGTTTGAGCGGGACAATGACGACGACGACGACGACGACGACGGTGATGATGATAGCAGCGAAGACCACTTTGAGCATGAGCAGCTTGTAGGTCGCGCCTCCATTTTCCCCCACCTGATATCCCTTGGGAATGCCACACTCGTACTTAGAAGGACTAATCCAAAGGACAGGGGCACGTACAGGTGTCACGTGCACACCTCTGAGGGCGAGCACAATGCAAAGGTCATTGTGAAGGTTGAAGGTGAGTTTTTTTTTTAATGTGACTTAATGCAAGAGTGCTTTAAGAAATCTTTATGTTGTTTACACTGACTCACTTTCTGTCCAGTTCATTTAGTGGTGTATGAAAAGTAAAACTAAAAAGAACGTTTTGCAGACTTCTAAACACAAAGCGGACCAATCACAGAATGTTAAAGAGTAGATACACGAGCAAAAGAGACCCGAAGGTGTCCTTCATGCATCCATCTGAAAAATGTTGAAACTTAACTCTTCCTTTACTATCCCCTGTTATTGTTTATGAAATCTTAGCACAGCATCATCCACACCATGAGAGTGGATGGAGCGTCAAGACCTCTTCATGCTGCTCTCAACTCTAAAATTAATTTTGATCGCTTAAAGGAACTTTATGAAAAGCACTTTTTAAGGTTTTCTTTTAAATTGCTTTCTCAATTCAGAAACTTACAGCAGCCAATTTTTGGATAGGCTTTACGTCTGATATGTTCCAAGTCAAGTGGAGCGATATCATTGGAGAAATCCCAATCACACCGTTTACATCCAGTGGAGTGGTCGTCCATGGGCAAAGCAGTGATGCTGCAGGGGTCTATTTCGGCTACTCTTGGGGTATTTTTAGAGTCTGATGTTAATAATATAGTATGAGCTACAATGGCATAGCAATCATTAAACATTACATCCATTGCTTTGAGACCAAATAGATGCATCCTAGGTAACCTTGCATGTGCATGCTAACTGCTGTGATAGGGATAGAACAGCATTTTGTTACTTACCACAAAGCTATAAATTGGAGTGATTATATCCCATTGGCAGGGCCTCTTCATCCTTCTCTTATTCTGTCTCCGGCAAATCAAACATAATATTTATAGTGGCACAACGATGAGTGCCAGATACAACAATGATGTGCAGATGAGTCGTGTAGATGACAATCAAATGAAGATTTGGTCTAAAAAGCAAATTGAGCTGTTTATTGATCAACCTTTGCACTTTTATTTTCACTCAAATTTATTGGATGCTTAATGAATACAAACTTTGATTTTGCATTTTTACCATTTGACAACATACTTTAGAGGATTTTAAGAAATGATTTTGTGAGACCGTTTGTGCTCACAAATGATTGTGTTAACAGAGCTCTTCTGTTATCTGCATCAGAATGACGTGACCCACTGCAAGGCTATATTGGGCCTGGCATTTGGAGTCTATCATCAGGGGCTGCCGGGAAACATTTGAGCATGCTGTGAGTGTCTTTGTCTGTGTGTGTATGTGTGTGTGTGTGTGTGTGTGTGTATGTGTAGCGCCCATCCGAGCCCTGTCTCTGGAGTTAACGAGGCTCAGCGGCTATGAGGAGATGAAGTGCACGGCGCGTGATGTCTTCCCGGCTCCACGTGTAACCTGGACGACCGAACCCCAGACTTTCGAGGACCTCCGACCAGTCACACGCATACAGTCAGACAAACAGGGGCTGTACATGGTGGACAGCCGCCTCAGGAGGTTAAAAGGACAACCTGACCTCATCTACATCTGTAGAGTCACGACTTCCTACGGTGGCCCAGCATGGACCGCCTCACTCAGGGAAAGAGGTACACAAACACTCTCAACCAGTATGAGGTCCCTCTCAACCATATCAGACATTATTTTTATTGAGTTGTATGAATTTAAAGAGTATTTCAAAATTTCTGAAACTGCAGTATTCATGTGTCGTAATCTGGAAGGATTTAGGATTTCCTGACAACCCCTGACTTTGTGACTTTTTTTAACTCTCAACCAGAAATGAAAGGAAGTCAAGGGAGAGACCTGACCATCCCCTGCTTTGCCCCTCCTTACCTGAACAACCCCTTGCTCCACTGGACTTTCACCAACAGTGAGGACCCCTCCCACATCTTTACCTATGACAGCCATTCCGGGAACAGCGCCTCCTCGCCGCCATGGGAAAACCACGTTGAGCTGGATGGCATGGTCATGTTCGGAGACGGCTCCCTGCGCCTGATGGACCCCAAGCACACGGAACACACGGGAAGCTACATATGCGTGTTCTCTGTGCCGTTCAGCACTCACACCGAACGCACTGATGTCACCATCGACGGTCCTGCGGGTAAGATTACAAAACACAAAAAAAATCATGACCATGACAACATGGTCTGTGTGGTTTCATTACTGGGACACATCAAAGAACACAGCTTGGATTCTTTATTTTAGTTGTTGTCAACAAAGGCTGAATTGTCTCCATGGTGCCTTCATGCACTGAGACTCTGCACAGGGATTTAGCAGCTTGACATTTTACACTACGTTGATCAATTTTCTTTAGATTTTGAATCATATGCACCCTGAACTCTGGGGGATGATCCAAAGGGATCACAGATCAGCTGTGATCCCATACTACACATGAAAAAAGCCTCTTATTAAAAACATTATTATTTAAAAAAGTTTATTAAAACTACATTGTATATGAATTATTCAACAAAAGTATTTAAGTGTGTTTATTGGTTGCTTATTTGTATGTACCTGTGTGCAGCTGACCGAAGTACTTCAGCGAAGGTGTCTCATTGGTGGATTGTGGGTCTCATCATCGCATTGCTGATCCTCGCTCTGGCTGGCATTCTCGCCTTCAAGAAGCTAAAAGGTAAAGATGGATTCAAGCTGATATGGACATTAAAAGAGAAAGAGAAAACAGCTTGACTTGAATTTAAATCCAATCAAAATGATGTTCATTCACATAGATTACAATTGGGGAAGGGCAGAAATTCTCTGGTACGTCTGTTTTGGTCTTAAATGTTTGCTTTGACCTTTTATGAACTAAATGTGTGGATATATGTTCACCATGTGAAAATAACTTTGTCATTATGGTCTTGGTAGAAGATGATTTACATTAAAAACAGCTCATCTTTGCTCTTAATGTGATTTGTTTGTTTATGTAGACCAACATCACTGTGATAGGAAGTGTTTCAGTTGACCTCATACAAAGATTAAATAAAACATCATATTGAACATTAAAGGTTCATTTGATCACATAACTTCAGGCAAACATTGTGTAACCCTTAGAATAAGGGAAACATTCTTTGTTTACATTATTAGTAATATCAGAAAAAAAGGACTTTAGTTATCAAAATTAAAAAATAGTCAATATACTACAAAGGAAACTATTTTATTGATTTATTATGACCATCGCATCAGTTTGTTATCAGTATTTTAAAAGCATCCAAGAAGCACAGAAACGTTTTTAAAAAGTCAAAAGTAGCACAAATACTGTATTATATACTGTATTTATAATATTAACTTTCTATCACCATAAATGTACAGTAAGGACATTACAGAAACTTTAAGCCATGAATACATTTAAAAAGTGAATTAAGGGTCCGTATCGATGGACGAATTAGTCCAAATGAAAATGAGAAGTGTGTTTTATTTGGTGAAAGACTGATTAAAGCAAAAATCACTGCAGAAATGAACTGTTTAATGGTTTTAAAAATCTTGCTGAATCAAATTCATGAGAATGTGTGTCTCCGAATAAGAATAAAATAAACTAAGAGGCATCTGTCCTCACTCAGTGTGTGTGTTCAGAAAAGTCTGTTTGTATAAAACAGATAGTTTCTTCTTGCAATGAGAATAAAATATATCTTTCATTTTCCATCTGTGTGCAAATACACACTCTGTGAAAGGCTACATCTACATTACATACATCCAAACTACTCCTCAAACAGGTTTTCTGAAAAGTAGAACAGACATAAGGAAGTAAACTCAAAGAAACTATAGAAGCCAAGTTATTCATTACACCTGTCATAACACACCCACAGCCGTCACACCAGTCACAACTAATTGGATCTGGGTTATGCCGGATATATTCTTGGTAATGTAAGCCATCTTCAGATCAGGTTTTAGAACTAAATCACATTTTGAAGTCCATGTGAGATTTTTCAAATTCTGTTTCTGATCCGGTTCACAGGAGGAAACTCAAAAGACAGAAACGACCCAGAAGAAGTGACAGAGCTGCGTTTAGTTAAAGGTCAGTCTACAAAATAATTAATATATAACATGTACTACCAACTTTTAACACCAGCTGGAGCTACAGATCAACTCTTCTCATGTTCTCATGAAAGGTTTCCTTCACTCTTGTTCACCTGTTGCTTTTTCCTCTCACACATGATTACTTCTTCCAGGCACAAACTGATTAAAAAACTTTTTTTTTTTCAGAACCACCTTAAGCAAGAACTGATGTGCACAAAAGGATTGCTTTTCTGATAAATTTCTTGGAGTTCTCTTTCCTATCATCCTCAATTATTTCTTCTTCCTTACAGACTCGGCAGCCGACAGTCACCTGAACGACAGCAGCCCTTTGAATGTAGGCGGCACGAACGGACAAACAGGCCTGCAGAGTGATGCTTCGTTAACATGAGAACCAACAACCTGGAAAAACCTATAACTAACGAACTACTAACAAAACAAAAACGCACACAGATACACACTGACAAGGAACTAACGGCTTCTTAGAAACAGGATGTTTCTTTAAGAGCAATTTCTTCTAAATTATTAAAGTATACACTTAAGAACTGCTAGTTTGTCGAAAAAAAACTGAAAGACTAAATGCTTTAAATGTTGCCACCGAGGAATTATGTTAGGAACATAACCTGCGTTTTGACCTGAGGAGAAATGTTTGAATTTTGTTCCTCGCCCTGAAACACTGTGCCTGGCCCTGGAACTACAGCGGCGGATCATAGAAATACTAGTTAGATGTTTAACCATATGCACTTTAAGCACAAGGAGAAACCATCGGAGACGGGACAACCGGCAGTCTCACATCCCATCATTTGCTAACCACTTTAGCACACGCCATTGTGATGATACCAGAGCAGAGATTAGCCTGCTAATAACGAAATAACAGTGACTGGAGATATGCCCCCATTATGTTTGGTGGAAGGCTAGGCTCCCCTGAGCTGATGGGGTTTGTAAAGCCGGAGTACAAACCACCATCATGGCAAAACAACAGCTACGAGAGTAGGAGACAAAATCAGCGATAGAAGAGTGGGGCGTGTTGGAGATGGGTCCGAGAGGTCCAGGCCCAATGCTTATATATATATATATATATATATATATATATATATAATTTGCGAGTAATCACTCATGCATAAGGTAAAGTGAGATCACATGTATCAAAAATGACCAAAAATCCCCATTTGTACTATGGTACAGTAAAGTACAGTAAATGGTACCGTATTTTGTTCACCAAAGTTACTTAAAGGGAAAGGAAAACTAGCCAAGCTAGCGAACTTGCTAACTCTGCTCATAATGTCAAGTCAAAGTCAACTTTATTGTCAATTTCAAAATATGCCAGACATACAGTGGAATCGAAATTGCGTTTGTCTCTGACCCGCGGTGCAATACAACCAAAATGAGGTAAAATAGATAAAATAAAATGAGGTAAAAATAAGCTAAATAATATTTACAGTAATAAATTCTAAATTGTGCAAAATGGTAAATAAAATAAATAAAATACAATTTTAAGAAAAAGTAAACTAGTGCAATATGTGCAGTGTGCATCAATCTGATTGATAATTAGTTATTATTCCAGAGTTCTTAGTGGCAAATGGGAGGGGGTTTCAACATCCAGTGTTCGTGGGGGCAGGGGGGGGGGGGGGGTCACGCACAATGCTGGTTGCTTTGCGGGTGAGGCGGGTACCGTAGAGGTCCAGAAGAGAGGGGAGTGGGACACCGATAATCCGTTCAGCAGCCTTCACTGCTAACATTGTTAGCTTGGCTTTCTAAAGAAATCACTGAAAGTAAAGCACTGAAATGATGAAGATAACTTTTATATTCCATTAAATGAGGTATCAAAAAAAGTGAATGGTGTTACTCATGTAGCTTTTTTGACTTTCTAAGTCTGTCCCCTAAAATGGTGGATAGTGAAACAACAGCTTCATGTTGGTCAACAGTACAGCTGTGAGCAGCATGGATTTACTGAGTTTATCAACAAGGTTTCTACACAGGAAGAGAGTCGGACTGGACGCCACCTGGACTAAGGGATGATAATGTTGCTGTGTTTATTGTTTAAAGTTTTTTGTTCTAGACTCTCAAAGTTCTTCAGATAAAACGGCAATGGACTATTTGTCTGTGTTTTTGACCCTGAAGGTGTTGGCAGGGCTTGGAGCTTGGATATCTCTGAATTATTCTCTTCTAGTTATTTCTCTTGTAGGAGGCTGGCCGAAGAAATAGGTAAATCATTTGTGATCTGACTTTGGTACAAAGTGCGGACACACACCTCACAGCTCACAGATACAGTCATGCTCTAAAGATAGCAAGTTGTTGGCAAGTTGTTGAACGAGTTCAGCTCTGGTGTAACTCACTTTGGATTTACATACTTTCTTTTTCGGGACACTACAGCATTGACGAAGGAATATTAGAGAAAGGGGATGGCTGTGGATAAACACATGTTTTTGGTGGTCCTGATTACTCTGGGGACCTTTAACAGAGGAGGTGAGTAAGTTCAGTCTGTCTGATTTTTTTCCATTCTAAACTTAGATCACAGTGGACACTACGGTTTCAGAAGAATAAAAAGAAACACAATGTGTCAAGACATATGATTAAATCTAGAGGATCAGGCAACATAAAATCACAAAACAACACATTTTCTAATTTTTCCGAATTACATTCAGATATTTTTAGTGTTATGTGCCGAGGTTTACAGATACTATCTGACTAAACAACTGACTGGCAACTTATTGTAATAGACTTTTATTCAGTTTGTTTCCTCAAATGTTTTGAAAACCAAATGAATTGAAATATAAAGTTTAGTTTATTTATCCGGACTGTAGTGTAAAAAATCACAGCTAAGGCATAAACAAATAAATCTGTATGCTATGCAACAGATCACATTTTGAACTTTAGAAGTGACAAAGTCCACAGTATGTTAGTTAATAAGAAATAGAAACACCTCTTGTCTCGTGACTTTTTATTTTTATTTTTTCTTTACTTATTTATTGTTCTTTCTGTCTCTGAACCTTGGGGGGAGTGGGTTGTTTTTTTTCATTGTTTATGTTCTGTACTATGGATGTGTGTATGCTGTGTGTGTCTGTTCAAAAATGTGAAAACCAGAAAATAAAATAAAAAACAAAAGAAAGAGAAACACGACTCTAACTAAAAATCTAAATACACAGCAGGCAAACACTATAATGATTGTTATTTCAAGTATTGGCTGGTTTCTTGAAGAACTGGCTTGATGACATTCCCAGGCAGAGTACTCACAGTCACACAGTAACTGCTTTAGTTTCATGTTTTGAATTCCAAAACATGACATTTCCTTGTTGTAAGAAAAAAAATCCATGTCTTCTGTCTGTTCTACTACCAACCTACTGTGACCTTCTCATGCAAAAGGATGTTTTGAAAAAACACACTTATCTCTGAGGAGCTAGTTGAGAACAAATGATAAAATAGTATGTATATAATATATCTATGTTATATATATATATAAGTTTTATAAATAATTCAAGTTCATTAGGCGACAGTGCAGTATATAGAAGTTCAGTTTACATCCCGCTCCACTGCACCCAAGCAGCAGTCATATCTTGCTAGATAAGTTTGAAGTATCATAATAACTTTTATATTTGTAGCAATAGTAGTTGTTCTGTTTATATGCCGACAATAGAGTTTTACATATCAGTCAAAGTACATTATCATAAGTATCATTTTATTCCAGCCAGGTCCGATTATTCATCAATCAAGTGTCTTGTTATGCAGATGACACTTGTTTATACATAGGCTATCAGTAGAAACTAACAGCTCTGCTGCTCTTACTTAATGTCTTGAGGACATTTAGTCCTATTTGTCTCACAGGTTTCTTCTAAATTAAGCAAACTGGATTTTATTCATGTGACTCACAACATCATTTATGGAATACTGTGCAGTCATTAAGTATGTATCAGATTATCCGCCAGAAACGTGTTGATGCTGTTTGACCAGGAAGTCAACACTGATTTTCCGTCATATTGTCTCACATGTTCTACTTCTCTATTCTTCAAATAGTGACTGTTTTTGTCTTATATTTTCAAAATTTCAAACCAGGTTTATCCCATAATTAACCCTTGATATATGTTTCTTTTTCTGATGTTTTACAGATACTGAAGTGTGTATTTTAAAGGAGAGTTGCATCTTACCCTGCAGTTTTAAACAAGGTGATCAAGTACTGGTCCACTGGATCCAGGTGAAGGGAAACACTCCTGTCCACTCCTACTTCTATAATAAGGACCAGTTGGAACGTCAGGACCAGCGCTTCAAACGCAGGACATCACTGTTTCAAGACCAGATCTCCGAAGGAAACGCCTCACTCAGGCTGACAGGGGTGAAGCTTGAAGACCGGGGCAGATACAAGTGCTACACCAGCACCACCAACGGCAACAAGGAGTCATTTGTTGACCTAAACGTGGAAGGTATGACATCCATGGTTGATGCTGAAACATCAAACAACAGCAAGAATTGCCTTGTATACAGATCAACCACAACATTATGACCACATGTGCAATCTAATGCAATCAAATACAGGTCTACAAAGCTTCTACATTGGTTGACATGGTCAGACCGGTGAACATTTTAATTTTTGATTTATAATTGAGGCCACATAGGTGGTGTTGGTGTAATGGAGTGCATTATATTTAAATATGTTCCTAAAATTTGGTCCCCACTTGAATGTTAATGGGGTGGTCAAAAATATTAAATTTAACTCAGCACCACCACCTGCTATGACTTCAGTATTATAAACAAAGTACAACTATCACCTTTCTGACCATGTCAGCAAAAACTGAAAATGTAGAAGCTTCTTAAAAGTAGACATTATGGTTGAACTGTTTTATTGGATTGCAATAGATTGCACATGTGGTCATTATCTTTTGACTGATTGGTGTATATTTACATTGCAATAACTACTGTAGTCAACCTAAATGATCATTTAAACTTCATTCCAGCTGTACATGTCTTGCACACACACCTTTGCCTTCATTTAGTAGGAGTGGATGTTTAAATCTAATGATGTACCAGAATGGTTTCAAATTTGATGTTTTCTAACAATTTGATGTTTTCTCTCTGTAACAATAGCTCATAACTTTAATATTTAGCATGAACCTTAGCTTGACATTCAAAAAGCTGATATTGTGTTGCTAGATATAGTAAACCTTGGTACTTATGGCTAGCTCTGACAAGCTAAATGAAAACTTCCAAGTTTAAGATAACCATCACCTGGCCTGTTACATTACACAGTGAAGTTGAGTAGACTGGTTTGTTTATCTGTTTTGACATTTTTTTACAAACCTGTTTGTTTTTTTGGAGCGGAACATAAGTGACAAAGAGACTAACAGGACCGCCATAAAGAAAGTATTTTACATCAAAGTGTTCGTTTAGACAATAATTCCCACAACTGCTCCTTTAAATGTATCGAGTTCTATCACAGAGTAAATGCTAAATACACAACATGGATTTAGTGAAACCTTATTTTCTCCATGCCACAATCTGTAGAGCTCTCTGAGATAAAACAAACACAAAAGTAGTGAGTAACCTTCCACTCCCAGTTACAGGAAGCTGATACCATTTTAATGGAAGGCTGTGTTGAAGGTCGTCTGGGTGATAAGGACGCTTGTCCAGTAAATGTGGTCTCTGAGTTTGTGGGAAATTAACTGTGATAGTTAGAAAAAAACTGAAAATAATCAACAGCTTTCAGTGATGAAATAGTTTTTTTAATATCTGTGTTTCTGTTTTTCCTCACTTGTTGAATACTGTAAAACTACAATTCAAACTAAAAAAAAAAAAGAATTGACAAAATTGACTGTGCATGGAAGAACAAGCATTTGCACAAATAAAGCTTAACTCTTTTGTGATTTATATTTGTATAATGGAATGTAATGTTATGGAGTACTGCCGGATGGAAGGCAGTAAAAAGTATGATTAGCACATGATTTTTTATTTGGCATGATGGGAGAACAAAGTCCTGTTGTAAATGTTGCTACTTTCATTCCGTTATAAATGAATGTTCTCCTTCCCTTGACATTATATTAACTTTTAACTTATATTAACTTAGTTTTCTGGTAAAGACAGAACAAGAAAATTGACAGGTTGCTTTTGTCTAGGACATAAAAATTCAAACGTTCAATGGCTTTCAAAAATGGAATAAAAAATGAGTAGCAAAAGAACAGAATCTTAATCAAGTCAATGTAAGTCTAAAAAGCTCCCAAAGAGACCTGAATGAGTCATCACCAGGTCTCCCACACCACAATTTTAAATACATGTTCCAAAATGTTTAACTTTTTCACAGCTCCACCCAGTAAAGTTGGAATTCAGCAGGTAGGAAACAGGATCACCTGCAGCTCAGAGGGGATCTACCCTATGCCTAAGCTCACCTGGTCCTCCAGTCCTCCAACCAATCTGAATAATGAAGCAATAGTCCAGGAGACTGAGCAGTTCGGTCTCCTGTACAACATCAGTAGCTCTCTGATAGTTCATGTCGGTGTGATTGATCTGGACTACAGCTGCACCATCAGCACTGGCAGAAACAACAGGACAGCAACTTTGTTTAAACCAGGTACGTTTTTCAAAGAAAACTTCTGGTCACTGCATGGGGTCCTTCAGGCTGCCTTAAACAGCTGATATGAAAAGTTCACATTGACATCAACAAAATCCTTACAAATAAACTTTGTCATTGTGTGTAATTCTTGTGTTTTGTCTTTCAGCTTCCATCAATATTTCAGACACTAAAACCACAATCCCCTGCACTTCTTCAAAGACTCACTTAAAAAGCCTAATTTGGACATTCAATCACAATCAAAACATCGTGATCCAGACCTCCGCCGAAGTCCCCTTTGAAGTTTCAGAGGAGTGGAGGAAGCACGTGAAGGATGTGTCTGAGTCAGGAAGCCTCGTGTTACAAGACTTAACATCACTTCAGGAGGGAATATACAAATGTGAACTTAGTACTGCTGAAGAGACTTATGTCTGGAGCACACTGTTGAGGATAAAGGAAAGTCAAAGTAAGTAGCACCTCTACAAAAGAACAGTTCATCTGAATATCTGGTTACTTGTTATATTACAGCTCCTGCAGTCCAAGTAATGTTCAAGTGTCCTTAAAGAAGACACTGAATCTCAAAATGCCCCTGATGGCATTGCTTTGAGCGAGAGAAAGATGAATGAACTGAATCTTTTTTCTTTTTCAGGCACTCCTAATGTTGCAGGAATTACAGTTGGGGTTATAGTCCTTTTGGTTGTATTGCCCATTTGCATCTTCATTATATATAAGAAGTGTAAAAAGGTAAATAACACTACTACAACTACCACTTCTACTAAAAATTAAGTACCTGTTGTTTGTACTAACGCTGATGTCTTGTGAACTCAGAAACACAGAACACGAACAAATGTCCTATGAATGTAAGTTAACTTTATGTTCTGGGGGGGGGGGGATCTCAGCTTTTGTTAAGCATAATGAATGGTTTAAAAAATAAGATAAGTCAATGAAGTGAAGATAAAAGCAAGAACAAATCCCTAAAAATAAATGTTATCATGCTTTCTTTGATAGTTAATGTTTTCTACAGAAGTCGTTTATGATGAAAAAGAATACATGCTGGTTGTTTGAGCTCGATGTTCTTCAGAACTTGATTCTGTTCAATTTTGTTTGCAGGGAAAATGGTGAAAGAAACGAAACAACATTTCTAGACTGTGGAACAACAACAGTCAGCCATGATGAAGAACAAGACCACAGTTGATGAATGTACACAAATATTTATTAGAGAAAGTGGAATCAAATGGCCGGTTGCTAAAAGGATCCCGAACGAAGGATTCAACATCGGGATGTATGAATGTGCTGGGATTAGATGAACAAAAAGTTCTCACATGAGTAGGTACATGTCTAACAGCAAATATGTCAAGTGTTGCTGTTGGTTTGGGGACAGACACATGGTCAACAGGAACGTGAGGAATACAAAGAAGAAATCCTTCCTGCATCTTATCCCATAAGCTCTTTTGTGAAGCGCCTCAAGATAACACTTGCTGTAAATTGGCACTATACAAATAATGATTGATTGATAACTGATTTACAGAGAGCAATTGCACCACAGGAGTCGAACAAAAACAGCATTGATAGAGCTTTTCAGTCTCACTCAGTGCACAATACTGATTTAACAACGTGAATGCTAAATCTGGTTTGAATTGTTGCATGAAAGTGGGCAGGAAGATATGTTTGATGATGGAGAATAGTTTTCACGCAATTACTTGAAGTGATTACAAAGAGACAAATGTTTTTATGAAAAACTGTGTTCATGAGTTTTATTTTATGAAAGCATATTTATTTAAATCTGTGTTGGTAGTCTTTTTTTATGTTTGATAAATATGATGAAGTGATTTTTTTAACAAGGGGTTTGAAAACATTGTGTATTTGTAAAATGTACAGAGTTCTACAGACTGTTCAGCCAGCGTAAAAATAAATAAAGTAAAAGTGCACCTTAACCTGTGCAGGAATGTTCAAATCTACTCCTTCTACATATATTTATTTGATCAAATAAAATATTTAAAACTATAGACTTAAGCTCATATTTGTTCATTCCATAACCTGGTATCAACCCTTTTCAGTAAAGACATGGTTGTTTCTAATATATCCACCTGTTTCACTTTCATATACATATCCTTAAGGTGGAGCTGCCTCCTGAGTCCTGAACTTGAAATGCCCACTTGGATTTACGGGAAAGGTATTTTTAGCACTATAGGGACTGGTCTATAAACAGAAATGCCTTTCTGTCAGTCTTTGGACGGGATTATCAAAACACCTGTTGGATAGTCATGAACTGAACCCAAAGGTGACACCTGCTGGAGAAATGTGTGTCTTACACTTCACAACTCCTAAACATGGCTCTATAGTCTATATAAGACAGAGGGATAATGGACATTCATATCAGGCCAGGAATCAGGTTTCCCGTATTTCATTAATGTTTTTTTATTTTTACTTTAGCTTTGGTTGACTGTAAAAAGATCACTCTGTGTTTGTCGAAACTGTTTGTAGTCAATCACACGTCAGCGGCATGTATTCGCAGTGAGGTCACTCCATTGGCACAGGATTGGCTGAGGAGCTATAGGCCTACTACTTGGAGAACATCGCCAAGACAGAATTACTGAAAACCAGAGACGCCCCTTTTCAGCTTAATTAAAGAAGTCTACTACTTCCTATTGGTTCCTGTCAACAGTAGGTGCTTTGTTTGTAAATGCTGGATTAATCCTGTCCGACAGTAAATAAATACAGCTGTGCAGTACTAACCCTTTGGTAATAACAGGCAGGTACAGCAGGATTCTCTGAAAAATTACCCACATTACACGTGAACAGAGAACACTTTTACGACCACAAAATTTAAAGATAAATTCAAATTATAATACTACTACGTACTAGCTGTATATCTGCTGATTAATTGAAGATCTTGCTTACTGCCTGAGCATAAAAAACACTTTTTAAGTCAAAGTGAACGGTATGGCTCTCAAAGTCTGAAATTGGAATCTGTCAAAAATGATTACTCAAGACAACGCTAAAAAATTGTGCTGACAGTTTTACCACATCAGATTTACCTACATTTCTGATGTTACTCGTCAAAGTTAACCTACACCTGATCCAACTGGTTTGCTCCCAGCACATAAACGTATCACGGACCAGTATATACATTAAAAATAACATTTTCTTTGTTCATTACGGTCTGTTTCCTTTGATTATAATCACACCATTGTTTTTCCATTCCAAAAGCTCCTATCTAAGCGTTAAGTTAAGTAACTCATTGATATTTTAAAACACTTTCTTGCGTACCTCTTCAGACGACTTTAGGCCAAGTTTGACCAACATAAATGGTCGAGCTGCCTTAACCTTTGAACAGGTTCAGCACAAGAAAACTGTTCATAATTTAAGGTAAAACGTTGAAACCTAACCACAAACTTGGTAGGCATAATAACTATACTTACTACTTTCACCAGGCTCCGATTGACTTCAAATCACTATTAATGGGGTCAGCCCCTAAGTTCCCACAGCCCTATGTTCCCACAGCCCTATGTTCCCACAGTTCTATGTTCTCACAGCTCTATGTTCTCACAGCTCTATGTTCTCACAGCTCTATGTTCTCACAGCCCTATGTTCCCACAGCTCTATGTTCCCACAGCCCTATGTTCCCACAGTTCCCATATTTCTAAGATTTTTCTCAAAATTAAACCCTTTGTTCCCACATTTCTAGGACATTTTCAAAATTAGGTCTTGTGTTCCTACATTTCCCTTCAATTTAAGCCAGCGCAGTAGACTTGATGACACTGACAGGTTGACACAGAGGAGTTTTAACGTTTCCTCCATGAGCCTATGACGCCTCCAGAGGGCTGGAAAGTGACTCCAAGCATCCCAGGAGCACCCCCTCTCTATGCCAATCCGACTTTCCAGAGGTATTGATGCACTGCAAACTATGGTTTGCGTCCAGTTGCTGCGCTTCATTCGACTGATCTGACCGGAAGCTAGTCAATGCGAGGCCTCTGTGCTACTTAGTTTAGTTTGTTTATTTAAAAGGACAATGTGCACTTACATTAAATGATTGCAATAAACAAAGAGATGGGCGCACCAGATTTAGCTAAAAGCTACACTCCATCTGTAGTCCATTGCTACTGGATAATAGGTTGGGTGTAATTGGCTACCAAATTGGGAGAAAGGGGGATAAAATCTGATACAAAGTTATGAAAAAGGAAATGTGGGAACATAGGGCTGTGGGAACATAGGTCTGTGGGAACACAGGGCTGTGGGAACATAGAGCTGTGGGCACATAGGTCTGTGGGAACATAGGGCTGTGGGAACACAGGTCTGTGGGAACATAGGGCTGTGGGCACATAGGGCTGTGGGAACATAGGTCTGTGGGAACACAGGTCTGTGGGAACATAGGGCTGTGGGCACACAGGTCTGTGGGAACATAGGTCTGTGGGAACATAGGGCTGTGGGAACATAGGGCTGTGGGAACACAGGTCTGTGGGAACATAGGTCTGTGGGAACACAGGTCTGTGGGAACATAGGGCTGTGGGAACATAGGTCTGTGGGAACATAGGGCTGTGGGCACATAGGGCTGTGGGAACATAGGTCTGTGGGAACATAGGTCTGTGGGAACACAGGGCTGTGGGAACACAGGGCTGTGGGAACATAGGTCTGTGGGAACACAGGGCTGTGGGAACATAGAGCTGTGGGCACATAGGTCTGTGGGAACATAGGGCTGTGGGAACACAGGTCTGTGGGAACATAGGGCTGTGGGCACATAGGGCTGTGGGAACATAGGTCTGTGGGCACACAGGTCTGTGGGAACATAGGGCTGTGGGCACACAGGTCTGTGGGAACATAGGTCTGTGGGAACATAGGGCTGTGGGAACATAGGGCTGTGGGCACACAGGTCTGTGGGAACATAGGTCTGTGGGAACATAGGTCTGTGGGAACATAGGTCTGTGGGAACATAGGGCTGTGGGAACATAGGTCTGTGGGAACATAGGGCTGTGGGCACATAGGGCTGTGGGAACATAGGTCTGTGGGAACATAGGTCTGTGGGAACACAGGGCTGTGGGAACACAGGGCTGTGGGAACACAGGGCTGTGGGAACATAGGGCTGTGGGAACATAGGTCTGTGGGAACATAGGGCTGTGGGCACATAGGGCTGTGGGAACATAGGTCTGTGGGAACATAGGTCTGTGGGAACACAGGGCTGTGGGAACACAGGGCTGTGGGAACACAGGGCTGTGGGAACATAGGTCTGTGGGAACATAGGTCTGTGGGAACATAGGGCTGTGGGAACATAGGTCTGTGGGAACACAGGGCTGTGGGAACATAGGCACGCTCCCCTGTTGGCTATGCACTGAGCTTCCTCCATTCATATTTTGTACTCAAGTAAAGTCAACATATTTAATAACCTTCCCAATTAATTGTTTTACAAATATAAATGTACTGTAGCTATTTGACAAACGTTATGGGGTTAAAAAGTTTCAAAGTTGCATAAAATGATAATACACATGTATACAGATACAACTTGAAGTAGCTACTTGAGTAAACATACTTTTTTTGTATTCTACCTCAAAATAAACTTAATGCAAAAATTAAACTGCAGACATCACCTGTAAACAGACTACAACAGAACAGGCAGTTTTAATACAGAAATAGTTAAACAAAAGTTACAACCATCTCTAAAATTGTTGTTGTATCGATGTTATTATAACTCTGTAGTCACTGGCTACTCTTATTCATTTCTTGTGTTCTTCACCGCAATCATCACCTGTGAGGTTTAAAGTAGCTTTTAGCACAGACTCAGAATATAGAATAGGCTTTTGCTGTTGGATGGATATTCTCTCGCTGGGAGGAGCAAGCGAACAGCCAGGTCAGGAGAATATCTGCTTGACACCACCCAAAGTCAGACCGAGGGGATAAGTATTGCAAACATTTCCTGTTTCCAGGCATTGTGTAATCCTTTCCTCCCTGAGAGAAAGGCTAATTCAGCCGGCTCATGTGGGAGTCTCTCTGTTGCCATGACCTCTCTCCCGCAGGCTACACATAGACTGTAAATATTAGCAGTGCTGAAAGAAGAGTACGACGTATCAAAGAAGATGAGTGGGATAAAACGTGTCATGTTTTTTTATGTTCTTTTTTATCTAAAAGGATTTGCAAAAGGAGGTGAGTGAGGCTTTGTTATTCCAGTGTAAACATAAACCAGAGATTGAACTTTGTATACAGGAACGTTTGAATAAAGTTCTGTTGGTTTTCATGCGATGTTTGGCTGAACAGAGCTATGTCAAAGTTTCTGAAGACTGGCCTAATTCATTCGTAGCAGTTTTAAGCAAGAGTATGAAACATTTGCTAAAACAAGCTGGACTCTAATCTTTTCTGTGAAGTTTAAGTTTAACACACATCTGTGATATATTTGAACTAATATGAGCAACAAAGCTGTCTTCTTCTGGGGGGAAATGTCAAGTCACAGCCACCTTTATTGAAAATCTGGAGCTGCTAACATAAAGTTGTTTGTTCTGTGCGGTGATTCAACACATTATGGAGAAGAAAGTATACACTTTCTTTGTGATGATTGATGTCATACGACAGCAGAACAAATGGCATCAATCCAAAGTTTACAATTACTTTGTTACGTTGAGAGAAAAATGCATGCCATCTTGTCAGATTGGTGTGAGTCAATGAAACAGGGTGTAACCAGAGAAAAACACTTCTGGCCGAGCCTGCCTTACAATCCACAGCTGGCAAATGTTTCATGTTTTAAATTCCTTAAGTAATATAATCTTTTGTCAACTTGAGAAAGACAAACATGAGAAAGTTCTATCTTATCATCTCTCAGATTTCTGCCGCTGACAGAGGTGGCAACAAACCGTTAAACTCATCCTATGAGACAGAATAGTGCACAAGCATTACTCTCCAGTGATCAGGAAAATCTTTCTCTTGCACATGCAGTCTTTTCTTGCGAGCACCAGAAACCATCTTGTGCGCATGCAGAACCCTCTCCTGGGAACACAAAACTCTCTCGTAGTCACTGGATATTTCCTTGTTCACTGTGAGCACCTGAACCTTTTTTTTCTGCCTCTGTCCCCTAAGGGGCTCCGTACATTGGTCATATTCCTCCGACTCATTCAACCTGCAGCTTGTGAATATTATCATAATAGTTACTAGTAGTACCAGATGACATTAAATTGATCAACCAGTGTGTCTTCAAGGGGGCTGTAGTATCCAAAGAGGAACTTTGTCTACCTACATGAGGTATATGAGACTTTTAAATGTCAGTTGAAAAACATACGAGTCTTACCCAACTCAGAAAATAAAAATACTCAAAATCATTACAAATTGTAAAGGTAGCATTGCTAAATTACATCTTATATTTCATATTTGCAATGGAAACTGTCTTAACTGTTGATTGTCATGACAAAGGCCGCCATGTTCAAACTTTTGTTGATTTATGTTGTTTAAATTTCTGCAACGCCAGAATGTTTATGGAATGGCAGCATAAACTCAAGAAAATAAATCTATCAACATTAAAGCTGAGACGCAGAGGAAGAAGCCACTGATTAGAGAGGCTTTTGTTTCTACACAATTTTTCAAAAGTTAGGCTGTAATTGACTGAAATATATTTCTTGGGGGGTATATCATTGAAAAACACTTTTATAACCACTATTGTACTATTCTTTTAAATAAAAGCACCATCAGGTTTCACTGTTGTTTTGGGCCGTTTTCAATGCTTCCAAAGAGTGCATCCAAGTTAACAAAAACAATTTGAACTACAAGGTCACTTCTTAGACTGACTTTTAAGTTTCTTCAATGATTTTTTAACCCATTTTAAACACATTTCACTACATGCAATTCTGCTTTTTCTGAGTCTATATTCTGCACACCTGGAAGATCCACAATTCAGGTTATTAAAACTGTTCATATAAGGAAAACCACATCTTCTAACCTTGAAGAGGACATCCCTTCTAAAAAAAATACCTCCTAAAGGGGTTTAAGAGATCAATCTGACAGACTGAAAGATGATTCATACATTTGTAAATTTGGCAAAATTGATTTTTGAAATGATTGTCCTTGTTACCCACAAAATAAAAGGTGAAATTAAACATAATCAGGAACTATATTTGCCATAAAGGATGAAGAATAGTTCGAAAGGAAGTGCTCTTACAATACTACAGTATATACAACTTTTTACAGACGTTATTGACTTTGTTGTTTTTGTGCGACTGTTTTTATATATGCTGTTGTCATGAAGTTTTCTGTTTGTCACTTGAATGTAGTCGCCGTTATTTTCTCAGACTTATGTCTCATGTTTCTTCTTCAGGTGCTGCAGATGTAAAAACAGTGTTTTGTGGTGTTGAAGAGAGCTGCATCTTACCGTGCACATTCCCAACTGGAGAAGATGTAGTCATCTCCTGGAAAGAGACAACAACAAAAGAAATTCTCCTCCACTACTACAACAACCAAGACCATCCCAAGAATAAAGCCCAACGCTTCAGTGGCAGGACGTCGTTGAGCTCTGAAAAAGAGGCCTCACTCCGTCTGACAGGGGTTACAGTTCAGGACGAGGGAAGATATGAGTGCTATGTTAGCATACCAGATAGCCCAGCAAAACAGTCAACAATGGACCTAAAAGTGGACGGTACGAGAAACACAAAACACAAAAACTAAGTTGATAAATAAATCAATTGTTCTTTATAACCAAAGTTATTTCAGGACACTTAACAAAATACAGACTCTTTGTTTTAGCCCATTATTCACAGAGATGAAACATTAATCCAACATGAGAAGAATAGTGTGAAGTCCCCTCTAAAACTCCTGTAATCCAGATGTGGTCATGAAAAGTCTGTACCTGGATGAAGTAGATGAAAAACTGGATTGGATCATCATTTTTATCTGGATGAAACTTTCTGAACATCCAGTTTTTCACTCAAAGTTATCCTAATCCAACTCAAAAGCTTTGAACACCACAAAATGGATATTTTATCTGAATAAAATCCAAGATTGGATTACCTGATGTTATTTTATTTACATTAATTTATTATTATTATTATTATTTGCCTTTGATCTACCAGATTTCAATATGTAAAGGGAACTCGTAATTTCCTGATCCTGGATAGTAAAAAAACCTTCTGAACATCTGGGCCCTGGTCTCCCACTTCAATAACCTGTCTTTTGCAGCTCCGCCACGTAAAGTCAATATCCAGCAGGTGGGAAACAGGATCACCTGCAGCTCAGGGGGGATCTACCCTCAGCCTGAGCTCACCTGGTCCTCCAGTCCTCCAACCAATCTGACTGTAGCAGACACACCAACTGTCCATCAGAAAGAGAAGCTCTACAGCATCAATAGCTCTCTGATAGCTCTAAATGTCTCCAATCTGGACTACAGCTGCACCATCAGCGCTGGCAGAAACAAGAGGAGAGCAACTTTGTCTAAACCAGGTAACTTTAAACCAACCTGCAGTCAGTGTGAAGCTGCATGCCTCAGGCTGGCTTAAATGTTGCTTATAACAAAGTAACATGATCCTCAAAGAATGACTTATTATAATTCAGAATGTTTTGAATCTGTAACCACAGGGGGCTAAAACATTTTTTTAATTGATTTCGTTTTTTTCTTGTCCGTTCAGCTTTTATCAACATTTTCAACACTGAAACCACGATTTCCTGCAATCAGAACATCACAAACACCTCCCCAACAGACTTTACCTGGAGATTCAACCACAGTGAGGTCATCCTGAACCGAACAACGGCCAACGACTCCTACACAGTCCCAGCGGAGTGGAGGGTGTACGTGAAGAATGTTTCTACGTCAGGCAGCCTCATTTTGAAAGACTTAACTTCAGATCAGGAGGGGATATACACGTGTGAAGTGAACACAGCTGAGGAGGCTTATGTAACAAACACCTTTCTTAAGGTTTTAAAAGGTAAGACAAAACAAAGTCAGAGAGGTTTGTGGGGAATAGTCTGTCCTTTTTCTGCATTGTTAGGTATAACTTAACAAGAGACAAGCACCGCTAATTATTTCAACTCTAAGGGCTTTGAAAGATTTTGCTGAACATTGGGAACTAACCTGGCATCAGGCCACTCAGACCGCTACACTGGCTGCTCTCATGTAGCGTTAGATGTTTTACATTTTATGTAATGGCAGGACGCTTCTTGTTGGTGTATACTATGTGCAGCATTTCAGAACCCATAAAAATCCTTCAGAGGTATTCTAGTTGTCATCACACTCTTGGTAGTTACATCTGAATAAAGTTTGATTGCCTGACTCTTTTTCTGTTTCAGACACCTCTGTTAATACTGCGGCAATTGCAGGTTCAGTGATTGGAGCCTGTTTGTTTTTGGCAGCAATCACTTTCCTATTATGGTTTTTCTTAAGAAACGGACAAGGATACAGGACGGTTCGGTATGTATTGTTATATTACTGGACATGTTCCTTTTCTTCTTTCTATTTAAGATTTCTTTTTGGGCGTTTCTGCCTTTATTTGACAGGACAGTGGATAGGATAGGACATTAGGGGGAGAGAGAGAGAGAGTTGGTAATAACATGCAGTTAAGGAGCCACAGGTCAGACCCAGACCACCCGCTTGGAGGACTATAGGGCACAACATAACCACTAGGCCATAGACATCCCTGTATTACCTGTTCTTAATTATATAGCACTGTACTTGACTGATACGTCAAAGCAGAATACAGTTTTCATTGAGTTACATTTGTCACATTTAGTCTATTATTATGATATTAAGCACTAAGTTCAGGGCATGAATTAATCTATTGGTGAGGATTTGTGATGCAAGTTTTGTATAATTTTAATGCTGTGTATATGTTTTTGTTCCGATCTAATGGGATTAATGAATCCTTCCTCTTCTTTTTTTAGGTTAATATTGGGTCTACAGACCAACAACTGAAAGGAGACGGACATAAAGTGACAGGAGTTATAGAAGTTAGAGTGTTGATGACGTGCACTGAAAGGCCAAGAGCTGGAACCAAACCAAAGCCTACTGTGGTGAAGGCACAGCATCAATACATGAGTCACACACTCTACCAACTTGCTGCCTGGCATTCCCCTCCCCCCTATTTCTGCATTCTGATGATAAATTCTCAAGGCAAAAACATAACATTTTGTTATGTTTTGTTTGAGCCCTAAGTTTTGTAATGTTTGCAGACCAGTGAGAGAATGCTGGATAAAAACGATTCCTATTGATCTGTGCATATGAAGACATCGGTCACTCTGTACAGTTCTTCATGAAGAATGTATTAAATGAGTGTCGACAAATAGTCCATAGAGAAATGAATGTAGAAATGGAGAGGGAATGAAGATGAACCTCTCCACATGGGATTAAAGGATGAAATAATACTTGATGCACTTATTTTTAGCACTGGAGCACTCCAAAAAAACAACTTTTACTTGTGTTGGAGTTTGGAGAATCAATTGTTGAATTGTTGTCTGACCTCACACACACACACACACTGTATGCATCTCTGTGAGAGACAGCAGAGGGAATGCATGCATTTGAACGCACATTAATCTGTTGTAGAGTTTGTAATTCACTGTTTTCTTCTGAAACTCAGGATGGAAAGCTAAAACTTTATGACATTTAATACAGCTGTTTTTTTTTTAAAACAGGCAAGCATACAAACCATGATGAATTAATTGCTTCTTGATTGATAATCTACTGAAAAACCATCAGGAGTTAAATTCTAGATGGACATCAGGCGATAGATCAAAGAAAAACAACGTACTTGACAGCAGATTAGCTAGATTAGATGGTTCACTGATTGGGTGATTCTAAATTGAGGCAGTCTCTTCGGTGGTAAATATGTATAAATATATACTGTACGTGTATATATATATATATATAGAGAGAGAGAGAGAGAGAGAGAGCTAGTGTGGGAATTATTTTTCATTTTCTTTAAGATTTATCTTTTTCAACACACCTGTCACACATTCAGGTGTGCAGAGGTTTTTTTAAACTGTGTATAAGAATATGAATATCCACATTTCAATACCACATTTCAATCACAAAATGCCAATTTGCATCTGGCTTAACGTTAAAGCTCCTGTGAGGAACTGTTGGAATCTTTTTGTGGGCTTTACAGAAGCATCAGCATTCAGTTCAGAGAATTTCACAACAGTTAAGAAGAAAAAAAGATTTAATGTTGGCTAAAGTAACAAAGTTTGAAAGTTAAATGTTCCTATAAGCAGGCTGCCAGGTTTGTTCACTGCATTCATCAAAAATAAGCCATAATTAATCTGTAACACCTGCTGCAGCTTCAGAACAAATTCTGAGGTGCTCGATTGACTACTTTCGTCTTATTCATGAATGGTTTTGTTTTTTTGTAACTTAAAGTTGACGTGTGTTTGTTTCTGTATTTTTTTACTGCATAAATTAATTTGGATTTTTTTTCTCTTGTTCTGCTTGAATGTTATGATTAAGATCATACCGTTGGTGCTAAATGCAAATCCCATCAACCAACAGGGTTTTTATTAGTTTGTTGTGTCTTTATGTAATTAAATTGATATCCATATTCCAACAACCAAAACCAGACAATAGATACGAAAATAAAATCAAGATGTCTGCTGTGTTTTAATTTTTATTCAATCCACATGAATAAAATCATGGTAACAATATACTGATTTAGTTTTTCACTTCAATTTTAAGTTAGAAAAAATGCACAGCCCTGGGACAAACGAAAACAACTAAGAAGCAATAAAGCTGTGGATTCAAACACTGATATTAACACATAACTTTGTGATGTGTGTGTGTGTGTGTGTGTGTGTTACAGCAGGCGTGGGTTCTCCTCTCTGTAGTTGTGTGGGTCTCCTTTGAAGGGCAGGTGTGGAGGGTGGTTGCAGATGCCCATGAGGAAGATGATGATGGTCCCAATGGTCATCACCGGGGTAACCAGGAATAAACAGAGACGGTCCACAGTACGAGCAATACCACTCCAGTTATCTTTCTCCTGCAAAGACAAAAAACTCAATTTCTACATTTGATTTATATTCATTATCAATATTATGTGGACACCTGCTCGCTTGGACTCCCTGCTGCGTAAACACAGCATATTGTGTTGTTTCATAAAAATTGAGGCCTTGTCTTTCTGTCTTTGCTGTCTCCTCTAACAGCCTGTGGACTTTCTCTTAGTAAAGTTTTGACTGAAAATCAAAGGAATGTGATTGGTAATTTATTGGTTCTCCTGAGTGCCTTTCCTTTAGCTCCCCCTGGTGCCAACAGTGTGCAACAGCAGCAAATTCCAACATCAGAGCGAGGACAGCAGGCGACTGATGTGGGTCGAGGTTGGTTTTGAACCACATTGCTCTCAGTTGAAAACAGCATCATCAATGTCACTACTCCCTCACCGACCAATCAAAATAAGAAAGGGACAGGATATCAGCTTTGTCAACAGCAATTGTGGAGGAGGAACTAATCTGACACGTCTATTCGAGGAGACAATTTATTTTACTGCCAGGACTCGATTCCTTTACATTGTTTTCATGTTATCTTCAATAAAAGCACATATTTAGCACATAAAACTAATACAGTCATTACAGAAGGAAGTGGAGGTTAAATCTTGTAACCTACCAACAAAAGCACAGGTAAGAAGCGCTCTGAAACAGAGTTCCAGATAAAAGGCACAAATTGGCGAGCTTGCAATTACTTTGTCAGCTAGCGTTACAAACAGCATTTTTTCCCCTGAAAACTTCACACAGAACCTTTCAGATGGATAACAGTAACTCTACTCTAATCTACTCCTCTCTATGGGTCATCATCCTGTCTTTCCCTCCCTCTCACCTCGTTGTAGTCGTTCTTGTTGCGCATGTGTTTGATGATGTAGTTTGCTCCATCTACAGCCGGCTTGATCTCTCCATACAGCTGATCTGTCACGCCTCCATCCTCCTGTGGCTTCACAACTACACAAAAACACACAGGACACAGAGCAGGAATTCACTAATGAATCTTTGATAGTCTCTGTCTTGAGGCAATGACAAAATGAGCTCACTTCCATGAAGTAGCAAGCGGGACAAGATTATTTACAAAGTATGGACTGAATGAGTTGAAAGCTTATACAGTTTCTCGTGCATAGGTTACACATTAATACAATGTAGTTGGATAGTTAATTCATTGAGGAAAATAGTCTCTGATTTAAGCATCAGAAAACAACCCAGCACAATGATGAAAACAAACATCAACATTAAAGAAAACATAAGCATTGAAAAAACAAAAATTTAGGTTATTTAATGACAGAAAAGCTAGTTTTGAACGGTCGTAATATTCTCCTGTACTCTTGTCATTCAGCATTCAGAAGTTCATAAAGTTATCACCACTTTGAACACGGTTGATTCATTGTTAATTGACGTACTTGATGCGTGTGTGGTTCGAGTCATCAGTCCGTGTCTCACCGACTGTCTCTCAAACATCAGATCGCTGCGGGACTTGACGCTGTAATACTCCTCCGCAGAGGCGATGTAACCCACTGAGCTGGATCGCCGTGGCAACGCTGAATCCCAGTATGGCTCCGCCTCAGTGGGGCGGGACATACGCAGGATGCGGGGCAGTCGTTCGAGGAAGAACTGGACAGACAGAAGAAATAATGTCCGCATGTCTGAAGTCATGATTGTTTCCCAAGTTTGGTTTAAAATGAGCGGACTGTGTTTGCATGAGTATCTGTGTGTGTGTCCAGTTGTGTTTATTGTGTGTTATTATGAATGTGTGCGTGTTTGTTACCTGTTTGGTCCACTCAGACATGACATGAGTGCTTGGTGTCCTGAAGTGCAGGTTAAGGACGACCACACAGTTCAACACCACCACTGTCACCAACACCATGATGAACATCAAGTATCTAAGACACACACACACACACACACCCATGTACACACACAAAGCCGGGCAAACACAGACACACACAGATACAGACAAACACACGCATTTTTAATAAATTCTGTTTAAAAATTTGAGAGTTTTTTACTTTTGTAGGACAACTTTTTTTTTTCTTTTTTCTTTTTCATTTGATGCTTAAATGTGTATTTCTTTTTTTGATGATAAGTAACTTTTTGAATAACCAGAGTAAAAATGTCACCCCCCTAAATCCCCCACAACAACATTTTACGAGTGTGTACGTGTGTAACGTACTTGACAATCAGGGGAACAGACATGGAAGTCTCCGGCAGCCTTTGAGAGATCAGCAGCAGGAAGACAGACTGAGCCAGCAGCACCGAGATGGACAGAGTCATCTTCTCACCACCTGAGGACACACACACACAACATGTGTCATTGTTTATATGAAGACACTGAGGTTGATCTTGTGGAGGTGTTTCTGTGTCTTTTTTCAGTTGGTACTTAAATTGTTATTGTTGTTTTCATTTTTGAAAATCTACAACCCCATTTCCTTAATGTCAACAATTTGTAAAATGTCAATAAAAACAGAAAGTGATGATTTGCAAAACATTCAATCCCATAACTGATTGAGTTATGGGACACAAATAGCACTAAAACATGTTGAATGTTGAAAAAGAGAAATGTCATTGTTTTTGGAAAATAACATGCCCAATTTCAATGAGTCCAACACATTTTTAAAAAAAGTTGGGACTGTGCGAACGAAAGACGGGAAAAGTTTCACAATGCATGAAAAACTCCAGATTGAATATCTCACAGTTAAAGTGGCAACAGGTTAGTAACATGATTGGGTATGAAAAGAGTATCCCAGAGAGACTAAATCTGGCAAATAGTGCAACACTTTGTTAATAATGTTTTTGACATAAAATTGCAAAGAACTCGAGGATTTCATTGTTTACAGAACATGATACATATCAACAGCAAATTCAGAGAATCTTAAGAAATCTCTGTACGTAGGGGAAAAGGACAAAAACCAATATGTGTTGGCCCTGCATCAAAAACAGACATGATTTGTGGTGGACATCAATGCAAAGGCTAAGAAACACTGTCAAATTAATGCCTATGAACATAGTTCTGAAACTCTGCCATGCAATAAGGAAACCGTTTATAAACTAGATCCAGAAATGTCCGTCCTGAGAAAAACTCTCCAGAGTTTGTGAGCATCAAATTTAAAAACAATTACATTTCTCATTTTTATATTTTGATATGTTGTCTTTGTTCTTTTTTTCAATTGAGTACGGGGTTTCACAGTTTTCTAATCATCATATTCTGTTTTTGACATTTTACAACTTTTAGGAAATCGGGTTGTAAACGAAACCTTCTAGGAATCTCATTCAACACACTCCCAGGGGCAACCTAAACGTGAGAACTGTGTGAGTCTAAGTCATGAAATTCATTTTTAAAAGCTCATACTGAAGTGCCCTGCAGTTAAAATAATAAAGCGGGGGACTATGTGCACTGACTGTCAGCAGGGAGGTAGTAGACGAGCGAGGCCAGGAAGGAAATGAGCACACAGGGGATGATGATGTTGACGATGTAGAAGAGAGGTTTGCGTTTGATGACCAGGTAGAAGGTGATGTCCTGGTGCTTGTTGCTCTCCATGGGAATGTGCTTGTAGGTGTTTCTCTTGGCTGGACGGTGGATGATCTCCCACTCGCCGTTCTCTGACATCAACAGAAAAGTGAAGAACACAGAAGGAAAGTTTAATGAGGTTAGAAAAGTGACAAATGACAGGGTTCATGCAACCACTTTATCCGGTAAATTCCCATGACATTTTTGACAAATTCTCATGAATAAACATTCTCTGAAACGTCTATGTATACCTGGACAGTGAGAATAAAAACCTAATTTACACAGCTGTCCATTCAGGCGTCTCTGCTCGTCAACACAGTGGGATAGCAAAGGTGTATGTGTGTGTAAGCATGTAAAAGGTTAGCAACTTTAACACCAGCACTAGCACACGTCTGCACATCCCACTAAACTCATGTAAACAAAAGTGACAGCATCGCACAATCATTACATACAGAGGAGAATCCTGTGACGTTACAAGCCCCTTGTCTACACATCAATACCTTGAACAGAGTTTCTGAAAATCTTCACCCTGCAAGGACTTTTCCAAAATGTGCCGTTTCAGAGACCTAAAACGCAGTTCGCGTGAGTACGAAAACTTCGCTTTCAAAAAAATACCCGCCTACGTGTGGACACTAGAGAGAAAGTCATCTTTTTCATTTCATATATTCCTGTTACTATTTCCATCCATTCGTTGAGGCTGGGGGACTCAGGTTTATACCATCTCAACGTAATTCATTTTTTAACTAACATTAAATACTTTGTGGGTCAAGCTGATATTCTTATTTGCATAAAGCTGGACCACTGGCAGGTACGTATGAGACAGTAACACTTACCGGTAAAGCCCTCAGGGTCAATGATGATCCACTCCACTGTGAATGTGTTCTCATCTTCCCCCTGCTCCTCCTTCAGAAGCATCCTGATTTCTTTGGCATTGTAGGTCAGAGAGCTGCAAAGCAACATGTGGAATGGAGGCCAAATGCAAAAGTCAGGTCAAAGTGAAGCAAAATCCAACCCTCCAGGATATGTCTACAAAATAAACCACATCATGTCTTTGTTCATTACATCTCCTGGAGGAGCACCACTTCATCTGTTTCTGATCAGTCTCAGTTTAACTGTCAATAGTAAGTCACACAGAGGTTTCACTCTGACTCACTTCAGCAGTATGAACCAAAGGTTTGCCGAAATAACCTCAAGATGCAGATTTCAGCTGAGCACTGATAGGCTTCCGTGACAGCATCAAGTAGATATTTAGCTCAAGTTAAATTTTTTGACCGATAACAGATAGTTATTTGACATATTTGCACAAAGAAAACATGTAAACTTAAAATGTTCTAGCCTTTACGTGAAGCCACACAGGACAGCACAGGATGTGTTATGGTTGAAGTGCCTTACACAAATTTGAGTGTGCAGTTCTGCCAGTCGAAGGGGAAGTAGTTGACATTGATGGAGCAGGAAGAGCGGAAGATGGCGGGAGGTAACCAGTAGCAGAGACCGTCAGGATACACCAGAACGTTACTGTAGTAGGCTACCTCAAACTGGGCATCGTTACTGGCAGAGAGACAAAAGGCAGGTCAGATTTACAGTGATCATATTGCAGGAGAAGCCCAATCTAATACATTGACATAGTGCAACAATCTGGGCAATGTTTTTTTAAGTAATCATATTGGATTAGTGTTATTGGATTGAATCAAATCTTGAGAACAAGTTGTTCTGAAGAGTCAATCCGTTTGCACAGTGTGAGCACATAAATCTGTAGTTTGTACGACTGAATCATTTACGGCGCACGACCAGTTTGATTTCACCACTACTTTTTATCGTACAGTGTAAGCCGGGCTCACAAATTCAACTGTACAAATTTACAAAATACCCACTAATTTCACCTTCTTTCAAATGAAAAAAATGTATGTGCTTCAAGAGCTTCTTTAGGCTGTTTTAAATCACAAACTCAGTAAGATGACATTTTCAGTGCTTACTCATCCCAAGAAAACCTTTTTTGGAAACTTAAAAGCTCATTAAAATTTTTAATATGAATAATATAAAGTATAAATGGGGCGATCATTCAGCTCTTTTGATTTTTTACACAAAATACTTTTGCTTGAAGAACGTCAAATTGTTTGGCCATAGGTGCGATATCTGTTGAAAGAGTGAGGAACGGCCGATAAGGACACTCAGCCGATGTATCGGTGCATCTCTAGTTAAAATGTTAATGTATGAAAGGGAAACTAAATCTCACTTGTTCTCCAGCACAATCTCTGGCAGCCACATCATGCTGGGCGGGAGACGAAGAGTCGCGATGCCATCAAACTCTGACACATTCCACGACAGCCGGTAGTCGTACCACGTCTATCCCCACACACATTTATAGTGAGTGAAAAAACAAGTATTCAGGAAGAAACTATCAGTGGAGAGAATCTTTACTTACATGATCGATCCATACGTTAGTCAGCAGCGTCTCGTCAACCTCTTTCTAAGAAACAAACAAGTTAGAAGAATTAACTCGTTCCTGATTCTAGGATTGATCTCTTCCAAGTATTTATGAAACAAACTTGTTTTTTATTGGATGTATTGTATTTGATAGAATTGTTTTACATAGACATTTAAAGATATTGTTAGCTTGGATTCATTATTTTGTACCAGAGAGATGAGGTTAGAGAGTGTAAGTGCGAGATAAACATCAACGGCGTCCTGCTGCTTCTCGGCAGGACGCAGCTCTTTGTTGTATCCTCTCTCTTTAAACAGGTGGTTGATCAGACGCTCCTCCTCGTTTCTGCCCCAGCACCCTGAAACACACAAAAAGATGTTAACACTCAGAAGCTCTCAATTAAATCAAGAAACACATTTTCCAAACACCAGTGTTATAAGAAAAAACATCTCCAGAAACTTTTGCATGATCCCGAGATTCTGAAAAACTTTTTGAGATCTTGAGGAGCTCGCCCAAGAAATGTTTACAGGATCGCAAGAAACTTTTGCTAGACCAAGAATCTTTTCTTTTCTTTTTTCATTTTGAGAGATTCTGAGAAAGCTATGCAAGTTCTGGTAAAATGTTATTAGATCCCAAGAAACTTAGGAGAAATCCTGAGAAACCTTTGCAAGATGCTGAGAGTCCTTTAAAAATGCATAAATATTTTGTAAGATCTGAGAACTCAATTTCAATTTCTAATTCAGAAGCAGAGAGGAATATCTGCAATGTAAGAGCGCAAGCATCTGTGCCTCATGTACAAAGATCAGGCAAATGTAAGCTGCCAGCTCGGACGATCAAAATCAGGTTGTAGCTTGCTGTCTACCTAACTGTGGTTGAAAAAATATGTCAGTTTTGTTTCTCTGACGAGTAATTGGCCCAGGAAGGTAAATCCTGCGAATATACTTGTAACAATACTGAAGCCTTTTGGTGCCTGTAACTAAAAGTAGAAACTCACTAGAATGAAAACCTTTGGATCTCACAAAATTTGTTCTTGATCAACCTACTGTTTCCCGTCCATGTCCCTTCAGGGGGGATCAGTATGAATCCACAAAAACCCTCCCAGACCCGCAGAAAACATTTACAGATTTATAGAAGTTCCAAACACGAGAAAAAGTGTCCAGCTTTTCACGCATAAATCAAGTGTTTGTTGATACCAAAGTGACAGAAATAAACTGTAAATAAAGAATATCCACACACACACACACACACACACACACACACACACACACACACACACACACACACACACACACACACACACACACACACACACACACACACACACACACACACACACACACACACACACAGGGAAACAAACATGGTATGTGAGTGTGTGAATACTTTCATGCCGGTCATGTTTCAGGTTATGATGACAGCTGCTCTGAGGACTACCACTGCTGCTGTGACACCAACTGGCATCCACTCACAAAGGTACAGACATTTTCCTCATGTCAATAACCAAATACTTCTGGTTTATCTCGCCGCCATATTGGTTTGTTATATTACATCAATATTTTCTTTAAGAAAACAGCCCAGTAAGGGTCAGCCACTGAGATGCTGAAGCTGCAACAAATCCACTAATTATCTTCCTTTAATCTTGTGATTTTCATGTTTATTCATCTTATTTTGAGAAATATTACACTGATGCAGCACTGCAGCGAACAACCTATTGTTTTATGATTTATTCATCAGATGCTGTTTTGAGAAATAATTGTTTGGTTGTTGAAAAGTTGTAAAATACTTTAAAAAAAACATTCAGTCAAAGGCTCTTAAATCACAGGCTCACATCATCAAACTACTCGTCTTGTACGACTATTATACGTTATAAAATAAAACACCTTAAATATATATTTTTTACGCTAATGTTTGTCATATTAGAAAGAAAATTTCAAACAAACTATTGCACAATGTCAAAATTGTACAAATACACTGCCATGCTCTCTCTCTTCCGCTTGTTGCAGCTTTAAGCTAAAAATATGGTATATAGTGTAGTATTCATTACTATGATCATGAAAATAACAGAGCTGCGTTTTAAAACATGTCACCTTACATGTGATTACTCAATAGTTTGGACCAAGTTATAGTAACTTTGCAACACAAGTGAAATCTGAGGGTTAACTTTTATAAAACCCAGCAGTGACTCACCAGACGAGAGCAGAGCGAGCAGGAACAAGGGGCCCAGAGCTGCAGGCTGAAGCTTCATGGCTGACTGCTGCTGAGAAGTGCGACGTCCTTTTACCCACCGACCTTCTGCCAAAGCCTTAAGAGAGAGAGTGACAGGCAGCAGCTGCAGAAACACAGAGGACAGAAAATAGAAAACACAGAGAGAGCAGCCGGCTGCCACTCTGAGCCGCCCTCTGTACGGGAAACAGACACAGAGGAGGAGAAGGAGGGTCACATAACATCAAAACAAAGACCTGAAATTGTGTTTTGGATTTACAGGAAATAATTTTTAACTCTCATAAGACATGAAACAACTGTGATGAGAGATGAGCTCACAAAGTCACAATAAAATCAAATATGCACATCAACTAAATTTCAAAAAAAGGTTCGATCATGTTTTGCATAAACATTTGTAAGATTATATTAAGTGTATATAATCAATTGAACAAATTAGTGTATCTACTGTATTTGATAACCGATTAATCGGCTTGAGTATTTTCTTCACATCAGTTAGTCCTTTAACGTAAAAAAATGTTTGATAAGAAATTTTGATATAATTTGTGTTAAAGCTGAAAAACACAATAAAAGCATAATCGAAAATAATACAAATAAATGTTGGATAAGAAGGACATTTTCTTTGTACTTCATTACACCCAACATTAAAAGTACACGGATAAATAGTCAGCAATTATGATGGAGACTTTGCAAACCACATGTTGCATTGCACTAAGACGGGGGGGGGAACTAAACTAAACCCACAGCCAGAGCAATAGTCCTACGCTACAATGACATACTATCTGTTATTGAACATATTCACAGTATCAACCACAGAGCAGAGAAGAACAAAGTGGCAAAGGGGAGAACAGAAAATGAAGCAGCATCATTATGAGCACAACAATCGCATGATCATTCATTGGTCGTGTGATATAAACCTCCCAGTGGGGAATTTAAAGAATATTAACTGCAGCTTTCTGTCCCACTTACACCGACTTCTTGGAAGTAAAATTCAGGTTAACGTGCATGTGTGAAAACACTTTAACAGTAAAATGCTGCTTTTACACCAACGCATGAGCAATAATAATGCATTCACATCCAGGCAAATGGCATACCAACAGGTGTTGCAGCATTTGAAGCAGGCAAGCAAACTTATATATATGTTTCTACTTGATCTAAAAAGCCTCTGCAGAAAATGTTTAAAACTAGGGTATATATTGAAGATGCTTTTTAAAAAAATGGAGAGAGGTTTGAACACAGAAATGTTTCAAGACAGATGCAGAGCTGGCTAAACACTGAAGCTTCCGTGTCCGCGACATAGCAACCTGGGTGCACATCAACTCGAGGGAGGAGGGGGGAGACAGCTCTCTAATGTTTTGAATTTGGACTGCAGTACTCATTTTAAACGCTAGGTGTGAGAGATGCATATTGCTCCTTTAAAATGTACACATGCTGTGTGAGGGAGCATTGCTTGGTTACACAAAATAATTTGTCTTATTTCTCGCCGTTAAGACTTCTATGATTTTTTTTATTACTAATGTTCATATTAGGTTAAAGATTAAACTACAAAATATGATGCAGCCCTGGTGTTTACAGTGTTTTACTTTACGTCTGTCCAGAGTTTGTTCCCCAACAAATGTGATTTCAGTAGATCTGGTTTTGAAGTAGATCACATTCAAAGCATTCAGAGTTGTTGTTTCTAGGTAACCTGTAACTATTTACTATATACATATATATATATTTACTATAACATATTTCTGTATCAGCTCTCGCTCACTTTCCAGGACACACATTTTTGTCTGGATGTATAAAACCAAGACGAATACAGATCCATCATTTATTTACCAAACAAAAAACATATACATATAGACACATACATGACAAACAAAGATTCAACACTTATAAATACTAGTTTGTTTAGTACATTTACTGTAAAAAGTTCATTTAGTTAAAAAAGGAAATAATCCATTCAGTTTAAAAACAAATCTGATATGCCTGTTTCACTCATCTGCACAAGTGTGTGTTCCTCAGAGTGACAGGTTGACATCGCTCTTCAACTTGCCGCTGCTGAGACTGTGAATCATGGAGATCATGGTAGAGTGTTTGTTCAGCTCGTCCTCCTTCTGCTTCAGCTTCGTTTCCAGTTGGCTCTTCTGCAGTTCCAGAGACGACGCCTGGAAAACAGAGAAATCAAAATGTTCAAATCTCTGACAAAGACAAAATAGATCTGATCTGAACTCCAACCAATGTTTATTGGGCCTTTTTTTTTTGTATTTAAAAAAATCGATATTTGCTACCGAATTTGCCATTCGATAATTGTTTCTCTTGAGTCAGGACAATGATTGATTGCCATATTCATATTTTTTCCCAACCTCATTTCTGAGCACTAATGATTGAAAAGGTAGAGGAAATGTAATTATTGGTTATCTTTATCTGGGTTTCTTAATTTCCTAAAGACAATACTTTAAGAAAACAAACCAAAACAAGCGTTTGTCTTTTTTTATTTTAAGTTCTGTCTGTAATTTAACTTTTTTCATTGTTTTCACTTCCTGAAAAGATTTCACAGCAATGTTTAAACTGTTACTTTTTAACCGATAGCCATGTTGATTTTGTTGTGGGTTTTTTTCCAAAATAAGTGAATTGATCTCACGTCCAACTATAAGAAATTAATTAAAGCTCTAAATGCGAGGATTTGTGGGTATGTGGTCTCCAGTGTTTCTCCCCGTTGAAAAAACACAGTTCTCTTTGTTACCTTGATGCTGGCGTCCTTCCTGGCCTGCTCTGTCTTGTTAAGTTCTTTCCTTAAAACATCCACCGTCTCCTCCAGGTCTCTCCTCTCCTGATCCTTTGCCTTCAGCTTCTCCTCCTTGGAGCGCAGTTCACCACGCAAACCTGACAGAAACAGGGCACAGAATTAATGGAAGCAGTGTTAAATACTTGGAACTGACATTCCTGCTTGGACAAGGATCTCTTTCCAAATACTTTATCGTTCTTTTCCTGAGAAAAATACCAAGACTTTATCATAACGAAAAAAAATCAAAGCTTTGGTCACATCTATAACTCCTATGATCTTCATTATTCAAATAATTTTTAATTCAGGTAAGTTCTGTGGTGAAACTAAATTATATAGAAGTTGAAATAACCTGAGAAAGAGAGCTACACTCATTGGAAACTAACAATGACTTAACTGAAGCGAATAAAGAACATAGTCATTAGTTGCAGCCTTTATAAACATGCTGGTTTTAAAAGTGCTGAAAGTCAAACCTGTGATGTCACTGTTCCTCTGCTTCAGATCTGAATTGAGGGATCTGATCTCCTCTTCTCGCTCCTCCAACTCTGACGCAATCCTGAGGACACAAACGAGAGAGGTTGTTTCTTCCTTAACATTTGAACCTACCTGATAAATCAAGGGTCTAAAGATTCGGTCATTAAAAAAGCACGATGGAAGATAAGTGTGTGCGTGTGGATTACTTCTCGTGCTTCTGTTGCAGCGCCTCGTGGTTCTTCCTCAGAGCATCGATCTGTTTTGTGAGCAAGTTGTGAGACGACTGCAGCTCCTTGAACAGCCGCTCACTCTCGTTTAACCTGCAAAGATCGACCAGTTAAGCAATCTAAGAAAACAAAATCTGTTCATCCTAGTAAAGCTTAAGCCTCTAGTTGCCTTCACTTCAAACGTTTTAGTTTCATTCTTTGATCCAAAGGCAACTGGACTGGTTGAGGAGCTTCAACCAGTCCAGTTGCCTTTGGATCAAGCTTCAAAGATGTCAAGTGGCAAACTGAAGTGCTCTTAGGCAGGATTATGGTTTTTTGCATGCCATAAAATTTAAACTAGTATCCTGGGCACTTATTAATTTAAGTCGATGAAAGCCTGTCTTTTTTGGGAGATATAATTGTTAGAGGTGTGTTTGTTACCTAAGCTGCGTAGAACAATATGTCTTTTTTAAATTCAGTTAATAAGTGTGACATTTATTTAGATACATGACAGAAAATGTGTGGATGTATTTTCAAAAGAAAATTTCACATTTGCCCTTCATGAGATAATGACCTTCCTAGCTAGTGAAAAATGTGAAGACCTTTTTACATTGAAATAAAGAGTTTATACAAATGACATTAACACCACATAGCAGGCATCTATTTTACATTTGAGACCATGCTCTTCGCCCACAACAAATGTGGTTGCAGTAAATTAAATTAAGGACTATTTCTGAGGGAAATTACCTGAAGACTTTTATGCAACATGCAAACATTGGAATGCCTCTGTTCTGTGTGTGTCTGACCTGTTGAGCAGGGCGTTGTAGGCTTCTTTGAGGGCCTGGTGCTCCTCTGAGTCCTGCTGCAGCCTGGTGTTGTGCTGCAGCAGCTCCTCCATGTCGGCCTTTAATCGCTCCACCTCCAGCACCTGGTTACTAAGCTCCACATGCAAATCCTCACGACGCCGCTCCGCTTCCTTCAGCAGAGAGCCAAGCTTACAGGCCTGCAAGAAAAATAAATGTCATAAAGTTTAAGCTGTGGTTGACTTCACGAATAAAATTAGCGTTCCGTTTGAAAATTCCTGTAACATTGAGAGAAGTATTCAAATCCTACAAAAAAACACACCCTGTGAAAATCCTCTATTGTGACTGAGATGTGACATCATCATCGGCTTATACGTACAATCAGGTAGTTTGACACAAAGTAGGAGAAATAAATGACAAGATGGCACTAATGTAATGCTTGTTTAGTCCAACAAAAGTCCTAACTCTAAATTATTACAAATAAACTCATAACATAAAAAGGTTGGAGCCATTAATTTTTTTTATACATGAAGTCAAAATGATGATCAAACTGTGTGATGAATTGTGTGAACGTTACCTCGGCTTCAGCTTGAGCTCGTTGGAAGCGATACTGAGCGATGAGACGGTCGGCCTGGGAGAGAGCCAGAGCCTTCGCCTCCAACAAGTCCTGCAGTCCGCTCTCCTTAGACTGACAGGGACACACAAAGAGATGTTAAACTGGATAGACCACATTATCAAGAACAACACTTTAGATTCAGCTATATCACAACACCCTCAAGAAGAAGATGTGGTGAAATAAAAACACTATCCCCATCGAGTAGAAAGTAAAATGTAGCATTGACAATGACAGTGAAGAACTAACAGCTTTACATCTGTTTCTAAGAACGTTATTCAGCACTGGTGTTCAATGAGATGGATTTAAAGTATTTTGTCATTACTTTCATTATTTTTTGCCCTGCATATGAACAAAATAAGAGAAAAAAATAAATGGGGAAACATACAGTATAATTAAATCACATCAATATAATACAATTTTAGTTTAGAAAATGCAGACATTTCTGTATTAGTCACTGGAAGTACTCAGTGGATATTTCAGGGAAGTTTTCAGTTATAAAAACACATTAGAGTTATAGTGTCAAATACTACTTCAGCAAAAACATAAAAGCTTAAATATCAACATAGACTACTTAACTAAAATACTCACTGCAAACGCTGAGAGCTTATGTTCATAAACGTTGATGATCTCAGACACGTGCGAGTTCTTGCCGTGGTCCTGCAGCTGAAAACAACAAAAATGTCAAATTCCAGAAAAACTAGTTTGATGTGAATTCTCTTTTGTGACTTCGAAGAGATAAAATAAACCAAAAAGTGAAAAATTCTACATCAAAGCACGACCAGTAAGCTCCATAGAACAAGCACTTTGGATAAAAGGTAAAGATACAAGGAAAATGTCTTATAAGAGGACCATTACTTCAAATTCTTACATACAGTCCATAAAGACAAACATATTTTTGTAAATCTGATTTCACCTTTAAAACAGTAAAGTTCTGACTAATGAAAGTGAAACAAGAGAAAGCCTTTATGGAAGACAGACTCTATTAAATTCAGTGTCCACATGCACAACCATAAATCTGTGGACGTGTACTAATGGAGAGATGTCAGAGTGAGGGGCTGCACACGAAAGAGTGCCCGAGCAGTTTTGGAGTTCAGTACCTTGCTCAAGGTCAACTCCACAGTACTCGGGATGAGAGCTGGCACTCTCCAGCAACCAAACCCAGTTCCATACTTTTGGTTCGACTGGAACTTGAAACGGTGACCTTATGGTTCCAATCCCAAGTCCCTATAGACTGGTGGTTCTCTACCTTGTACTGCCTTCATGACGTCTGTATCGCACACAAAAGCACACACACACACAGTACCTCTAATCCGTTCTGTATCTTCTCAGCCAGACTGTGCACGCTCCTGCTCGAACCACCGGAAGAGTCCAGATTGCCTGAAGGCGGGACTTCCTGAACTGCAACACGTTTGATTGAGTGCTCAGCTTCCCTTTGACGATAGGCGTTGTTGGCGGCGATACTTTCTCCCAAACTGGAGAAAAATTAATTGATTTACACAGAGCATTAAAAAAAGCAAACAATCCTTAGACTTTCAGATTGTTCTGCGACATTTTATTTTAAGATGAATAAATTCAATATTTGTCCTGAATTCATTCTAAATGTAGTCTTTGGTTAAAATAAAAACAAGACGACAGATGTCAAAACAGACCGCAAACAAAGATTGCAGCCTTAAAACGCTATCGAAATAAATTCGTTCAGATGGAAAACTATGCTGCAATCCAATTGAACTTTAAAATACTTCTGATTTCCCTCATATTTTAAATCTTATAAATAATGACTTTAGTTGAGCTCTGTGTTTCCAATCTCAGCTTGTGTTTTTCATTTTTTTAAAGGACACAATTTTTCTTTAAGTTCAGCAACGCATGTTGTATCTAAACAGTTTGTTTCCTGTAAAAAAATCTTTAAATAACTTACATTTATAACTTAACTTAGAGTAGAAAATAAAACAGTGACCTGAATCACTCCAACTTGATTTAATCCAAAAAATGATAAATCTATCTCTTGTCATACATTTGCAAAGACAGTGTAGCACAGTTAAAAGTTACTATAGGCAACATGTTCATATGTTTTATAGACACCTACAGCATTTGTTTCCTTATAACCTTAGTTTTTAGTTATCCTGACTGGCAGCATGACACTACATGTAAATGCATTCTGTGGGTTTGTATTAACTTGTTTTGTTTTTTAACATAAGTGACTCACATCAGTGAGGGGAAGTCTGGGAGTGGTGTGGCTTCAAACAGCAGAGAGAGTCCGGTCTGCACGCGGTCTCTGTGGTGGGACGTAAGGGCGAGGGAGAGGGGCGTCACAATCCTCTGGTCCTGAAAGATAGAAGCAGATTTTATAAAAGAGGTGATGAGTATGTGAGTGTGTGAGTGTGTGAGTGTGTGTGTGTGTGTGTGTGTGTAAATCTACCTGTAACATCCTGTAGAAGCTGGTCTCCATGTCCTTCACCTGCTGCCTCAGTTTGCTCATTAACTCCAGAGTCCTCAGCAGAGCTTCTGCACACACCTGACTGAAACATTAACACTCTACTTTATTTGTTTATGATGAGGCTGGTTGAGGAAGATGTCAGATCTCTTGCTGGACTACAAATAGCTTCAGCACAGAAACAGAAATGACTACATAATAGAACAAGTCTTGAAGGTAAAGGCCTTAAGTTTAACAAAATGTTTGCAGTGAGCTGATATTAATTGATAATGTGACACTTGGAACTCTTTCGACTAAAATAATGAATACTATAAAACTTTGTAACGCTGTTGTGCATGTTGCAGTGGTTCTCAACTGGTCTAGCCTCAGGAACCACCGGCAACTCTTCCATGAAAAATTGCTACCCAAAATTCTGATATTTTTCATACAGATCAGATTTATTTGGTGAAAACTGTGCAGTTCGGACCTCAGAGGATACAAAACTTTTTGACAAGAATTCTTGAGACACTTATCATGACCCGCTGAAAATGGCTCCACGACCCACTTTTGGGTCCCAACCCACCACTTGAGAATCACTGCTAGAGCAAATATTTTAAAGAATATTTTTGTACTGCACTTCATCAAAGTAACAAAGGAAGCTGAAGGGACTTATTATTAAATAATAATTTTCTTCTACAAACAGTTGTAGAAGAAAATTATTTTTGGTTTTAACTGTTTTAAACACATTTGCTCAATAGTAACAACTACTCATTTCTCGTCTACAATCAATTTACCTCACTAAAGGTACACCATGCTTATATTAAACAGTCCCCTTATCACAGTACAGATCACCAAGCATTTCAATAAATCTACAGTACACCTGGTGATCAGAACTACAACATTCACTCACCTGAGGTCATTGTCAGAGCCAGGAGGCAGGCAGGTTAGAGGGCTGCTGCTATGACAACAGGAGAGGAGGGTCTCCACCTGCGTGAAGCAGAGCTGAGCGCTCACCTGACGGGACACTAAAGATCTGGTGGAGTCCTCGGCGCACAGGAGTGAAGGAGTTAAGGCTTCAGATAAAACACTTTAAATGTAAACAAACAGCAGACATGAGTTGTGATTTCAGGATATTAAGCAGCAGACTGTTTATGTGTGTGATGCGGTGACAGTATTTTCTCAGGTGAGCGTCTCCCCCTGCAGGATCAAGGCCCTTCAGGAGCGCTAAAAGGACTGGAAGCAGCATTTCAACAAAGCTCAGCACAAAATCAGACAAAGTTTCTGCGGCCAACGCCTCCTGGACAGAGAGAGGAGGACACAGGGAAAAGAAAAGAGAGAGTAAAAAGTTAAAAGAACAAAATCAACCTTTCTCTGATCCTTTCACAACATTTAAATAAGTTTTGAAAGCTGGACCAAGAACAGAATGACAGTCAAACATTAACTGTACTGTAGATTATATTCCTCAAATATTCCACACCCACAGATATTCAGTTTAAAGTTATAGGAGGCAAGAAACCAGAAAATATTCAAACTTTTAACTCTTTGAAGTTTAAATTGATTTAGTGATTATGAAAATATTTGGTAGCTCTAATTTGCAGCTCTAACTATAAACAGAGTTGCAATAAGTGTGCCAGTGTCAGCAGTACCTCCAGCAGTTCATTCAGCAACTGCAGGGTCTGCAGGGAGCAGGACTCTGCGCCCTCCACAGGTGAGCTCAGCCACTGCACCAGTGCGATCCCACCATCCACTCCAGCCGCCTGCCTGCGGCCTCCTGCTCTGAGTTTGGGTCCCGCTGGTCTGAAAACCACCTCGCAGAGGAGCGACCGCAACCCTGAGACGCTGCACATGGCCAGGAGAAGCTCCAACACCTGCAAACAACACACACATCAAGCTGGGACTGTGGTGAGGATCATCAGTGTTTTCTCACTTTCTATTGACTAAAATCATCAATTAAGAATTATTTGGATGGTTTATCAGTCAAGTTTTTATATATATATATATATATATATATATATCAGTGTTTCCCCTACCATTATATTAGGGGGTATATTAGGCTGTGTAGACCTATTGTTCTTAAAGAGTTATTTTGGGGCCTTTTTCTGTCTTTATTATAAAGCAGGATTATGGAGAGAGTTGGAATATATGGTGAGAGTGAGTGGGGACATGCAGGAAAGGGGATGCAGGTCGGACTCAAACCCAGGCCGCCTGCTTGGAGTACTATGGCCTCTATACATGGAGCGTGACCGTGCCACTAGGCCATCATTTAACACAAAACCAAAGTCTGTTCTACACAATCAAGATGACATTGCTGAAACATAACATTTCAGCACTTCATGGTTTTGTTTTTGATTATTAAGTCAACATTGCTATTTGGTTCGACAGCAAAGTACAGCTGGACCAGATGGAGCGCTTTTAGGGAAGCACGGGAACAGTTGTCAACCCTGCTTCTCAACCATTATGCAGAGTCAGTGCTCTTCAGTTTAACACCTGATCACAGAAGCACAGAGCAGCACAGTTGAAGAGCTTAAATGTGTTTAACTCCCTATGCGTTTATGTACGCTGACAGTTGTACAATAAAAAAACATGATGAGTAATGTGTGAAAAAATGATTCTCTCTTCTCACCTTTGCAGCAGAGTCTGGGTCTTTTGACTGCAGCAATCCTAACACCTGAGACACACATGCTGAGAAGTGCTCATACCTTGAAACAGAGAAAATGTTTTTTATTTCAACATGATTTCAAATCAACAGTGAGGTTAAAGTCTCCTTGCAGAAAACACTGGTGTACCTGGATAGGTAATCTGCTATCTTTGGGTTCTTCAACAGGTCGACCAAAAGGTCAACAGAGTATTTTCTGGTCAGAGTACCGTCACCGTTCACGATGATGTTAAATACCAGCTGGAAAGTCTGGTAGATGTTCTTTGCATCGAAGAGCTGAAGGGAAAAAACACAAATACTATCAGAGAAGATGAGTGCAACTAGTCTACAACTAGTTTATTTGTTTGTTTCACAGCGGTACTAAAAACTTAAGTGAAAGAGGAGAACCAACAGAAAAAGAGACAGTACTGTTCAGTACTGAAGAGATAAAAAAGGTCATCTTCAAACATGTTTCTAAATCTGTGTTCTGCCGCCCTAGTGCAATCAATTGATGCCGTTTTTTGCCGGTAAGAACTAAAGACTATTTCAGCTTGGATTTCTAGTCTTGACCTTAGCTCCTATAGCAAATTAGCTATCCACATGAAAGTAATATTAAAGAGATCAAAAAGCCAGAGTAGCATGCATCTCCCACTTACCTTCTCTCCGACCTTCTCGTTCAGCGTGAGGCTGGCCAGAATGGACAACGTGAAGACGACCACAGTCAGACTGTTGTGAGCCAGGAAGTTCATCAGAGTGCGGTAGAATGGCTTCACATTGTCCTACAAAAATACATGCACACATATTAGACCAAAAGCATTAAGACTAGATGTTTAGAACTAGCCACAAGCTGATAAATTATTGCTGTGTGAATATCTTGTTTAATATTTTATTAAGTTTAGTCCATTGTTGATTATTAGAAAAAAATTCTTGAGTTACAGTTCAGCACATCAGATGACATAAGTGGTTCATAAGAACTTAATCAGAAAATGGCAACCAGGAAAATAAAAACTATTTAAGATATTCTTGTTCAAGATAAATTTGATGCATGTTGTTCAATTTGCTCGTATAAATGCCATTAAACACTTTAACACAGACTACTTTATGTCATTAAGGTTGAACAAAAAACTTTTTTTGGGGAGAAAAGGCAAACCTCTCAAGGTTCTAGACCACTATAGTTCCATGCTTGAAGAAAATGTGCACACCATTTCTGATATTTCTTAGTCCAAGTACAGAAAACATATTATTCAATGCACTACTTTTCTCTGGTAAAAATGTTGGAATCTGTTAAAAAATAAGAAATCTAGATTTTAGGTCATTTTTTCAAACAGATCAGTTTCAGACAGAATCAATTTAAAAAGAAAATGCTTTGAAAAACATCTTTGTAAGCTTGTTTTCTTTTTCTTAATTAAATGCCATTAAAAAAAAAACTTTATTTGTCCCATGGGGCAATTCAATGGCGTTCAAGGAGGCATAAAATGTATTTTTTTTTGTGCAAGATTGACTGTTTCTGCAACTCTTTGTCTTCATTTATAGATTGATAATTAATAAAGTTACCAGTTAGTTTTCTGACCAGTTCTTAAGACATTGTTCAAGCTCTACACTTCAGAGTTTTCAGATGAACTTTGTGAGCCTGTGATGCAGAGACAAAAAAATCATTCTTCAGCAGACTCACCAGAGACTTGATGTGACTCTGCACTGAGTGGTTGTCATGACACAGGTTGGCCATGAGGCCGAGGCACGGTATGATGATGTCATCATTGTGAGAGTTGCTGCAGAGTACAACATGATATGCTTGTTTAAATCATTTAACCTCTCAGCGTCATTATGTCAGAGTGGGAGATGTGAGATGTGGTTCTTACATGTTGGTAACCAGAAAAGTGATGAGCTCATGGATGTAGATTGTAGACTGAAAGACCTGAGTGTTGTACGTCAGTTTCTGCAGCACCTGCAAACACTGAAAGATACACACAAAACAAATGTACAGCAAATCATGTCTTTACTGAATTTATCAAACAATGGTCAGACAATCAGCAGAAGTTTAAACATCAATGTTTTGAAGAAATCTCTAGGGACTGGCTTTATTTTGATAGTGTCAAAACAAACCAGTATTACGTTCTGGATTTGTCTTTAAAAAACATCAGAAAATACATTTCAATTCAAATACGAAGGAGAGAAAACAGTCATGTTTGGACCATAGAGGGGAAAAGGATTGGTCAGCAATGATTGACTTACCTGCAATACCAGGGGTTCCCCTGGGGTGGCGCTGTGGTAGTGGATGACAGAGGCCAGGGTGCTGGTGAGGTTGTAGCTGTTGTGAAGAATCCCCCAACCAGCATCATCACAGGCTAAAGGAGAGGTGAGAAAAAAGATAGAGATTTGTCATTATTCAAACACAAACTGTTGTTTATTGTCTTAAAGTATATCGTAGAGAATGGACAAATATCTACATACACACAGACACATACATAAATACAAGGTGAATGAACAATAACCAGCTACAGTAAAACAGTCCTCCAGGTCTTTTCACAAAGCAAACACTAGCAGTACAGTTATCTGCCTCAAGAATCACAAATAATCACAGTGAGATTCAATATCAGTGTTGCTTTCTACACTCGGAAAGTTGAGAAAATTCACATCAGCTCAGCCTGACTTCATAAAGAAAACTTTCTAGAGGGCTTGAAGAAACAATTCCAGGTCAAGGCGGAGCAATATAATTCTCAGTTTGCATTCACACATGCGGCTCATCCAATTCTGTTTTGTGCAAGTTTGAAAGCATCACTAAAGATTTAGAAAATAAGTAGGAGACTAGGGAACAGCTCTTCTTTTTTTGTTAAAGGTTTATTTTTGATTTCTTTTGATGCATTTGTTTAGAGATAGGACAGTGGAGTCAGAAATCTAGGACAGAGAGAGTGGGGGAACGACATACAGGAAAGGAGCCACAGGTCAGATTCGAACCCTGGCCGCCTGCTTGGAGGACTATAGCCTGCTTATATGGGGAGCACGCACTAACCACTAGGCTACCTACACCCCAGGACTCTTCGTTGAATGGCATGACATCCCCCTGTATGTATTTGTTTAATCCATTTATAGTTTTATCTATTATTCTACAAATCCAAGCAGAAATGCCGATGTTAAAAGTCTCTCAGAAATATCCTTACTTGATGGATTTGAAAATTGGATTTTGATGGATGGATGTAATGCCTGACTTTCAACTTAGCAGCAAAGCAAGGACTGTCTTGATGGCTATGTTCTATTACTGTTTGTGGGCATCTGAATTCTTGTGTCTTTGTTAGAAGATTATCAAAAGCTGACTGGATAAAAAGCTCCAGGTTAAAAAAGAAAGCACTGTCTCTTTTGTAGTGTGATGTAAACATGAAAAATAAATCTGTCAGAGCATGTAGTTAATGGTCCATGAATGAAGTGAAAGGGGGTTATGTAGTTTAAACACAGGTATACTATACCTAGTTGTGCTAGCAAGGAGATGATGGAGCTTGTCAGGATGGGGCTGGTGTTTGGGTTTCCAGCCAGCTCGACCAGCCCATTCACACAGTCACTGGGCAGAATTTGACCTGAGGACAGCAGCTGGTCACATTTCAGTCTGGAAACCTCCTGCAAACAAAAAACATTCAGATTTAGTTACTTTTGTTTAAAAAAAAAAAAATCCTCCCTAGTGATTGTTTCTTACACTTCATTGTAACCTCTGATCACTGGTGTTACAATGTTACAATTCACTTAGCAGATGCTTTTATCCAACGCAACGTACATCAGAGAGTAAGTACAACACTAATCCATTCATACACCGCCACCAAAGCAGCGAGAGCAATGCGGGGTTAAGTGTCTTGCCCAAGGACACATCGGACATGTTGCCCAGCTGGGGATCGAACCCTCAATCTTTTGGTGGAAAGGTGATGACTCTACCAAAAGAGCCACAGCTGCCCCAACAGCCACCCCACAGCCACAGCCGCCTGGTGTGATAAACTAAACAAAGTAAATGTACTTGAGTACTGTACTGTACTTTATACTTACTAGTCAATAGTTGTAAATACATTGTACTTTTATTCTATTATTTTTTCCTATCTATTCCTATTTTATCTGAACTAATATGCATGCTCTTCCTCTTTTTACTGCTGCAACACTTGAATTTCCCCACTGGGGATCCATAAAAGATTATCTTATCTTCTCTTAATTTGGTTCATTTTTTATCTATACTTTACTTTAGCATTACTCATTGGGTTAACATAATACTTTCACTACACTACATTTGAAAGACAAACATCGTACTTTCGACTACATCTCTATTAATTTCTCCAACATTCATAGAAATTACCATATATCTACACTCCCTCCCGCCCACTACACTCTGACAATGAAAGGCGTCTGATCCAACCTTCACAACAGGGTCCTAAGTCTCTGACTAGACTCTTCTCCTCTGTCGCCCCCCGGTGGTGGAATGAACTTCCAAACTCCATGTGATCTGCAGAGTCCCTCTGCACCTTTAAGAAAAAACTAAAGACCCAGCTCTTTCATGAAGACCTACTAACTTAATAATGATGGTTTCGATATCATTGATGATGATGATGGTTGTGACGATTGTTTTTGTTTGATAACGATGACTTATAAGATGGTTTCTATACTGATTAGAGCTCTCAAGAACTACAATCAATGTTGTGCTTTGCCTCTGGTCACTTCCTGTCAGCACCTGTGTGTCCAATCAGACTCAAAGCTGATCGTTTGCTCTTACTGACATTGTTCCCTTTTTTCTAGATCCTTGCTTGTGTTGTACTTACTCTCTGATGTACGTCGCTTTGGATAAAAGCATCTGCTAAGTGAATTGTAGAATTGTAGAATATCTTAAACCATGTTTGAAATGTGAAAGTTTTCTCAATGTGTAAAGCCTGGCTGACATATTATTTATAGACATCAAGACTCAAGTCATGAAGTTGTGTCCAGTGTTCACCACTGCCTCTAATGATGAAGCCTCTTTGAGATGTTCCTGCCCCTCTCTTGTGTTATCATATATAATATGTATAATACCCAACCTGTGCGCATGCTCAGTTGAGCTGCCATAACAGGAGCAGAAAAGCAGACTGAACAGTGCTCACCTCCACTTGTTTCTGAAGCTGCGCTGCATTCTGCGCCGTCCTGCCCTCTCTGTACTGCTGGATAGCCAGCAACAGAGACTTCAAACACGTAGTCATGTCCATCCTGTAAACAAATGTGATTTCGTTATTAAGTAGTGTAAAGTGAGGCATCAAATCAAAAGGCTTTCAAACGGCTGAAACTCTCTGACGCTAACGGCAGCTAAGAAACAAATAGACTGCGGTATCTTGTCAATAGTAAATTCAACAAACTCGACAATTGTTTTATAATTTTGACTCCTGCGCAATAGTTTCAAACATCATAAAACATTTCTATTGCATAAACATAATACCTGTGGTGACTACTCTCCTTCACGAATATCAACAACAAGCGACGACACAGCGGCTCCTTCCTCCCGCTCCGAGCTTCGAATCTCGGAGGAACGTACCATGTTAAAAAAAAGGGGGATGTACAGTTCAAATACAATTTCGTAACGTTTATATAATACTTTGTCTAATATTGTCAGATAGACTCTACATTTTAGTCATTATTGTGCTTCAATAAAAAAAACTCTCAATGGCTAAATGCATATATTTCATTCTAAATTGAGCGAATTATGGTTTGTTGGCCCTCCCGTTCAAATGTCCTCATTGAAGCAACGCGATAAATTAGGGGATTTGAGGGGACGGAACGAGAACCACCCCATGTACCGTAGACTGTATATTATTATTTAGTCTATGATCTGTTCACTAGTTCACAGTAAAAAAAAATAATTTAATTAAGTTACAAAAACTTAAATAAACCAGATTAAGGAAAACAACAAATTCGTTTTTGTAGTTTAAGTGTTGGAATTTATTAAATGTATTTTATACATATACGACATTAAAAATACAAACAAAGAAAAAAACAATGGGAGCACACTTTCTGTAATTTCTCTATTTACCTAGTTCATTTTCGAAAAGGATGTGGGATGTAGTAAAAGAGGCGTATCTGGTCTTAACCATTTTTTTTCTTGAGCTTTATCAATTATTTCAAGGCCTAAACTTTCAAAATAAAAAGTACAATTAATGCAACAAAAAGCAACAACAAATCAAATATATTACATCAATTGGTAGACGTCACACGCCTTACATCTGATACTATTCTATTTTACCACTGCTTTTTCAATTCGTCTTGAAAATTTGTTTGAACTTTCCTAATGTTTTCCAAGTTTTCAATTCCCTTCAGCTGTTCCATAGATGAACTCCCTTTGTTGTGATACAATGTAGTTTCACATCAGTCCTTACTGCTTGTGTTTTTAAACATAAATACACCTATGAGATTGTGTTTACTTTCCCTCTGCTGATAAACCTTTGGATACTGTTTGGTATCTAAGGATTTTTTACTCTGCACAGTTAATAGTTTGAAGTCAACCAGGTCCTTACATTATAATGTATTCGGTTTGATGAAAATAGGGTTTGTTGATTCACTGTAAGGACTCTGAAGCTCTGTAAATTTCACATAGCCTCAAAATCTCAAAGTTCTTCATTCTTTTCTGACTTAATTCCAAAAAGTCAACCGTCAAAATGAACCACATCAACAGTTCAGTAAAGCATGATTTTTTTTTTTAACTAAGCATACACTGATCCATTTCAAATGAGGGAGAATGATCTTAAAGTGATGCACTAACATCATGCAAACAGAGGTTACAAGCAAGTATGCTCTTGGATTTTGTTCATGGAGACTACAGCTCGCTATGGCAGTCTGAAATGTTTTAATTCATTTGTGATAAACTAATGATGGTGATGTTAATCTGCAACTCCAAGAAAGAGGGAATCATATCAACCAAATACAAGCTTCCCAATTATTATAAAAGTATCCTGTGAAAAATTGGAAATAAATTACTATTATTATGATTAATTATTTTTGTTTTTATTGTCCAAAATTGTAGTTAGGCTTACAGATTACCAACATTTGGGTACTTAAATAACATTACAACATTCTTATAAGATAGGAGAAGATTAAAGTCTTTGCCTTGTATCTGTTGACATAGCCTGTATGGATCTGTTTTTTCCTTCTTTTTAATATCTGCTTAAAGGAGCCATCATACAACCATATACAGAGAGAAGGTGACACAAATAAAAGAAAGGAACAATTAAGCAATTGAACAATTGAAGCACAGTTTGGCTTCATAGAGTTACCAATAAAATGTTTAGACATAAAAGTAATAAAATAAATTACAGAAACATAGATACAACAGTAGGGATGTAAAGATGAATCTTGAGGCAGTTAAAAATCAATTCAAAGGAGTCAATGTTCACATCGGTACTCTGAAGAAGGAATCGCAATAATATCGTGAGCGTCAGCAGCTGTAGAGCAGAGGCGGTTGGCAGCTGCAGAGCAAGATTTTGAAATTGAGGACGCACCACAGTCTTTTAAATCGGAGGTGTGGAATCATTTTGGCTTCCCAAGACAGAAAATGAAAGAGGTGAGAAGATAACAGACCAGACAAAAACTGTGAACCAATAGGACAAGAAGACAGAGAACTACACAAATAGCACAACCAACATGATGCAATTGACACCAAACCCCACTGACAAGCGGGTTTGCAGCCCCGCTCGCCCAAATGAGTGCAAGAGCCAAAGAGATTACGAGGTGCATTGGTGTTTTCATGAAAAAATTAAAGGAATCTTTTTCAGTCATTTCATACTGTCTTCAGTCCCGTGAATCATATTGTGAGTTGAGTGAATCGTTACATATACAACAATCAATGTTCCTTCAATGCACTTTGTCAACACAATCAGGTCTCAGAGGTTTGATGTGTTGCACTTTGCCCGATAGATCTGAAAACTTCTAGCCTTAAATTTTCTAGAGAAAGGGACCTTTTCCATCTTGTAAATCTCCACTGTCACATATATCCAGTTATTTACTGTTAGTCCGAACTGCATCATCAATCTTTTGGTTAGAGCCTTTTTCTGTGCCTCCAGCAACATATGTATTCAGTATTTGTCGATACGTTTTAATAAGATGTGGGAGATGTGGTTTTGAAACCAAATGTATTTTGGTGTTCCAGGGGGGGTGGTGTAAATTCGTAGATGTAGTTGAAGGCTGCTTCTGTATGATCTCCAAACCCACCACAGACTTTTTCAGCCTTTTTTCTTTTCATTTTTTTCTGTTTTTTTCTGTTTGTTTGTTTGTTTGTTTTTCTGCACAGAAATTAAACTGACAAGAAAAAAAATCGATAAGTTTAACGTGCATCAGCTCATAAATTGTCAGGGGAAAAAATTAATGTCTAAAAAAAGACGCCCATCTGTATTCAAAGTAATGCATAAAATTGTTCAGGGACAAATAAAACAACATAAACCCGGCTCAGTCATGAGCACCGCTAAGTTTGTCAAAGCAGAAACAGGAAGTGCAGTGGTTTTTGTCCACATAGACAGAGATATATAGAGTGGTTTATCATGCAATATTCAGTTTAACCCTCACCTCTTCGCTTTAGTACTTTTATAAACTAAGAGATGACAGTAAAGTTGAAGTGCAGGGCATTTAAACAGAATAAGAAATCATGAGACAATCAGGCCATAATACTTTTGTCTTTTATTGTGTTGTGTTGCTACATTAATATGAAAGCAGTGTGAATAATATGCAGTTTGCATTTCTAAAAACGCTGACATATGTCCTTGTGCTCATGTGCTAAATCTCTCATATCTGGCAAGTTAGTTAAAAATATGGCATATCTTTGCTGACTATGTGTGGTCTCCCTCTTTTGTGTGTTTGTGTATTTTTGTGTTTTCTGTTGAGCCAGGTTGAGATTAAGATTAAGATTTACTTATATTTACTTATTGATCCCCGCAAGGGGAAATTTCAGTTTTTACACTCTGTCAGTCATGAACACACACATAGGCTGAAATATATACACACATGCACAAACAGGATCCTATGGACATGCACTAATGGAGAGATGTAAGAGTGACGGAGCGGCCCACAGCAGGCGCTCCTGAGCTGGTGGTGGGGAGGGGGTTCGGTGCCTTGCTCAAGGGCACCTCGGCAGTGCTCAGGAAGCGATCTGGCACCTCTCCAGCTAGCAGACCAACTTCCATATTTGGTCCGCTCCGGTTCCCAACCCAAGTCCCTACAGACTGAGCTACTGCCGCCCCTACTGTGTCACAAAAACTGCATTTACCTACTTTCATTCTGGTAAAATTGTTGAACCTTTTAGAGTCAAAATAAAAAGGATCAAACAAAAATGACTACATGTACTGTGTGAGTCTCACAGACATGTCTTCAATCCCGGTGCCATGTAAAGCTCCACTGTTATCCAAAAGCTATTTTGGCTATTCTTTTTTCAAACCTCAGTGAGCTACACCATTACACAAGGTGACTTATTCTTTAATGAAAACGAACATAAACACACACAGTAGTATTTTTTGACTAAACCCCAACACAAAAACAGTCCTGGCTCCAAGTAAGCAACAAATGTGTAAACAGTCCTGGACTAATGCACATTTTCCTCCTGTTTGTTTGACAATAATTAGTTTACAGTCTGCAGCTTCCTTTAGAATAGAACTGTATACATATTTGTTGGTCTTAATTGGATAGGACAGCTTGAGAGAGACAGGAAGTGTGGAGAGTAAGGGACAAAATGCACCAAATGTTGTTTGGACTGTCAGACCTGCAAGCAGTGATCGCAAGGACTGTAGCCTCTGTACATGTGACACCTGCTGAGCTAAACCAGCCCTCATTCATTGTGTAAGCTCTTGAAGATTTAAATCTTAAATAGGATTCATTTATTTATTTATCAGTTTTTTTGTTAGGGATACTACATGTAGGTATTGTAACATATAATTAAAGTGCAACCGTTGCAATGTCAGACTTGCCATGGCTAATTTGCAGACTTCGTCCCTGGTGAGGATTTTAGGAAATCACTCACATGATCCAACACTGTCTAAAAAATACAGACATACAAACTGACAATTTCATCAGAAATTAACGGGCAGCGCCATGGATAGCATGTCATACATAAAAACTAACAGTAATGCAGACATAGATGGGCAGCTACATACAACGAGCACATTATTGAAATTGATCCTTTCATAGATTATCTTTAAAATTGCAGAGCAGTGAGCATTAACCAGACAATTCTGATGCAAACATTTTAAAAAGTAAAAAATGAAACAGAGGATATTTCGTCCATAAATATTTGACTTTTCTTTTTTTGAAATGACTGTTTTAAACCTTTCATTTTTTGAAAAGACTATCTTAAAACTCTGGCTTATTATTAAACTAAATTATCTTTTACTCTTTTAAATTTACAAACCATGTTGACTGTGATGTTGTCGAGGACTATGGCCGCTTTTCTGGTTTCTTGCAGTGCTCGAATGTTGTTTTGTTTGTCATCATGTTTTTGTTCTTGTGAAGCCAAAGATAATTTTCCACATTGTGGCCAGATAAAGTTCTATTCTATTCTAGTCGTGACTTAACATAAAAATAAGTAACCACATAGTTACAGCTCAGCAAGAAGCTGCTGATCGTTCAAGCGGTTAGTTCTTCTGTGAAATTCTTCTCTGCATGACTATGATGGTAAAGAATATTCCCCAGCTCTGACCTTAAACATATTAAGGTCAGAGCTGGGAAATAACTGAACTATACATCACTCAAACCACAGGGCGGAAGATATTTTGTATTTACTTCTTTAATACTTCAATGTTTTTCATTTGAATATAACTTTGGATGCTGCACTTGCAAATACTCAATGTTGTTTTCACAGTTTTATTTTCAATATTCTACCTTCCATTTCAGATGTTTCTGCGTTTCTGCGTATTTTACTGTTATCACAAATCTCTTGCCATTTCACACATAGCTGAATGTTTGACAGATGACAGTTTAGGTGTCATTATTGAGTTGACCAGAAATAGTTCCAACATTCTGTTAATGTCTTCAGTCATGTTAGCAACTCTGCGAGGCTGCATTACCTGTATCTGCTAACATGCTGCCCACAAACAGTGGGGTAAAACACAACAAAGAGTCTACCTGCTCATGTACCATTACATCATTTATTTATAGATAAAAAAAAATATGTAGTTAATTATAGATTGACAACTTGCCAAAGCTAATCCTGGGAAAATGCTGCATTTTTTTTAACCATGCAGGCCAGAAACATGATCATTTCTGCTGTTAAAAAACAAGCAGCAACAGTGAAAGAGCAAAATCCTGCAGTTTGTGGAGGGTCCACTTAAGACACTTTTTACAGCAAGAATTAACATGTTTACAGCCTGGTACAAAAAACATATTGGTCTGATTAGTTATTTTCCTCCTGAGAACACACAGTATGGGGGTGCCATTTTTTTTTATAACGCATCCATTTTGATTTTATGAAGAATATTTGTTATCCATAGTTAAGCGAGTAGCTGACCTGATTGACAGCTGGGCGTGATGTAATGATTTGTATGGAGGATTCAAATCCTCCTCAGCTCCAGCTCTCAGCCTGTCGTTAGACTGACTGAAAGTTAGATTGAGACAGTATTTCCGGCACAGTAACAGATGAGTAACGTCACTCAGGCTTCATCCATTAATATTAACTGTCCAAGGTAAAAACATTTTAACATGACATTACAGTCTCAAGTGGACACTCCGAGAACTGTTTTTTTCACTTCCACATTGGCTTCATTTTAAAACACAGGAGGTTGCAGCTTGAGTTTAACATTTACAAAGTTAAACATCTTTTAGCGCGTCTGCCTGCTAAAATTAGCAAAGTAGCACTAAATACAAAGTTATTCGTCTTGCAGGTATTAAAACCAATAAGAAAAAAAGAACATCATCCTATAGCACACTAAATACACATCCACACAACCACTTCCTTGGTTTACACCAAGTTGGGCATTATGTTGAAAGTTTTCTTCTCAATTTTAATTTTAAAGCTTTTAACAACAGGAAATCTATTTCCCTTTTTATGATAAATGACGTCCTGTATCTGTGTTAATGTTGAGGGAACTGAAGAATTTATCATGCACACTTGACAAAGGTCCAGAGTGATCGAAATGTTGTGGCTTTTTCTTTTAGATGGTGATGATGAGAGAGTAGCTCTCCCCACTGTGTGAAGGGTAAACGAGAAGCAGGAACTTACTATCACTATATGGCACTGCTGTTAAATTCATGTAGCGCATTCCTATGGAACACCTCAGTGCTAAATGAAAGGGCAATAACAACCTCTTTTATAATATTTTGCAACCCTTCTTAAATTATCTTCCCAGTAATCTGGTTGGATTGTTGCAGAAAGGATTCCCATTGTATTCTTCACAAATATGTCATTGTCATATTTTTCCATTTTGACATGTCAAAATAAGATTGTACCTGATATGATCATAAATATGTGTTATTGCACTTTTGTTCTTTCTGTAATCTGGTAAGATGTGTACTTTCTTTATGTTTGTTTCATGTTGAGCTTTTGAAATATGTAAAAAAGAAAAAAAGAAAAAGGATACAGCCCAGAAAAAAAAGAACAGAAGAGTACAGTTCATCCTCTGAGAACCATCAATGTCTGAACCGAGTTTCATGACAATCCATCCAAAGGTTGTTGAAATATTTCAGCCTCGACGACAGAAGAGGGTTGACATCAACAAAACCAGAATAAACTATTACTGTCAGAGGATAAGCAGACATAGAGCCTTGTTCCGCCGTTCATTTGTCCTTATTTATAATTCCTAATGTGATCCAGTTTGTGAACATGATCCACCCACAGTTCAGAACTTATTCCATCGACATGTCTCCTGGTGTGTTTGATGATTAACAGTCGAGTTCTTTATGGAGGCAAGACTTCAACGTAGTCTGCGTCTGGAACATCTGTAAGGAAAATAAAGTCAAAGTCAAATACATCACAAATCAAAACAGACACTTAGACACAATAGAGAAACTCCATCTGACATACTTTCATAGTCGTGATCCTCTTCATGTAAAGGCATCTGCTGTATCTGCGCTGCAGGTGGGTCTGGAGGGTGGATCAACAGAGCCGTCTTCCTTTTGACGGAGTGTCGCAGGTGTATGGCCAGACCCTGGTTCCTCCTTTTAAAGTGACGAATCAGCTCATCTAAAGTCTTAAAAAATGTCTCCGTTACACCTCCTGCAGTCTGACGGAATAACAACAGCATACAGTTAATTAGAAAGGAGAATAAGAAGTCTTGGCTTTATTGCAACATAACTCTCTGTTAAAGTGTTGTCATGTGATGCAGAACTAATTTAAGGATACATTTGAAAAAAAAAAAATTAATAACTGTTACTAAGATTTGATTCAAGGGGAATGTTTTGTTTGGCCTGAATTAAAAATAAATACATGAAGTTACCATTTTAATGTTATTTTAATGCTTATTTACATATGCAAATGTGCTCAAGTGCTCAAGAGAGATCTGTTCAAGATAACAGGAAAAAAAACATCACTTATAGCTATAGGTAGAGACACTCAACGCACTGACAAAGGTTAAAATAGGACATGGAAAGAAGAAGTGAAAAAGCATTTTGCTGACAGATTATAATGGTTTAAACTATGATATAAAACTTTTAAACTCAGTCAGTCTTCTGGTATAAGCCAATGTTTGGCAGCTTGGCTCCAAAAATTATCAAAATTGTCAAAAGAAATTGAAGGGGCCCGTAGAAAATGCAAACATCGGCAAATCCGATTAATCCAGTTCTCCATCAAACGCTAACATGTAAAAAAAAGAAAAGAAAAGAAAAGAAAAGAAAAGTTACAAATAGGCTAAGACTACCACTGTTACTGTCTGGAGATGTTTACAGAATGACCTGAATGAAAAATATAGTGAGAAAGGCTGAAACATGGACTGAAATAAAACCATTCATAAGCTATCTTCAGATTTTGATCAGCTTCATTAGGACACTGGTGACACTGGCAATTTGTTCAATATTTTAGCTTGAACATGAGTAAGATTTGGTCCAGGACGAAACACTACTCCTTTTCATGCCCCCACATTCATACCTACTGGATCAGTGTTTTTAAAAGACTTCAAATCCAGCTGGTTTCAGAGCCTTTCATTATTATTCTAGGAACCTCAGATGACGTCATCAAATGAGGCAAAGCACAACGACGTTTCCTGTCCTACAGTCTTGTCGGCATTCAAAAGCTGCTCACACAATGGAAAACTAAATAACTGCGGTGGCAGTGAAGTTACAAACACACGCCATCTGGAAAGGACAAGATAAACTCTTTTAGATAAACATACTTATTTGATAAAGATCACCTCTCTCACAGTATCTCACATTAAACTAGCTATCTTCAACCCACCAGAGGTTTTCATATTTGTTTATATCACGTATTGAGTGTTTGAAGAATGTATACCTTTAGTAGTTTAGTTTGTGGTTAGTATATTGTAACCCATGAGCACTTGCCTCATTCATTCGTTCACGAGTGTAAAATCATATAACATGTTTAATTCTTCTTATAAAAACACTTGAAAGAGTAAAGTCTGGAATTAAATGGTTAATTTTTTACACCCTTCTACCCACTTTTATGTCAATCAGTTGGTTGTTCTCCCATGATCTTACAGACAAAAGGACTGAGAAACAGACAAACAGCATCGAAAACAAGTCCTCTATGGCAGATTCATTAATATAGTTACTTCTTGGCTTAAAAAAAGGCTTCAGTCTGACATGTGGGAGGAAATATTGACGACATGGAAACACAGCAACACGTAGGAGGATAACACGACGCTCTGACAGGACAGAAATAGATATTTAGATCAAAGTAAGACCATAAAAAAACAAGTCTTTTCAGAGCTGCACCAGAAAGAAAAAAAAACAATGTGCCTGCAATCTCCAGCAGTCTTGAAATAGGGTTGATTTGACCTATTTGGTTTTACCCAGTGACTAAAAAACACTTTGAGGTGGGTAGTGAGTCAACATTATATTATGCAGTAAGTCTGTGATTGAACAGACGGAGTGGAGTGGGGGAAGAAAACGACACAAAAGATCAAATCTAATGGGTTCTCAGGGTGGTAGAAAGCTGTTTTTGTGTCTGTTTAACGTCAGAGGAGTTTCCCGTGATGAGGGGGTGACCTCATAACTGCTGAGTTTCCATTTATTGGGGGTGAAATGTTCCTTTAATGATCGGCTGAATGCTGTGATGTCTGGTATCTGAATAAAAGATTCTGAGGAAAAGAAACAGACTTTTATAGTCTGAAACTTGTTTTAAAGAAAGCGTAATAGTTGGATTATAAGAAAGAGTAAATGTTGTACAGTTGAGCTTTATTTTTTTGTATATATTACTGACTAAATATTTGCAGCACAAGGTTCCCAGACAGAGTTGCCCACAGGGACACAAAAGTGTATTGTATCGTGTCCTGTCGTATCATGTCCTTTTGTTTTGTATCGTATCGTTTTTTGTTTGTTTTTCTTCTTGTTTTTCTTTGTTTATGCAAATGAAAGATAATAAAACTCAAAAATCCAACTGAACAGTCGGTTCAATAAAAAAGATCAAATAATTAATGCTAGTATAGAACTGAGGCACGAGGGATAATGATGCATGTGTGTGTGTGTGTGTGTTTACCATGAGAGTGTATTGCCCAGTGTGCGTCTTCAGCAGTCTGTATGTGTACACCACTTTCCGTTTACTGCAAAGACAAAGGAGACACATGTTGATTATTGAAAACTGCACGATTGAAACCATTATTAAATCACTGAAAGGGATTTCAGCTGCTGTTTTTAAGTGTGGATAGTAAACACTCTGGACTGCTTCTTAACTCAAACAACAAACATGATGCTGGTGAAAAACATGACAAAAGTAAGGTTGTTACGTCATCCAGTTACAACCATTCATGAATACCTTTGTCCTAATGTATGAACCTGCAAACTCCACGGTACCCAGTGGTGTCGTGCACTATGATGCCCACTGATTTTTCAGTCTCCATGGAGTAATCCCACTCCTAAATCTCTTCTGATTTACACCTTTGATTGATTGACAATGCTGCACTTTTTTCCATGATGGTGAAGGGATGACTCTCCCTACTCCGTCTCTAAATGGCTCGTACACACAAACTAAATATGTAGGAGTAGTCCTACATGTCACTGTTTATAACAGAGGCTGTTTACCATCTGCTGGACGGGCCAATAAAAATATATATATAATATAAAAATATAATATATTATATATATATATTGAGGGAAGAAAACTCAAGATGCTTGATTTCATTTTTAAGTGAAAAGAAACAACTTGATACACTATAAGCCCTTTTTTGTATGGGTTGTTTTAAACTTTGATATGATACTACTTCAAATCAAACAATATATATCCTTATTTCCATACCTCAGCAATGAAAAAATAAGTCCTTGGCACCAAATACTGGATCATTTATTATTTTTAATTATAGTATAATTGCAGGTAAACTTCAACATGCGGCCTAAATTGCATACATTTTTGGATGTATTCGTTCCTCTCCTGACCACCTGCCTTATGAAACAGATGTAGATTTTTTTTTAACCTTTTACTACAACTTTCAATTAAAATAAAGAATATTGTATTGTTAAAATATGTGGATTTTTCAGAATTAGTTGAAAATTATGAATCTTAATAAGCATTTTTTTTAAATCTCTTTTGCTGCAGAGTAAAATGGTTATTAATAATTCACACTTCAGGGTCACTGGTGGCGCAGTGGCACAGTGGCGCTGAGGTTAGTGCGCGCTTCCCGTGTATCGAGGCTGTTGTCTCAAGCGGGTCAGCCCGGGTTCACATCCCACCTGTGGCCCCTTTCCCGCATGTCATTCCCCACTCTCTCTCTCCCTGATTTCCGACTCTATCCACTGTCCTATCTCTCCATTAAAGGCACAAAAAGCCCAAAAATAAATCTTTAAAAAAAATAATAATTCACACTTCACACACAATAAAAACAAACAGTAATTATGTACTAAAATAATTTGAGAACAACCATAAGAGTGTGTGTCATATAAATACTAGAACCACTACTATCACTACTATCACTACTATCACATATTTATGCCTAAACTAAAAGAAACGATTTACTCTAAATTAGACTATGGTTGACACAATATTAGAATGTTTTAGCTACAATCACCAAGAAGGAAAGAAGCAAAGATGCCAGCAAAGTATTGAGTTCAGTACTCACTAAACACACAGACACATGGCTCCCTGGATGGTCTCGCTGTCTCGGATCAGGTAAGCTCCGTCCTTGTTCTTCTTCCCCAGCAGATCCTCACACTCCGTCTTGCTGAGGGCTCCGTGGTAGCACCCCGGTGGAGCTTCTGCCATGTTGAGGACCGTGCAGGCGACAGAGACATCCACCAAAATACTTTTGCTTTCTCACAACTGCTTCATTTCTTTCTAAGAAAATACACTTTAACGAAAATACACTTTGACGCCTTCTCCAGCAGCTGTAATCCAACTGCAATAAATCAGATCGGGTGAAGAAAGTTGTCTTTTTGGTGAACTGGATTTTACTTTTGTTTCTTTGAAGTCTGATGGCTGAAAAGAAGACAAGCACCGAGGGAGGTCAGCAATCAATATGCGGAGGTGCTCAGCAGAGCGGCGGAACACAGAAACACGAGAAAACCACAGTTGGCCTGACAGTTTCACAGGAAGTGTGTGTGCATGTGTGTGAAAATGTGCAAAATAGAGTGTAGTATCTATCTCTGAGGATATCAGCACTATTCATTTAGTTTGGAGAAGTTTAAGCCAGTGCAGTTTAAGCCAGTGCAGTAGTCATCAAATGTTATAGTAGAAGAAAAAGATTGACTGTGTTTTTAAGATTGTGTGTAATCTTAAAAACACAGTTCAAAGTGCTTTGCAGAGTTTTCGAGAAAAATTTTAACAGAGGGATAGATGGCATGCACACGAAAACTATCAAAAGGTTCAATAGAAAAATGGTGCAAAGACTAAATCAGTCGTGTCATAATAATCTTAATCCAACAAGTGGTAAACTGCACACCTTTCAATCCTAGATTTTTCACTTAACCTGATGAGTTTTCTACAAATGTAGTTGCCAGATTGCTTGGAGAAAAACCGCCTCAGTAAAAAGTTCACTAGGCCAAAAAGAAATAGAGCCTTATTTGGTTAAAAAAAATCCTTGTTATGTCACTTTGAACTTCTGCCCCTCGCGGTTTTCTAAACGTTCTGATTATTTTTTACTGCTGCAGTTTTTTCTTTTTTAGTGGGAAGTTCTGTCTTGTGTGCACAAGATGGGTAAACATACAATACTGATACTGACATCAGGTTTCACAGAAAATAGTTCAGAGTTTGGTTCCATTTTATACACAACAAAAGCTCAAACCGATTTTCCCTGCAGGGTCTGTTTTGGTTCGTCCCCTGGCTGGATGTCATCCAGAAAGTCGACCTGCGGACTGTTTCTTTCAACATCCGCCCACAAGAGGTCAGCAGATCTTCTAGCATTACACAGTTCCAGTGCTGCTCAGTGCAAAACTGTAGAATAAAAATCCTGTTAAGACCTGTATATTGAATTGATCTGATCCACAAAAGCAGCACAGCGAGTACACCGTGGAATCATTTGCTGTATTTTCTACCATTCCTGCTCAGGTTCTAACTGCAGATGGGATGCCATTAAGGCTATATTTCTATTATTAATTATTGTCACAATAAACAAGTCAGTCAGTTTACTTTACCTACACTGAGCAACTCCTCAAAGTTCAAATAGTAGTGAAGGGCACTTTTTAATTTACCTACTTTCTCCTGTAGGAGGTGCTGTACGCTGTGGAGAGAGTGGAGCTTTAAGACTTGACCCTCCCCGTCCCGTCTCTCCACAGCGCTGCATGGCTTCAGAAGCTGTGAGGCTGCCAGGAAGGCAAGAGCCAAGGTACCTGAACAAACACTCTAACACAAACACAAACATGCACACGGAGGTTCACATGTGCTCCCTGTCACCTTCAGTTCCTTCTGTAACACAAATAAGAAATATCAGACAACAGTCAGACATTGAGGGACAGACGGTATTATAACAACGTACAGATGGAATCGGCCACATCCACCAGGCAGGTGGAGGTGTGCTGAAGGAACGTGCACTGAGTCATTTTTGTGTCTTATTTTTATCCAGTACGTAGTCATCGTCACTCATCTCTGTAAGTTGTCTTTCACGTCATCATCGGCATATGTCAGGATTTCTGTGGTGCACCCTCTGTTGTGTACTTTTTTTCAGTTATTTTGAACTGTGCAGGTTATTTCCTATCACAGCATGTCTGTGTCATTAATTCAGCAAGTATGAGTCAAACTCTTCATACACTGGATCCCACACATCCCATAATGCACCTCTTTAGTATGTAAATCAGGATTTATTTTGATAACTTGTGCTCACAGATTATGATAAGATGATTTTGGCTGAAGGAGAAGTAAAGGCGTCCCGTGCTTTAATAAAGGACTCTCACCTGTGGCCTTCCAGCTCAGATACCTGCAATCGTTGTCCTCGGTCCAACACAGAGCACCTCGAGACACTCATCTCAGCCTCAGCACATCAACACAAGTGAAAGGACCCGAATGTCTCTGTGATGAGACAAAAAGGTAGACTGAGCCAAAAGTCAAACTTACAGAAACATAAAGGTTTACTAACTTTGAGAATGATGATTGTGGTGATGAAGTAGCCATAATCCGTTTAAAATGATTGTAAAGCTGTGATTTATAAATATATCTAATTATTACTCTTATTTCACATAAGATATTTTGTTAATAAATTCTCCTTGAACCTGTCGTTCAGACAAACAAAGTGTGAGTCTGTTGTTTGTTTTGGAGCTTATGTTGATGCAGTTTGAGCTCCTGCAGGATAGATCAGGCTGTACTTTGTCCTCTCATCCATTGAAACTGTAGTTTCCGTACTCGTGACATTAACCAACTCTTCTATGTAGATCCCACACCAACAATCCCATCATTATATCTGTGCAGCTAAAAGAGCTAAACGTGGACTTTTCACTGCTCTCTGGTGGACTGCAAACAGAACTGTTGCAATTCTCAACAACAATTTTAAAATGTTTGGCCACTGACTGAAAAAAACTACCTGCTGATTTATCAGATTTTCCACTTCAGTAAAGGATCAGATGTGACACATTTTGACATGATCTTTCCAGTGGAGACATATAACAGCCAGTAATAACCGATAATACTTCTCGTGGTGTCAGAAAACGTAAACGATGGATCATCCAATTATCATTACCTAATAGTTCAGACACATGAATATGGTCAGGTTCATCGGTTTAGCTGTGATTATCTCAGCAGCTTTAGCTGAAGATTCTTATAATAGAACATCCAGACCCAGCCGACCTCCTGGCCTTTTTAACCCAGCTGCAGGAGCCTCCCATCGTCTCGTTTACACAGATAATAACGGTTTATCTGAACCCCGGGCTGATGAAATAAGAACAAGCAAAGGAGTTTAATCTTGTCCGTGTGCTCTTTGCACCATCCTTCTCCTGACCTCGATTAAACCAAACTTGAATTAAACCATTTAAGTGATTCTATCTGAATCGTGTTTGGCCTGTCGCCGCACTGATGTCCATACAGTACCCGTGCTCAGATTAAAGATTACAGAGAAACCTCTATTACCCTTTATTTACATCCAATCCCTTTACAGTAAGTCAGACTTACTTTAACAGACACCCTTTTTTTCTCACAACCAATCATCAAGTAAGATTTAAATTTATAAAGCTTTACATTATCAATAACATCTTCTCATTTTTTACAGCTTTTTTATTTATCCACTTCTTAAATTGTATTGTTTTAACTTCAACAGCCTTTTCAGACCTGTTGGTTCTATTTTAATTCGTCATTTGTATTTATTCTTGTTGATCTTTTTGCATTTAGTAATAGCCATTTGTTTGAATTTTTTAGATACTGTCTGGGCTGGACTATTGATGCTTATAATGTTAACTTCCTGCCTTTGATTTGTAAACATTTGTTTATAGAGGAGCTGTATAAATGAAGAATGATATGTAATCATGTCATTATGCAAAGATGTGGAAAAAACAGCAAGAAAATCTACAAACGCTTTATTTTTTTTATATCACTTGTAAACTTGTTTATTTCTTCTGAAAAATCATAGTCATGAATGTAGAATTAATTTAAGTGAACAGTGGTGGCGCGGTATAAAAACAAACCTTCATAGGGGCGCTGGATGGATTTTAGTCTTTCCTGAATTAATCTATTAAACTGTCACAACCTTTTGGTCGATCATTTTGTAGATCTACAACAGAAAAAAAAACACAATTATCTCAAGTGAAGGTACTGTTAAACTAAAGACTGGATTTGCAATTGGCAGCAGGAGATCAGCCAAACATTAAATATTAGAAAGAAACAATGTCAGTCGCAGAGGCATAAAAAAAAAAAAATCAACTGACTTAATTATTCAAAACAATTCTCAAGTTTGACTCCATAAACAAAATGACAAACATTCAAACCCAGCATGCCTGTTTTTTTATGGTGTTCTATCCAATACTGCTACCCGACAAGCTGTGCCACCAAGCAGCTCTGTACAGTACAGGAAGCATTATTTAATCAGGAGTTTTCATCGAAGATACACAACCTCTGAAATCAGTATTTCGGAAAATCTATTTGTTACTTTGCTGACAAACATTTTGCACGTTTTCTCTGATCTCTTGGAGCTGTTCCACATCAGCGTCTTTTTACAAAGTCATGTGACTGATAAGAGGGTGCGACCTCAAAGGTAAGCTCTTTAACAGGCCAGAACATCGTGACCTTACATAGACCTTTAACCTGGCTGCTCACCAGCCAATCACTGTCTGAGACCCTGAGACACCCACCAAACCCTGTTCAAGTCTTTTTAATATAAACAAACATCTGCAGTATCTTCTTATTTACCTCATATTTCTCCTGTAGAGTAAAATGTGTTTTTTGTGCATGTATTAGAATGTAATAATCAGCTTGCAGAGTCTTGAAAACTGTAAACAATCACAAGACATCTTCTTAATTTTTTATAAAAGTTGGATGTTGCTCGACAACACAGTGCAGATCTTCTACTGTAATATGGAGATAAATTTGTGCAATGAAAGGAAATGCAGCCATTGGACATTTGGAAGAGAATAAAAAATCCAGAAACATGAACAAGATTAAAAATTCACACTGAATTTTGTCTTTTTTTTCTGTCTGAAAAAGATAATAAAGCAAACCAGCAGTAAAAGAACATTGATGACCTATCATCTATTTACAGTTACAAAAAAAGTGAGGAGGTGTAGGTTATATTCACCACAATGCTCACGCAAATCACAACATGTTTATTTTCTGGTAGCGATTAAACAAAAGTAGAAACATTTTTATAAGAGGAATTTCAAAGGTCTCGTTGGCTGATTTTAAAAATCAAACCCAAGCAACCGGGGAACAGCGGAAGCAAAACTTCACACAAAGCTAACTTGGCGGTAGCTTTGTTTTAAACAGACAGATATGAGTGCTGTATTTATCTCATTAGCAAATAAGTGTATGTCTAAAAATAATGATAGGTGATTAATTTCTTCTTCTCTGGATCAGAGATCAACAAAGAATCTGCACACTGTATTAAAATCTCCCAGCAATAACAGTGTGTTGAGTTTAATACAGTGTGTGTGTGGATCCTTTTTTGATTCTTGCCCTCACTTTGAAGCATTGACCATGTGACATTTCTTTATTCCCTCTGATAAACACACTTGCTGACGCCAGGGTGTAATCCAGTTGTAATTCTGAGCTCCCGTCCTGTTCTGTCAACCATTTACTGAACGTTTTGAGCGTACACTCTTACATTACTGTAACCCTCGGCTCAGTTTTACTGCCTTTGAAGTGTTTTCGGAGTCTGCCGCTGGTGCCGGCTTACTGGATGTTAAATTACATGTGTTTAGGTCGAATTGAGTGAATACAGGGCAGGATGGGCTGGGTGCAGTGTGGTCAGAGTCTAAAGAGCTATTAATAACCATCTGTAGTATAGCTCCCACTTGAAGCAGCAAAGATTACCCATAATCATATTTCCAGTTCACTAATCAGAGAGGAGAGGAGGACCAACTGTACTCTGTTTTAATGTAAAATGTAGTTTTAAACGTTGTGTTTAATATCTTTATCTGACAGATCTTATTTCATAGATACAGTACAAAAATAAGATGAAGTACAAGTTTGATTGTTTCCTATATACCAAGTACCAAAGTACCACTATTTCACAAAACTTAAATAAGAGATCGTTATTGTGGACACTCGGAAATTACTAATAATAATTGGACCTTCATTTTCTGTCCATGGTCCTGAAATTTGCACCAAACAAGTCAAATTTTCTGAGCTCTTACAAATTTGAGGTGCTTTACAAACTCTGATCAACAACGTAATGTAACTTTTGCGTCCTTCTTTTGATTTCCTCAGTCTACTAACACTGTAATATTTTATGTCTGAATCTTTATTTACCGGTATATGGCACTTCAAGGTCATTTATATGGATACCAGTACAGCAGTGTTTTATATTACAAACTGTAAATTACACAGTAAAACTGTAACAATAATTATATATGACATCCATATGGTATCTATAGTTATAGTTAAATGGCAAAACAATGTTTCTTTCGAAGGTAAACATTTGTATTTCACTGTATAATTTTCAAACTCCAACCTTAACCATTAATTCCACAGTAGAGATATAATTTACAATAATAGCAGAAAAAGTTGTATTGTATTTTTTACAGTGAGGTTCTGGTAACCACAGCTGCCAGTATATTGCCAAAAATACTGCAGCTGTTTTTTTTTTTACAGTGTACATTAGAATTTTTGTGAAATATCCTCACTGTTCAATTTGTCCTCCTCACCCTCCTTCTAGAAACCAAAGAAAGCTTCTCTCCTCCTCCCTCCCTCCCTCCCTCTCTCTTACAACAATCCCTCCCTCGGTCAGTCGGTCCCTCCTTCACTCTTCATTCAGAACCCCTTCTCTCTCTGTCTCTCTCTGTCTCTCTCTGTCTCTCTCTGTCTCTCTCTGACTCTTTACCTCATTCCTGCTTCGTCTCTGAGGTTGGAATAAGGATGCTACCCTGCAGGCTCCTGGGTCTGCTGGGCCTCATGATGCTCTGCAAAGGTAGGAAAAAACAACAATAATTCTGCTTATTAGTTAAAGAAAATAAGAACTTTGCTCATTGTGAAAGCTCAAGTCTGCTTAGAGTTCAGCTCTTATAGAAGGGATTGTTCCTGCAAGAATCTAAGATTAAATAACTGTGTTGCACTCAAAGTGCCCACAAAAAGACAAAACAAGTGTATGACTACAGACAGAAACAGCTTAGTGAAGCTTGGGAAAAGACAGATTGTTTAAAGTTGCTCCACATTGAAGTTTAAAATAAAAGAGCTTGCTTCTGTTTCATTCTGTTGGTGTAAGAATAAACACACACGTAAGTAAAGACCACCCCGTCTCCTAGCTTGTCATCAGTAGGGTTACAAATGTGTGTGTTTGGGGCTGGATTGAGGCCATTTCAGTCTCTTGTTTTCACAGCAGGGCGGGTGGTGAAGGGATGAGGTGTTTTTTATAGCAGCCTGATCCTATTGAGGGCGGTGTGGGACTCCTGTGTGAGATAATTGCAGAGCAGGAACCTCCAGCAGCTACTGGGAACCACTGGTGGCTTCGATACTAAACACTCCATGTAGTCTTGTGTACAACAGCAACACAATGTTCGCCTTAAGTCTGTGTTATCAGTGGTTGTTGCTCGGTTAGTTTGTCTCTATCCATGTCGCTCTTTCCGTCATTCCCCCCCATCCCACTTTCTGGGTCCCTCCGGTCATGGCAGATGGCCGTGAGTCTGGTTCTGCTCGAGGTTTCTGCCAGTTAAAAGAACGTTTTCTTCAGACAATGTTCTCATACGTTGGAGAGTCCTGATAATAATTTATAACTGATTTGGCGCAATATCATTAAAAATTGATTGACTGATTGGTTAAGATAGACCAGGCTGGGGCGCTGATGGCCAAGTGGTGAGGTCACATCCCATGTAAGGGGGCCGAAGTCCCCCGAGCCAGCGGCCCGGGTTCGAGTCCGACCTGCGGCTCCTTTCACCACTCTCTGTCCTGACTTCATGCTCTATCTACTGTTGGGATGTTTATACTGAGAGCACAGCGCTATCAAAGGAGGGGATCAGGGCTTTCTGACAGAGAGTGTAACATATATCAAACAGCTCAACCCATTACATTTTTCATGAAACATTGTGGAACAAAACATGGACTAGTTCAAATTCAGAAAGGCATCACTCTTTTGAAGCTGTTCTGAAGTTGTTAGCCCCCTGCACAAACTTTGACTATGGACATCTGTGCGACCATAAAAACCATAAAAACACCTTTAAAGACGTGACTCATGCAAACATGAGTCAGTCTGTTTACCTTTGACCACTTAAAGGATACCACGGACTTATTAGATTGACAAGCCAGTCTCAACTAAATCTCAAATATGTCTAACGAGTTGAATAAACAATTCACAAAGACTTGTCTCGAACTTTTAGGTAATTTAATGTTTGTATACGGGGAGCATCGAGGACACACTTGGCTGGAAAACAACTGAACCAGCAGCCTTTCTTCAGCCTGGAAACAACCATACGCAGGCTGAAGACACTTTAAACAGGATAAGGAGACTCCACGTTACCTTGATCGGCATCTTAATCCTCACATCATCGAGCTAAAGACGTCTTTACTCAGCGTCATACAGCAGACTGAGGATTGATTTTCAGTCAGGCGGATTGAAGCGTAGATTCAAAGTCTTTTCAGTTTGTAACCTGTGAAAACAAAACAAAAATGTTCAGTCAGAGACATGTGAGCAAGCGTTCAGATAAAACCCGGGTAAAAGGTGTTTCTGAAAGACAGATATTCCTGAAGGTAGTTCTCAGACAATTCCTGTGAATCCAGTTTTAAAAGCTGCTGAGGTCAGAAAGAACAACATTTTTTAGCCTCAGAACAGAAGATGGAAAATAAGTTTAAGAACTCAATGCATGCTTCCTGTTTTCTCATAACAGGTTAAATGACCAAATATATCACCATGGTGGATGATTAGTAGCAGAATGCAGCGAACATAGATGAAGCAGATCACTTCAAAAACAGTGTAGTGATAAAAAATGTGGCGGCGAAAGAAAATGATAGTATTGGATGATAAGAGTAGACTCTTACATTCTTCTCATTAATATCTGACACAAAATGTTTCCATATTTTACAACTATGTCCTCTAAGTTTATCCTCCTCTGAAATAGTGTAATGGTTTCTGAGGAGGGAATGATGTTGGCTTTTTTCTTAACTGCAGACGTGTGAAATAAACTAAATGCAAACTTCTCAGCTCTCTTTTCTAAAACACAAAATCTCTCCCGTGTTGTGAGTTCAGGTCAGGAGGAGAGCGGGGCGGGAGAGTCCTGCGATAACTTCACGGACTTGAACTTATCGCACTGCTTCATGGGAACCAGCCTGTACGTCCGCCTGCTGCTCTACACCCGCAACAACCTCGACTGTGGCCGTGAGCTCACCCACCACCACTTGTCCTCTCAGCCGCTCTTCAGGCTCCACCTCCCCACTGTCTTCGTCATACACGGATACCGGCCTACAGGAGCGCCCCCGATCTGGATCGACCATATCGTCCACCTGCTGGCCGAGCAGGAGGACATGAACATCATCGTGGTGGACTGGAACAAAGGGGCGGCTAACCTCAACTATTTCACAGCTGTGACCTACACCAGGGAAGCTGCTCACAACCTGACCAGCTTCATTATGACTATGGAGGTGATTTGGAGCTTTTGAACCTCTTTTAGCTCGTTGTTTACGTTTTTCAGCATTTGTTTGGCTAAGTTTCATTACTTTCAAGCAACTTTAAAAAAAAAAATAAAAAAAATGGCAAGAATCAGTAATTAAAGCATACAGATCCAAAGAAGAGGTTCTATGTCAGTGCATCTGTAATCTACTTTTTGACTCCTGTGGTCCCTAGAGTTTGTTTTAACATTGTACAGTTTTCACCAATGCATGGAATATGAAGACAGGAATCGAAAAAGAGGAATGCAAAGAGATGAAATAAACTGTGTACCTTGACTGTAACAGGGAGTTTTGATGTTTGTTTTGCGTCTGCAGGAGGAAGGAGCGTCACTGAGCTCAGTTCACCTCATCGGCGTCAGTCTGGGAGCTCACCTGGCGGGATTCGTGGGAGCAAACCTGAAGGGGAGGATCGGACGCATCACAGGTAAAAAAAAAATTTAAAAAATATAAACAGAGGAGAAAAAGACAATATAAAAGTTTTTATTTTGCAGCATATTTATCATCTGAAGTTTCTTGCAAGCAGAGATAAAAAATACTTTATTAAATGAAACATTTTCCATGAACACAATGGTTTCGTAGCAAATCCAACGCGCCTTGAATGACGTAGATTTTTGTTGCCGCAGACGAGCCGCTGAATGAGGTTTTAATCAACTAAAAGAATATTGGAGACGATGAAACTTTAAAAATGTATTTTTCTCAGGAAAGCATGATTTCAGGAGGATGAAATAAGCATCTTACCTCCTCCCGTCCTCCAGGTCTGGACCCGGCAGGTCCCATGTTCACCAGCGCTGCGGAGGACGAGAGGCTCGACCCCTCGGACGCCATGTTTGTGGACGTTCTTCACACCGACATGAACTGTGAGCATCACATTTTAATTTAAACACATAATAAATGATGATTCAACACATTGCACTCTGAACTGAATCTGTGTTTTTTTTATTTTTTATGTGCAGCTTTTGGACTGCGAGGAGCTCACGGTCACATTGACTTTTATGCAAACGGAGGAGCTGACCAACCAGGGTGTCCCAAAACCATCTTTTCTGGTAAAAACACGCATAAATGTAGAAATGTGGTTTAACACACTCTCATTAACGCACACTTCTCACCTCTGTCATGGACCATTTCTCATCCCTGAGTGACACTTAATGTAAGACTTTAAGAACACATTTTTATGTCTTTTGAGCCGAGCAGGCCGATTCCTTTGTTATTTATTTCTCTGAATATGAGCATTGTTCAGGACTTTAATACACTGTTCAAAACTAAATTAAAAATCTGCATTGCACGCTGATTAGTGTTTAGAATCTAATCAGCTTGCAATAAAAACAATTGTAAGTTTGCATAAAACATTGTTTCTGACCCAAACCATGTCTTAAAAAGTGAATCCAATTAGTAACTTTCAAAGCTCTGTTATCATTCAAAACTAAAATTACATGTTGAGCTTACTTCAGGATCAATATGTCCTGAAGGGGATAAATACTGTCACCTGTGATTACAGGGTTTGTTTTTTCTCTTATTCTTGACTGTTCCATCATGTTGAAGTATAATAACACTCGTCAACCTCCCACAGGTAAATCGTACTTTGTGTGTGACCACCAACGCTCAGTGTTCTTGTTCCTGTGTTCTCTGAACCGGACCTGCAGCCTCACAGGTTACCCCTGCTCGTCCTACAACGACTACCTGGAAGGCCTCTGTCTGCAGTGCGAGGCCTTTAAACCTGCACCCTGTCCGGTGCTCGGTAAGTGGGGGGATACTACAGAGTCGGTGCTGATTGTTGAATGTAATATTTCAAACTGATCTCCTATTCGGTCTCACCTGCAGGTTACGATATCAGCCGGTGGAGAGAAACTCTGCTTCAGCTCGGACAGACCAAAGTCTTCTTCAGCACCACGGCCACGCTGCCCTACAGGAGTGAGTCACACACAGTCTCAAATACAATCTCACATGTACAGTACTTAAAGTGTGCTTTTATTTTGAGTTAAATTCATCAACAGTTCACAAAACTGCAGCTGAAACAAGAAGACTATTTTGACGACTGTTGTTTATTTATTTCAGCTTCCCAAATTTGATGTTTTTATTTTTATTATTTAATTTTTAGATTGATGTATTAATCCTGAATCATTTAGAGGCCTGACCTTGAAGTGTTTTGTTGAAATTTGTCACTTTTTTCACACACAAAAATCACTTTACTATACATTTATAAATTTGTTTCCTTTGAGTTGGCAAAGTTGAAACACATTATTGATAATGTGGACTGTATCCCATCACTGCTGTTTATGTGTCCAATAAAAGACCTCTATAAAACCAGTTAACAATGAGAGATAACATATATATTTCCCAAACTACTTCTTATGTTTATTTAAGAATTCTCAGTTTTTATAATCACCATCTTCAAACTAAAACATATTCCTGCTTTAGGGCAGTTTAAATGATCTCATCTCATTGTTGACTGAGGCTTGGTTTTATGAGTCAGACGTTTGATGCTGTCTGTGTCTCTTTGTGTGTGGCAGAGCCGAGCTACAGAGTGGACATGGTCACCTGGAACCAGTACCTCCGCTGGGGGGTCGTCTACATCCGGCTGCACAGTGGACGAAACTTCACTGAGGCCCGAATAGACCAGTAAGTCTGACCGAGAAACACCTGGATCACCTGATTCTGCGGTGGCCCTGAAGGTCAAATGCACAAATATTTCATGATTGCAACCCGAGTGCACTTACATGTGCAACAGTATCCTATTCATGGTCTTGGATTATTTTGGTGAATGTAAATATCGTATCAAGGCATATCACCTAGCAGATGGATACTGTTATGATCATGTGTAGGCCTACAGTGACACAAAAGTCAATTTGACATGTCTGATGAAAGATCATAACCTGTAGAAGATTAGACCCAGAATAAGGATTAAACCATGATACTCATATACATGATAACTCACTTCACAACATTCAAAAATAAATAATTACATAACACAACCAACCAAGAAAAATGTTTCAGAAATAAACTAAATAAAATGAAAATAAAGAAGCAAAAGCTTCATGTTTGTTCCTGTTTCTAACTGGACATGCAGTACTCAAACATCACCCATTTCCTCATTTTCTTTGAGAAGCAGGAAAAGTTCTCCCCGAGCCTCTGCCCACAGCTCCTTCTCCTTGTATTTTTCCACGATCACGCTTATAAGGCGCTTAGCACAGAGAAAGCACACGTTAATTAAAGCTTTCTTTCTCGTTTGGATTATAGGATTAGATGGGTTAGTTTCTGGTATAAACATCTTCAGAGCTCTGGTGGAGGTAAATCTTTGTCTAAAATCCTACCTGCTGCATGTGATCACCCCACATTCAAACTCGCCGCTGAGTAGATGGCCATGTTTTTTTAACTGATGTGTTTTGAATATTTATCTTGATTATGACAATGAATAAATAAATGTTGGCTCCTTGTCTGTATATTTGCTGTGGGACATTTCCAGTAAAAAGTCTCCTTCAGCCTGCTGTAAAGGAACATGTACCTCTAACTCTCCTCTTCGTCACTCACAGTAAGCTCCTGCGGTTCGAGCAGTACACCTCCACACGGCTGCTGGCTCAGTTCGATGATGATCTGCAGCAGGTTCAGAAAATCTCCATGAGGATCAACACGGGAAACGTGATTGGACCTCGATACAAAATCAGACTGCTGAGGATCCGCTTGACTCCACTGGACCGTCCTGAGAGGTCAGTCTTGGACCTGCAGAGTTATTTCCTGAAGTTTAGATTAAAGATCAAAGTAAAGCTGCAACAATTTAGATGTTGGAGATTGTTTACCTCCTGACTGACTCGAGCAATGAGGACTTTTTGGCATTTCATCGAAACATAACCTTAAATAAGGAATCAAGGAAATAGCTCCTAGTTTCTTAATATTCTAATAATTTACTGTTGTCTGTATTTGTCTCTTTCAGGCCTGTAATGTGCCGCTATGACATCATCATGGAGGAGAACATGGAAGTAGCTTTTCGACCTTTACCCTGTGGGCCTCGTTTTTGACTCCCTGGCAGGAGACGCCTCTTCTTTTTTTCCTTCTTCTATGGAAACGCATCCACCAGACCGCCCGGTGCTACAGGGTCTCCCTGCCTTTGGTTGGACATCCACTGGAGCAGGTGCAGCCTCCTCTCTGGATGAAGAGGACCCGCCCGGTGCTGTGGATTACCTGGATTACTGGTACATTATCATGTGGTTACTGATTTTTGAAGCCACTTTGCTACTGTTAACGACAAGCTTTTTGGTCACAACTTAACTGTTACAAGAGCGAGTTAAACTGTGAGAACTGGAAACACAACAAGATACAAAAAAAGCTGGGACTTACAACACGGTGAGATCTGGTCACTTGATGTTCAGTATATGTCTTTGTTTCTGTGTACATTTTCACCCTCTTCACCAATTTAGTTTCATTTTGATGAATCAATATTTGATATTTAATCTCCCCTTGAATACGCTTTGAATTTATCAGGACAGCAGTACAAAAATAACAATAATTATCTGGCCTGCCGGGCGTACTCTGTACGATTTCAGCACAATTTTTGAGAGGTCTCACAACTGCACACACTTTCACAGTAAGTGAAACAACTTCAATACACATAAATCTGACTTTGTCCGTGGGAGTTTTCTGTGTGAGCTCTCAGGTCGCTCCTGAAAATCGGGTCGTACAGCATGAGTACATAAATTGGGAGCTTTGCTCATGCATCATATACATTAAATCGCACAGTGGGAGCTGACATTTTAACATGACTAATACAATCTTACAGTGTACAATGGTCTTAAGGGATTTATAAAAAAAAATACAATGACAATCTTTTCTTTTATGTAACTTTGTGTGAAATACTTATTTGACTGAAAGAGACCAATGCAACTAATTTAAAGGTTTTTGTTGAAAAGAAATGTTGGTGCTTTAATCTCTGGGTTAACAGCATCTTCAAAAGTTTTGAGAACTTGGCCTAAAAACTTTTCATTTGAATGATTTCCAAATATCCCCCATAAATAAATGGCGGTATAATAAATTCTAAAAGGGGAAAATTACACTACTCTTTTTTTACACTCAGAGAACTAAAAAGCACTTCTTAGGGACTTGAAAATGTTTCACTGATTTTCTACCATGGATCAATTTCAGTAAAGAAAAGAGAAGAGCAGATCCCAAAAACAATGTTTCTTGTGTGCCTTTTACCAGCAGCTCTCAGCCTTAAACCATCCAACAAAAAATCATGTTGAAATGCAGTTTTGGGGTTTGTAATTTGAGGTTTAAAGCTGCTACATAAACACTGTTGCTGCTATGACGTTTATCCACAGAAAGAAAGCGGTTGTTCTGTAGTAGTTTTGTACAAATGTATGAAGTTGTAAAATGTGACTTTTGACACCAAGAAAGCTAGAAAAAAAGTGCGAGTCTGTGGTGTATTCGAGGAATATGGCAGCTTAAGAAGAAGCTAAGAATCACCCACAGGTGTAACTGTATTTGAACGATGTTATGGATTTTGTATCAGTAAATGTGACATGTTGTGATTGGTGACAAACTGAGCAGCCAATACAAATATTTACTCTGATGTTTATGTGTCAGTGTTGAAATGTCTTTTATATCATTATTTTCACACATGGTTTGAAATGAATATTAGATTAAAATCTGTATTCAAAGAGAATTCTTTTGGAACCTTTTTTTTTGGGGGGGGGGGGGGGGGGGGGGGGGGGGGTCTTTATTTTAAAGACAGGACAGTGCATAGAGTCAGAAGTGGTGGACAGAGTGGGGAATGACATGCGGGAAAGGAGCCACAAGTCAGATTCAAACCCCTATGGCTTCTTTGTCAACAAGGCAGCAGCTAGTGTGTCCTCCTTCTAAGTTTAGACTCTGGTGCAGAATGGTGTTTTTGTTTTGACCACAGAAGGTGGGCGGTTTTAAGGCAAACCCACGCGGCAAACCAACAGGTGTTGCAGAAACGGAAGCACAGATTCTTAAAAACTGAGCCCACTTATAAACGCTTTGATGTGGTTTTGATGTGGTTTGTGATCGTAAACTCAATATCACTACGACATTGATTCCATCAAGTATTCATGATTTCGATATAGGTGTTTAAACAGACGGTGTATTTCAGCTTACTGAAACGGTTTTCACTGCAAAAGTTTCAGTATTTTAAGAAAAAAGTCAACGTACCAATTAGCGACAGGTATGATTTTCATACCTGTTCACAAAATCAAACAACAAAAGTTTAATTTGTTCATTAACACTGTCGCGCCGTGTCTTTGAAAACAAGGTGGCATAACACTGAAATTATGGGCTTGGTAAAACTGAGACAAAAGGGAAAAATAGCAGGCATCAAGACAAAGTAAGGAGGTGATTAATAACAGCCCTGGTCACGTTTAATGACCTGATGATTAAATAAATAACATCTGTCATTTTAAGTCCAGGAGTGAATTTTATTTCAGTTGCAGACATTGGAAGTATCCTTATCCTGATAAACTCGGCCGTCTGATAAAAAAAACTTGAGAGTTTATAATCAGGACCTCACATCCAAATAGACAAAGTGTTAGAAGTCAAATTATAGACATTAATCAACAGAAAGACACAAATAAACAAAGATGGAGGAACAGAACAGGTGTGAGCAGGACATAAATCACTCAGGTATCAATATTTCACATTCAGGTTAATTAAAAATTTCACTCTGTCTCACTTTGCTGGAAAACACAGCAGACACTCCTTCAAAGTCTTATTCATTGTGCTGTTGATGGACATCAACACGGGCACAATTTGGCTCAAAAAAGAAGAAAATAGTTCCTTTGAATCTGTTGTTTATTAAAAGTTGTCAACAAATGAGCAGAAATCCAAACCGGATACTTTCCAACGTCCAATCACCAGCTGGGACCTGTGAGTGGTAAAGAAAAGAGATACAGCGCAGAGGTCAGAGATATTTAGGTCAGAGTAGAAAACAATAAAAGAAGTCTTGGGCCGTGTGAAAGGAGAAAGAGGAGGGATGGGAGAAGATGGGATTTCAGCAGCTCAGGCCGTTTAAAGGAATCGGGGGAAACCTCCTTAAATACAGTAACCAGTCAGTGGGTCAGAGGGAATATTTCCACTCCTCTTTGACCTCACTGAGAAGCTGCCAGGAAAGCGCAGGAGGGCTGTTACACAACAGGAGCAAACAGAGTTCAACGTGGGAAATATCTGGCTAAATGTGTCACTCTGAGCCCGAGAGAGTCGCAGCATGAAGAGCGGGTTCTGACTAATTTCTGGTCAGTAGCTTAGAATGATAAAAACACTAAATAAAGATGAGGGTGTACCATCAGTTTAAAACAATGTTTATCATATGCAACATTTTTGTTCACCTATGATTAACATTTCCCTGTTTTTTTTTTAATTAAATCCCTAATGCCAGGCAAAAAGCACCAAAATAATCATGTTTAAAAATTTAAAAAAAAAAGAGCCAACACCATCGTTAAACAGAATTAAAATCTCATCCTGTTATCATTTCTGTTGTCCAAATCAATAATTGGAAGCAAATTATATCTGAAAACATAAGCAGCTATTCTTTAAAAATAAGATGGATAATTCAAATTCAATTGATTTATAGTATTTTAATTTCTTTAAAATAAGATAGATACATGTCATTGTCATTTCGATAACGTTTGCACACCAAATGTTTGTGTTTCTGTTCTATTATGAACATTTTGTAGCGTTTCATCTTTTTAAAATACGAATGACTTAAAACCTGCACATGCGTCAACTTCTACTTTCTATGCACACATTCATACTCCTACAGACGAGTGGTCAGCGTTAACTCAGAGATGTTTGTTCATGACTTTACAGTGAGTTTTCACAGCTTGCACAGTGAACCCAAACGGTAAAGTTCTGGTTTGACAGTTAAGCAATAAGCTGAAACTCGCTTTAAAGCTTCGTAGTGACCAGGATGTAGGATTTGATGAGTTGTGGATTGAAAACAATTGATTATAAAAACTTCAGGTGGCTTGATTCACGGTGTTTACCTGCAGGGCTGTTACGGTAGTTCTGTCGCCTAATTTGTCCAAGCCGGCTGCCGAAGCGATTATTCTTGCGTTGGGGGCCGTTGTTCTGCCTGAAGGGGGCGCCTCTCCTTGTTCCCTAAAGAATGAGAGAAATTCTAATGATCCATTGTGACTTCTACATGTTATGTCTGTTACATTCCCCCAGAAATAAAACCTGGTTGACAGGGTTTGCAAGTTGGGGAACTAACAAAACAATGCACTTGTCACAGGGAAAATAAAGTGTTTCTGAAAGGTGGTGGAAGGAACAAAGCCCCCCACAGCCAACCACTGATTCAAAACTGAAGACAAACAAAAAATTGGAGGCAAACAAAAGAGAAGGTTGGAGTCAGTGGACATAGACTTCAAACACACTAACTTCAATTTCCAACTCATGGTGTTGACTCCCTGGAGACACACAGCCAACTGAGCAGGAAACCCCCAACCTCCCTCATATAGCCCCCCCATCCCAGCCAATTCTCGTCAGCCATCAGCTGAGGGAGAACATCACAGGTGCAGGCAAATGCCCCGAGGAAACCTGTGACCTAGTTCCTTGTGAATGTGTCCATAACAATGTCACATGACTAAAAGGAGAAAAAGTCAAACTCCACTGACAGCTGAGTCTTAGGGTGCACTCACACTAGGCCATCTGTACCGTGCCCAAGCACGCTTGACCCCCCAAGTCCAGTTTGTTTCACTAGTGCGTTGGAAGAGGCGGGCTTTGGCACGGTTGTTGTTCATGCACAAGAAGCACAGGACTGCAATGTGGACATTGTGTATAATCAATACTTGCCTTGCATTATAGAGAAATGCAGGAGTGTTTAATGGCTGTGTAGAGGCTAAGCTGACACTTTAAGCCACTAAGGCGCTGCAACTGGATTAACTAATTGACGCGCTAACATTACCTTGTCAGATGAATTAAAGCCCAAGTCAAATTTATTTTATGTCCGGCCCCATATGTCCATATTTCCATACCAAAAACCACCCGCTTGTAACTCTTGCATGCATGCAACTGCTTAGTGGTCAAAAAACTGTTTTTCCTTCCGGGTGTAACACCTGAGCAGTAACCATGGCTCCTACCTTATATAGATAACAGCCAATCACCCTGTGAGATCCTTCACACAAACACCACATATTACCCTGATAATCCGCTCATACAGGATGTATCTGTAAATAACTCCTACCATACATTGCCCATCCTACCTGAATGAGAGTTCCTTTTTTTTTAATTTTCTTCTTCTGTTGTTTTTAGCTGTGGATGTTTGTATGTGCGTGTACTTTAAGGTGAAGCCAAATAATTTCGTTGTACAATTGTATAATGACAATAAAGACATTCTATTCTATTCTAAGCAAAACAACTCAGAATAAGCCACAACACATCATTAGTGGCAGTCATGTTTCCCTGTGCTATTCTTCATTATTAGACCAGACAAAATTCATTGTGATGTTGTCATACAGTCTACAGCCGCTAATTAACAACTACTGGAAAAAGGTGGAGTGTTTTTTTTTCATGTTACTTACTGCATGAGTTGACGTCATGAATCAGTCAAGCCACTTTAAATGTCGAAACAACGACTCACCATTATATGTGTCTGATCGTCTCTCTTGCATGACTTTCACTTAAAAGTACTGGTCATAAAAAAATGGCTACAAACTTTAACAAGATAATGCCAACTGGAAATATTTTATTTCCTAACTTGGAGTAAAAAGCCCAGAAGCCCCATTCCTGTGCGCTCCGGCAGCAAAACACGTACAATGACGATGTATGTGCAAGAGGTAACCATGCTCAGGCTCGGTTGGGGCTGAAGCAACGCGAGTGTAGGCCAGCTGGGGAGGGGGGGGACAATCACACTTCGGCACGGTACAGGACAACTGGGCCCTCAAGCTCACCATGTTTCCTTCTCGACTCCTACTCTGCTCCTCAGGCCAGTCTAAGAATTCCTCGTCCTCCAGCTGATCCTCATCGTCATTGTACTCTGCACCCGGCTCACTAACAGAAACAGACAAAATTTATACAAAACTGATTTAGAAAACGAGACAAAAATAACATCACGTCAACATATTCAGTGTCAGTGTTCCCATAAAACTTTTGCAGCTGATTATTCTGTTCAGGCGAAGGTTATAATAATCTGAAATCAGTTGTTGCAGTATTTGTTATATAATTTTATTTGACAGATTTCTGATTCTCACCGACTTGTTTTAGGAACAAATAACAATATATTGGTGGTCGTATAAGCTTGGACACATTTAGAGGACACTCATTTAGTATCATTTTAGCTACATGACTTAAAACATTATGATTTTGAAATTTAAGATTATATCAGCATCTTATTTATTGATCAATATAAATGTGAGCTTTTCTAAAATCATTTCACTGTATATATATATATATATATAATCCTTTGATTACTTTGTGAATTTCTATTTTATTGAGGAAATAAAAGCACTCCTATGAACAGTATTTAAAAGCTGGCAACAAATGCTGGTAAAATATGAAAATGGTTGGTAGATTTCACACATGAAATACTTCTTTTTGACAATAATCTCACCTGATTGGTGCTTGGAGGCCCTGTGACAAATTGTTTCCTAATATTGTAACTTTGACCCCCTCCAGCCTCTCCTGCCTCCTCCTCTCCAGGTCGTGCCTCAGGTCCCCCGGGCCTCGCGCAGGCTGTCATAACATATTCAAAAACATCAATTTAATTTATATTTTTAAAAAAAACATCTACTGTATCTATCCAGTCTCCATGGTTTGCAGGGATTTCAGGACGTAAAAATAGTTTTAGAGAAAAAGTTCTGTATATTTACCAGCAGGGATCCCAGCCTGGAGAACAGAGGCTCGTTGTCATCGAGCAGCGAGTTCATGTTCAAACTGAAACCTCTGCGAGGAGCAAAGCATGAAAGATAAGAGAAGTACATTTATTTTCACAACATAGAACACTCCTCCAGGGAGAAAATAACAGTAAAACTCTCTGTTTAGAAAGCAACCACAAGATAGAGATTTACAAATAGTAAATGATGTTATTCAAAGTACAAAATTTGAGTGTTCAAACGGCCCTCGAGTGATTAAGTGTGCGAAATAGTGTGACATAACGTTTTTACTGCGAAACCGTTTTTATTTTCCTTTCTGTTGCTCATGTAGACATTTCAGTTCAGAGGCCCTGGCAGTGTCCACAGGAAAACTTTTGATTTTCTTTCACACTGGAGAAAACTTTATTTGGCTCCACTTTTAAAAAAAATCGGCTGAAAGAATCCAGTTAGTGACCATGGTAAGTACCTGTTCGAACTGAACCTCTCATCCAGCGTCAGCTCCTCCGTCTCTTCCTCGAGGTATCCGCCTTTTTGAGGAGCTGAGAAACGCTCATTCAGGGTGACCCCATCCCCTCTGAAATACAGCTCTGTGAAGGCAGAGCAAACACACTTTAACAACTTCAACTGTCATGGCATGTTTAAAACATTATACAACAAATTAAAAGCAACGCATGAACAGTTCAAAACTGAAGAGTGGCAGGAACTCGGTGCCCTAAATATTGATGTTGATCCTCATTTAAAAGTTTCATAACCTCCTCTGAATCTTTTTTATTTTTTTAAGATTTACTTTTGGGCTTTTTGTGCCTTTATTTGAGAGATAGGACAGTGGATAGAGTTGGAAATCAGGGAGAGAGAGAGTGGGGAATGACATGCAGGAAAGGAGCCACAGGTCAGACTTGAACCTGGGCCACCTGCTTGGAAGACTACAGCTCCCATACATGGGGCGCGCGCACTAACCACTGCACCACCAGCGCCCCCACAACCTCCTCTGAAGACCCGAGAGAATTTAGTGTAAAAGTGAGCCTAGCGCCTTTCTGAAATTAGAATCTATGGAAGACACTCTGCAATGTGAATTGGCTGTTAAACTTGTAAATCAATTGATTATTCAGCCAAGGTCTTCGTTTTTGACATATTCAATTTCTTTAAATTTAGTTGTTTTTTTATATTTGCAGTACTTTATAATTTGACGGCTTAAATCATCAATTTTTTATATAAAAGTGCAGAAAACACTGTTTTATTTTAAAGGTTTACCTTGGTGCTTTTTTTGCCTTTATTCAGAGATAGGACAATGAATAGAGTCAGAAATCGGAAGAGAGAGAGTGGGGAGTGACTTGCAGGGAATGAGCCACACGTGGGATTCAAACCCGGGCCGCCCGCCTTGAGGAGTACAGCCTCCGTACACATGCGCTTGCCACTAGGCCACCAGCACCCCACAATCCTGTTCTTTTTTGCACAAACACTATGCATCTACTTCCTTGAATTTACTATAAAACCTTTCACAACATTATGACAATCTTCTCTTTCACCAAACACTTTTCTAAAATAAAATCACATCTGAATTGTTTCAAATGTTTGGATGATAGAATCAAACATCAAGGTAAATTCTGAAGCGTTTTGTGAATGCAGTGCTGACCTTTGACGCTGTGCACTAGTGTGATGATTTCCTGGGCAAAAGTCCCAGTATGCACTGCTGTTTCTCTGTACGTCCCAGAGTGCTCCAGCATGGGCAGAAAGTCCAGACGCTGGCGACCAACGTTTACCAGGTCTAGAGAGAGCTGTCTGTCTGAGGAGTAACACAGCAGGCTGCAGGAGAAAAGGAACAATGAAATATAAAGTGGTATCCATGAATGTGAGCTCCTGATTAGAGGTCACATTTCATGGAATTGTAGCTTTGGTATCCCCAAAACATATACAAAAATAGCTTTTACTGCCTCTTATGATTATTATTAAATGGAATTAAACACTGCATGATCTTTCAGGTGATATTTATAACGGTTTGAAGCTGTGCAGTGTTGTAAGAAGGCTGACAGTTTCTATGTTTGAGAATCAGGTTGATCAGACAAAAACAAACCCTTTTTGTCAGTTTTATAAGCGACTAAAATATAATTAACAGATAATTTTATGTTCAATTGTATATTTAGACAAAGTAGGTATTTGTTTAAAAAAATGATCACGTTGATCTTACATCTGGAAAAAGAAGTAGAATAGAAACATCTTTACCTTACCCAACAAACTTACCTTTTGCAAGTTCCACAGATGACAATATTTAAAATAAATACGCCCTGAATGTTGACTGAAAAAGGCGATATTCACCCTTTAAGGTACACTGAATAATAGTTTTTAAAAATATTTTCATTTTGTTTTTCATGGAAATAAGTTCAAGCTAAAGGTGAGTTAAAGGTTGGGTGAAAGTTCACACTTATTTTCTTGGTTGATTAATTCTTCAAATAGGCATCATCAATCACATTGGTTGTCAGGTCATCAGACATATTCCAGCCACTGTGCTGGAATCCAGCCACGTTATACGACTCCTGCAGTTGATTACCGTTGACTTTTTTAATAGCCTTATTCGTCAGCTTCTGATCACTGATGGCGTTCTTCAAACTTGCCCCAGTTTCACCAGCTTAACTTTTATTTCTTTTGTGCAGAATCCAGGGTATTTGTCATGAGACCAATTTCTTCTTAAAGCAGCCTTGATAACGCTTCAATGTCTCCGTACTAAATATTGCAGACTTTAATATCCCATCTTGCTTCTTGGTCATTTGAAAAGGCAGTTTAATTTCCTCCTTTCAACAATACTGACGTTGATGTCCCTTCCTCCTCTTGCCCTGGTCTATTTTCCAGATGGTTGAAATGTAACGACTTCATTTTCTTGCTTTAAACCTCATTGATGGTGCTTCAATTTCCTCCATTTTTGGCATTTTTCTTCATGGCTTTGATTACTTCTTGTCTGACAAATGATGACGCTGCAAATTCTCATCTTTCCACACTTATACTCTTCATCAATGCTTCTTTTGCACACCAGTGTTACTCCAATGTCTCGCTTTTAAATTGGGAGTATTTTCTTGATTGATTTTATTTTTCTTGGCTTTGGTTTCTCTTATCAAAAGGCCATCATTAGGCTGTAATTTCCCAATTTATTTTCATGACAATCATCTTTGTTTTCCTCCACTTGTTTTTTTTCCAGTAGTGATAGATATACATGTTCTTGGCATCCCACATAAAATAATGGGCTTTGGTTTCTCCTTTTAACATAGGCAATGTTTACGTTCATGGCTTCATTTTCCTCTTCAAACCGCGGTTCACTGGTGCTGTTCTTTGGAAGAATCGGCTGTAGGAGATCTTTTCCTTCATCAGATCCTGTAAGCAAGACGGACATAGACAGCAGTCCTTAAGATGATCAAGTTTGTCTGAACTTGCAAAAGTTGCTTTGACACAATATTTCCAAAATGTATCCCACTTCACAATCAATATCTGGCCATGCAAGGGCACAAGTTATCCTGGCTCATCCTCACAGGTGGTGGAACTACGACGGAAAATCATCAGACCATAGCTGATGTGATTGTCTCCTCTCCCTCGTAGTACATAGGTCGTCACTGTATGAAAGTCCTTTTCGTTTTGGAACATGAAATTGCCATGTGGACCAACAGCTGGAGATGGAGCTCATCTTCTTGTCAAATGTCTTGACTTTCTCCTTTATGACAGATCACTTGGTGCTTGGTATGTTCTTCATTTAATAACTTGTTTCTTTTTTTAGTGTCCAGAATCATTTTAGTGCTTTCTCTAAATCTAATCGAAGTTGCATATTGGCAAAAAAGTATAGAAAACTTTGTTATCACAGAGAACCTTTTTTCTTTTCCACCATTGTTTAGTAATCCTCCTGAAAACAGAACAGGAAAAATTTCATCTTCATTTCAGCGATGTTGGTTTGACCTTTCCTGATGCACCAACTACACCAACTGAAGTTTCTTCAATGGCGTCAGAGAATCCTGAATGCCAACTATTTAAATCCACCCATCTAGAGGCTTCCTTCTGGAGAGACCATCCATATACTGGGAGCTTTGTTGGCATGTTGAAGTTTCTTTGTTGCCTATCCAGACCTTGACCTTGTGATGTCAGCAACATCCATCCATACAGTGTTTTGGGGAAAAGCAACAACTGATCAACGCCTGGTTCCATAATGTTACCAAAATGCTTTTTGCTTCAGGGAAACCACACTGGTAGGGCAAGGGTGCAATTCCTAGAAAATCCCTGTCTTCTCTTGCTTCTTTGGTAATCTTTGTGAACAAATCAGCATATTGAATGGCCATCGGTGAACATCAGATTGTGTCTGCAAGCTTGGTTTGTTAATCCTGCAAAATCACCTCGTTTGTGGCCTCTTGCGTCAGCCTCTCAGCTTTCTAAGACTTTTCGATTGATCCCAGAAGTAATCTGTACATTTGGTGAAACATACTAATTGATTATCAGCTTCACCAGAGTTCACTTTACAACCATGAATATGACCAGCTAATCCTCAGAAGCCCTTGTTTTCCTTGATTTTCAACCAGATGATCCTAGGAGAAGTTAATCCGTCCCCTAAGTCAGTTGTCTGCTTCTGGACAATTGACTTGGTGACTGAGTACCAGATCCGCAGACATGCCAATTTCACCTTTGCTGCAATAAAACTGTGACTTGCGAGTCACTAAATGAAAGCAGAAATGTACTTTGCGACAAGTTTCCAGGTGATTGGCGAGTGTCCCCTGTTCTTTGTGTAGAATGTGATGCAACTGGACTCCCATTTGATGTCAGCTTGTTTCATGGCATAGTGACTTACATGAAGGCCCCCAAGGCTCCTCAGTAAATGAATGTTAACTGTAGTTTGTTTCCTTCAGGAGGTACAAGCTCCTTTTACTGGTTTTCTTCAGTAGAAGTACGAGTGAAAGCAGTGTGTCTCTTCCTGGCTTCTATCCACAGCTTCTATCAGAGGGCAACTTGAGAGTCTTCTTTGAGGCCATCTGATCATACAATTGACAGTCAATATTCCTCAAAGACATTTGGACCTGTATTGACTTGCAGTGTCCATGAGGAGAAACATTTAAAGCCGGGGTTTTGGCAGTATTCTCCAAACTGCAACAAATTCCAGTTAAGCTATAAACGCATCATGTGTCCTGCAAAAATCTTTCCGTTTTTAACAAGTTCACAATATCCACAAGGTTTATTTTAACTCTTTCCGCAGCTTACCATGTGCATCAAAAGAAAAGTGTGAACTTTCACCTCTCACCGTTGATAATTTGATGAAAAAAAATACTCTACCTGTTTTTATTCACGGGTTGGCTCATATCCACTTTGATCGTTAGCGTTTCCTCCGCAACCGCCATGTTTTTGGTTTTCTGTTTATTCCATTCACGTAACCTCTGACGGGGCATTTTAGGGTCCAGATCAATGGTCACTGGGCTTCGATCCAGACTTCCAGACCTGTCTGCTTTCCATCCGGGAGGTCCATCCTCTTCTGCCCAGTTGGGCTCCTTAATGGGATCCTCATAATCTCCCCTGAAAGGTTGGGACCGTTGTCTTGGCCCTTCTTTGCGGTTATCTTGATCTGCCTGGAAGGAATGCTGTAGGTGTGGTTGATTTCTAGGGAGTCCAGTCCTTCCAAACTGGCCACGGCTGGCACGCCCTCTTGCTGGACGAAAAGCGCCCCTCCCCCTATGGTTCATGGTACTATCTCGACTTCCGTAATTTACAGGGCTTGGTCTTTTTTCAGGGGTCCTTGCACTGCCATGATAGCTGGAATCCCTTCTATTATCTTGGAAGAAATGTGGTCTTGTGTCCCGATCTTCCAACCTACTCTCTGATGCCCTGAAACGCTCCTGAGAGAATCCTGTTGGACACGGACTCCTCTGCCGGTCAAGGCCAGGGTCCAGATCTCTACGATCCTCAAATTTTTCCCATTGGGACGGTTCTCTTCTGTCTGTGATGCCATGATCATGCTCAATAATGAGTGGCCCTGAGTGTCGACCGTCTCCACGGGGGAGGTTCCCCTGACGTTCTCTTTGAAACCCATCTCTGGGTGAGTCCATCGAGTGACGCTGTTCCCCAAAGTGCTCCTCATTCCTGTACCTGTGATGGCATAAGAGGAGGTGACACTGTTCAACAGCTGTTCATGCATTTGTCAACTCTTTACACCTGGTTCTAACCTTACAGTTAAAATTAGCTTTGGAATTATTTAACACTATATAGAATATCTGACTTACCTACTCACAAGGTAAAAAACAACCTTTGCAAATAAAAGCGCAATATAAATTCACAACATGACTAACTTCAACATAAAACATCCAGATATTTTCAGGCGTTAGAAGAAGTTGCAACGCAAGGAAAATGTAAGCCATGCAATATTTGTAGGATTATTTTGTGTTATAGAAAAAATAAATCATGATGAATAACAGGGAAGAATTTTGCACAATAGAAAAAAAGAAAGATGAGAATCTTCTGCATTCTTCGTTTCCTTTTTTCACTGCGACAGTGCTGCAAAGCATTTGGCTTAAAATTTACCCAGAGTTATTGGTGTCATCCATTTCTCTTCTTTGCCTTTTAAAGTGTGGGTTCCTCTCTTGATGTGGATCTTCCCATTGTCTTTCTCTATTTAGACTCTGTGTGTTCCTCCTTCCTCTTTCCCTTCCTGTTCCTCCTCTTTGGTCATCTGACCTAGCACTGGGGCTGGGGTCTCTGAACCTCCCTCGACCTCTACCCTGCCCCTCCCTCCTCCAGCCAATCCCGGGCTCTCTCTGCTGGTGGTCTGAATCGGATCTCGGTGTCAGCGGCAATCTTTCCCTCTTGAACCTTGGAGGTGAGTTGGGCGACCTCCCTCTGTTTTCAAAGTTTGGGTATGCTTCTCTAAACCCTCCTATGCGTCTTGCTCCATCTTCTCCTCCATCATGTATGGGGGAAAGCCTTCTTTCCTCATATCCCAGCATATCATGTTGAGGTGATGGCCTCCTGCGATAAAACTCCTCCTGGTTTGAATGACGCTGATGCCCAAACTGGCGGTCATCCTGGAAAGGAGAACATCTTCTCTGGTCTTCAGGGTGCATGTCTTCCCTGACATAGTTCCAGCGTTCTTCAGGAGCTCCTCTGGGGTGGTGGTGGTGGTGGTGTCTCCGGTCCATCTGATCTCCGTCCAGTTCTGCAACAACTTTGTAAGGATCAAAGTCAGGTTCGTCCCATGGGAACCTCCTGAGAAAAAAATATTAGACTCATGTCACCTCAAGATGTATCAGCTTCTACAAAAAAAAAATCAGACCATCCAAAGCAAAACATAGAAACATTGTTTTGTACTTGAGGATAGAATTAGGATGATCACATTTTAAAACAGCAAAGTTTTACCTGTAATGTGGCGATCGAGAACGTGGTCTTGACATTTTGTCAACCTATAAGCAAAGAAGAGCTTTTATATGATCTGATCAACTTAATCTTATGAAGATGTTAGGAGAAACCATCGTTTTACAAAATATAAACTGTACTTAACTAAACTGTAAACAAGGACCAGAGTATGCCAAAAGTCACCTCAATGCATCAAGTATTGGATTAAGTTTATTCATATTTTTATGATAGATAACACCTGTTTTAATAAATTAATCTTAACTATTCTTGATGGGTCAGGGTTATATTCAGCAAACACAAGTTGCAACCTAGTTTGGAGACAAACTCTGGTATTCAAAAGAAAAAACCTGCCCAACCACCTGCTACAAGACTGTGGTTATTTTACCGGCATACATGGCTATTCACTTAATCACAATGATCTTAAAATTGACATATAAAAGGGCTGAGGGATTTCTGCTGATTCACATCAAGCAATAAATGTAAATGATCATGAAACAACCTTGTTTTTTTCTGACTGTTTAATCTTTCATTTAGAATCACCTATATAAGTTTTAATTTATTTGACTATTTTTTAAGGGTTTGTTTTACTGTATAGTGGATCATAATAGTCACCAGATAATTTGTTTGCATATTAAATGTCTTAACTAGGGTTGAACCAGAATATCAGGAAAACAATAAAGATTTCAAAACCGTGCATAACTACAGAATTGTATTTGACCACATTATTACACAATATTTTAGAGAAATGTCTTCTGTTTCTTTTAATTTTGATTCATAACAATTGATAACTGTAATAATAATTGTTCACTGTATAATGGGACATTTTCAAAAATTTTGCAGAATTAGGCCTGCACAGTATGAGAAAAATCTGTGATGTGCGATAACATCATTCAATATTGTGGTAATGATCTGAATTGCAATATACAGAAAAAATACAGTGCATATTAGCTATAACTCACAGTATGCTCGTGTCCCAGGCGAAAACTACAACGTCTCTATAATTATTTTTTAGTTAGTTTTGTAAACACAATACAGTTTAGTTAGTTATCGTTGTTTGATAAAGCCTTGTTTTTATCTTACTTTCAGTTAACAAATTATTTGTATTTTTTTGTAATTCAACTTTTTATTTTAACCTAACATTCAACAAACAAAACAGACAGCATTGTTGTTGTACAATAGTATGCTCAAAGTCCCATAACAACTGAGTACGTAACTGGAACCAAAATAACAATTCAGTAACCACAGTATACACAGTGCCACATCTTTATCTTTACAATGCACCAATGGTACTACATGTATAAGCAAAACAGTGACCCCATAACCTCTGGAAGTTCTCACCTTCATTATTGATTCTGGCTAACACTTGTTCATAAGACACAGTTTCTGACATAAGTTCCATCCATTGCTTAAATTGTGGGGGGGGGGGGGGGGGGGGACGTACTTTTCCATAACCTAAGGATCAATCGTGCGGCCGTTACGACCCCAACGTTTATCACAACAAGGTCATATTTCGATACTTAGGGGATCAAACTTTAGGTATTGTTATACCCAACCCCTTACCTATGTGTTCCATGACTTTGTCCCAAAATGGGTTTACAAGTTTGCATAAGTAAAAAATGTTCCTGGTTCTAAATGGTAAATGGCGTTTATAAAGCGCTTTTCTAGTCTTCCGACTACTCAAAGCGCTTTTACACCGCAGGTCACACCCACCCATTCACACACTGATGGTAGAGGTCGCTATGTAGTATCATCCATCAGAAGTAGCTAATCCCATTCATACACCGCCACCGAAGCAGCGGGAGCAATTCGGGCTTAAGTGTCTTGCCCAAGGACACACCGGACATGTTGCCCAGCTGGGGATCGAACCCTCGACCTTCCGGTTGAGTGGCAGCGACTCTACCAACTGAGCCACAGCCGCCCGACTTGTTTACAAGTTTGCATAAGTAAAAAATGTTCCTGGTTCTATCTGACACTTCCAACATAAATTATTGGCCAGTATGCCCATCCTATGGAGTTTAGAAGGAGTAACAAATTATTTTTCATTCACAATATTAACCTTGTCTCTGTGGTTGAGTACTTTAAGGACCTGGTCTTTTAAGTTAAGTATCTTGACATTTGTTGTGAATTGGCATTACGTTTAATTAATTAAATGAAGCCATAAACTATGACTGGTAGTCACTTTGAATCAGGGTTTTCATAATACCAGAATTTTAAAAGTCAATATAATATGATACTAATAAAAACAAACAATATCAAACGTTGTCTATACCTGCATAATGTAATTTAGTCAGTGTGAGAGAGTTTGTGATTGATTTATTCTCCTCTGAGCACCTGTATTATAAAATAGATGTCATTGAAATATATGTAAGTATTAAAAAATGAAAACCTTGTACTTTATATCTCTTAATAACAGTGTACAGCTAAACCTCCTCCAGGCTGACACACACAACATGACCTCATGTTTTGACTTTTGCTCTTTTTTTAGCAGGAAGTTTAGAGAGCACACAAGCGAATAAAGAAGTGTAGGGTTACTCTAAATACTCTGACATCGTGTAGTTCGTCAATGATAGTATTGTGTTATATATCCTAAAAGCCTTATCATATCCACTTAAGGATTAATGCTAAAGCTAACGAGCTAACGTTACGCAGCTTGTCTTACCTTCGTATGAAGCACGCGTCAGGGCACCGCGGCTAAAGCGAGAGCTACCGGCCTAAAACACAAATATAACCGTTTGTAAATAAGAAATAAATAAGACAACCTCTCTAACATCTAACAGCTAGGTAAATATGTCGTGCTCCGTTTACAATTCCCAAAGAAAATGGCTGTGTTGATTTAAAAAGGTGAACGTTTCTAAGACCACTATTAGGCACCGATTCGGCACTTCCGGCCCGTGTTTTCAGAATAAAAGTATTTGTTGTAAATCCCACAGGTCAACATTAAAAAATGTAGTATATTGAGCCAGCTTTGATTGTGTAATCGTCCATGCTACAGTAAAAAAAAGTTAAAACTGAATGTCAAGTAAGGCCTACAGAATATAAGGTTGCAGCACTAACATCAGTCCTCAGGATATAACTGACCTACCTCATTAACCATCTTTCTCACTTATTCTAATTTTTAAAGATAAAGATAAAGAAGAGATAGAGATAAACTTTATTGATTCTAAATGGGGGAACATTTTGTATTACAGCAGCTCAAGAAAACAGGAAAAGGGGTTAAAATTATTAAAATAAAAATAATTATTTTTTTAATAAAAAATAAATTGCAAGATGTCTTCATATATGCTTTTACAATTCTGACCATTGGGCTTTTTCGTTTGGTGTTTTTTTACGCACAATTTTCAGCATCGATAAACTAACAAATCGAAGTTCTTATAAATATTATAAAGTATTATAGTCGGTATATTGAGTTTAAGCAATGCCGCACATAAGGGGGGAAAGGGGGGGCTCCTCATTAAACATAAAATGATGGTCCAAACTAAATGTAAGCGATGATAACCATATTTTACTTTAAATCTTAAAAATAGAGTCATTCGTTTTTTGTATTTAAAAATAAAATATAGACTAATACAAATACTTATGGGCCCCGAATGCATTTTTGGTGTTGATTGCCTTGATTGTGTTTGCCTGCTTTCTACTGGACGTACAGGTGCCACACACAGGCAGTTTGCTTGTTCTAGTGTACGTTAGCCTTCAGTGTTGATACAAGCTGTAAACATACACACTACTTCCTGCTGTGAGTTTGTATTTCTGAGTCCAGGAGGAGGGGCCCAGCTTGAATGTTGAGTTTACACGCTTCAACGAACAATGCTGATGACTCTACCTTTAATAGTCACCATTAATTATAAAAGCACAAAAAAAAACTATGCTTTGTTGCCGGTTAAAAAATGAAACCCCCTCTTCTTAAAACAGTATGAACCTTTTTGAACTAGGGAGCTGGTTGTAAACTTGGGCGCATAACTTAGATGATAACTTGTGAGCACAATGATATTATATTGTGCTTCCATGTTAACTCGTTCTGCCAGTATAATAACATCTTTTCACAAGTTAATTATCATGTGCAAACCAGATATTACCAGGTTCCAACAGTATAATTATATTGTGCCCACAAGATAATAACACTTTTTGGGACTTCAGGGGCTGCGTAAAACTTTGACCAGTGAATTCAGTTTAGGGTAAATCATCTGTACATAATTCTTAAGTTTTAAAAAAAAGCCTTCACTCCATATTTTGCAGATCAGTTTTAATGTCAGTGCAGCATAAAGTCAACACACAGTGAGATATTATGATAAATAAAAGTGGCTGCATTGGTTAAGCCCTACACTAGATTTGTCATTTCATATTTCACATTATGAATGTCAAAGGCTAAACATCTTATACATGTTTGACTCTTTAACATTTCCCTTCATTTCAAACTTAAATTTTTACATTTGTTCATTTATCCAGCTTACTGACACAAATGGCTTGATGAAACTTTTATTGTTCTTTTATCAGCAGTTATCCATGCACCACATCTACAATGATATATTCCACCAAGCTGCAGTGTCACAGAGTTAAGTAATATTAGGATAAACATCATGTCCTTTATTTTTACTTCATATACAAGGGGACCCAGGAGACCCTCTTACAAATGAGCTTCAGCAGAATCTGGAGGAATAAAGAGCGTACATGGAGAGAGGGAGGCCAGCAGGAGAAAGAAAACATAAATATACATTCAGTGAGCAGATGTGAAGTGCAGTGGAGCCCCTTTTCCCACAACAAGGAGATTTTTAAAGAACTTTCTTTGCACCTGGATTTCTTTCCAACAATTCTTACCCCAAAAGACTCTCTGGGACTTTCAGCCATGGCAGCATTTTCAAATATTTGGAGGCCTGAAGACAAGAAAGTTTCATGTGCCCACAAGAAAGTATTGTATGTGGAACTCTTTAACATACCGGTAGCTCAGATTGCAAAAGACCACTTAGTTCAACATATGAAACAGACAGCAGAAACTCTTTGGAGCACATGCAAAACTTGATCAGGAAAAACTTTCTTGTGCCAAGGCAATACCTTCTCATTATCACAGGAAACTTTCTTGTGCTCGCGAGTGATTTCTGTTCACCCCTGAAACTTAACTTTTTATTTTTCTCTGCCCATTTCCACTTTCGGGGCTCCTTACTAGAGCAGAAGGTTTTTCCTGAATGCTGAAAAAAATGTACAAAGTTTGGTAGGTGTACGGACGTAAACATAATGAATTTATTTGACAAAAAAAGGGCATAAAGTGATTAGCACTAAACCATTATGTAAGGAGATAATGTCAAATTAAAAGACTTAAACCTGAATAGTAAACTAAAAAGAATTTGACTTTTTAACTGTGCTATAAAAATGGCACATTTTGGTTGGTGACTGACCCTTTTCTTTTTTAGGTTCTGCTGGTAGAATTTGCAGGCAGAGTTTTTAATATTTCCTTAATCTCGGCTCTTAAAATCAGCACAATAAAACTGGAGCTTTTCAGGCCCCCAACAGCCTGTGGCCCCTGAGCAACTACGCACTACTGCCGATAATCAAATCCTGCTTTCACATAAATGCACTTCCTTCCTTCAGGTGAAGCTGCAAATCAGCCACAGACTTGCATAAGAAACATTTGTTATTCTCTTTTCTCTGCTTACCGGATCTTTTAGTAGAAAAAGGGGCCTTTAAGTGCACATGCTGCATGAAGCGCAGAGGGACGGGTAGTTTTTAGGGGACGTGTTTGACTGCACAGAGGTTTAAGGCCTCAGTGGTGATGGGCTAGAGGTGGTGAATGCTGTTTCACACCAGAGTCTGTTATCAATCGATGAGGTATATTTTAGTTGGGGTGGGATGAGTTGTGGTGGAGATACAAGCGTCTTCAGAGCAGTGGAACACACATCTACTGTAAGTGCATATTATAGACTGCAGCTAGTGTGGTTACAGTCAGTGCCAAACATATACACAACACACTGTGTCAACGCTGTCCTGATAAAAATGCAGGATATTTCACATACTTTTGACCACTTCCAGGTTTTCTTCATATTCTTGGTGTAGATTGTTTAATCTCCACAAAAACGCCCCTTGAATCAAGTGATAAGCAGCAGAAACACAAAGCGAGAGGCCATGAGTTTTGGATCAACAGCAGGGTTATAATATCAGTTTGTTGTTTTCTCACGTGTCATGATGACAGGAAAGCAGTAGAGCAGGTCATAGGTGAGATAAACACACAGGAACCATCAGAAACACTGACAGAAAGAGAGTGAAAACTCTCACACACTGTTCAAGTACACAGCTACAACCATTAACAGCTCAACTAGCTAGTCCTCACTGAAGATGCTACACAGGATCTATACAATAGTGTCTCTTTTTTACAGCTTCCCTCCAGATTAACTGCTACAGAGCCGCTCACTGCCTCCAGACTCCTCGACAATGTCACATCTATTTACAGAGTTTTACAAAAGCAGGGATGAGAGATTAGAGCGGATGATATTTGAGTGATATTTACTGGAGTGGCAGCACAGCTGGGCAACTCTGGCTTCAACAGGAGCAGATGTGGAGAAGGTGGTTTAAAGTAGAAGGTAGATGTCTTGAGCTAGTTTTATCTAAAATCATGCCTTTACTCAAATTTTTGTTTTAATCTGTGTTACTCTATTTTTTGATAAATTAACCTTTTTCTGTCCTTTTACTATCTCAAACTTCAGCTGATCAAAAGAGAAACACAAATGCTGATCCCAAATTATGCTCCGTGTCCTAGAGATACACTTTTGTCAAACTGTTTTATATTTGTAAGAGTCAAAGTTGCCCATGCGCACCCTCAAAATTTTTGCCAAAAGCTTTGCTGTTATGCAGGTTTTGTTTTTCAGGTGGGAAGTGAGTTGTTCAGCACTTGTTCCGTGTGGAAATGATTGTTGCTGTTGTTGCAGACAGAGGTGATGATTTCTTGTTATTTTTCTCCTGTTTGTACTGAACCAGCAGGATCCTCCTTAAAAGAGAGAGAAAAAGAAAAGATTGAAGACTGTTCAGGTTAACCTTTATTGGTTTTTAAAATCTGCAACACCTTTATCCATCCATTATCTATATCGCTCCTTTTTTTGGTCGCTAGGGTGATGGAGCAGACCGCAGCTGTCACTGGGCGTAGACCAGACTGGCACATACAGAGACAAACATTCATACTAACAACTACAGGCAATTTAGAGTCATCACTTAACCGAATGGGCATTTCTTTGGACTATGGGATGAACCCGGAGAGAACCCACGCATGCACAGGGAGAACATTCAAAACCCACACAGAAAGGCAACCGCCCAGCCGGGGATCAAAACCAGGAATCTAATAACAGCGCTAACCACTGCACCACCATGCATAAGTCTGATGACAAGATAAGTTAAAACAGTATTTTATGGGTTTGATTTAATGTACCATTGTGCAAGAGTTTGGACTCAAAGCTCATGGACACACTGAAGTCAAAAGTTGTCTCTACCTGTTACTGGATGTCCAGTTTGCTCAGGCCGACACTGTGGATGAGCTGTGAGGATTCAGAGGCAGCGCTGTACCCTTGAATAAGCAGGTTCTTGTTGAGGTCTCCCACCCCACTACCAGCCTGCATTTTGGGGTACGGGGGTGTTTCTGCAACGTGACGCTGCCCTCGCCCGTGGGAGTCCATGTCCATCAGGTGGTCCAGAGGGCAGCCGTCCGTCCCCTCTGTGACCGGTGAGAACTCGTGAGCGCTCGCCTGCTCCTCCCTGGACACAGGACTGATGGAGACAGATGGAGAACTTAAAGACACGATGATGACAGAGACAGAACATTTCGTTAATTTGTACTTTTCCAAACACATCTGCAGTATTCAGTCAATTGGATCTTCATTAGGTTTTGTTATGTAAAGATTTCTCCTGTGCGTTAACGTGTGTAAAAAAAAATGTTTCTGTCATCATTTCTAAGATCTACTTTTAGGGGGCTTTTTATGCCTTTATTGGAAAGATAGGACAGTGGATAGAGTCGAAGAACGGACTGCTAATAATGCGATAACAATAAAAAAAGCTAATAATTGTGCGGCCTGTTCTGTAGATGAGCATTGAGAGGATGATGGGCTATGTAATGCAAGGATAAAAGATGAAAAAACAGGTGATCTGTATGTGTGGAGTCACTTCAGAACAGACAAACGGAAATGTGTAAAATATCTCTACTCTGCATTCATTCAAAACATGCACACTCACACTAAGATTCATGCAAGATTTTTTTTTAAAAGTCCCGTGAGAGTTGGCTGTAAACATCTGTAAGAGATAAGGACGTCTTACCTGACATCCATAGACTGGACTCCGTCTGACAGCTCGTCCACACAGATCTTGTTCTCCAGAGGTCCCAGCATGATGACGGGGGCTTCAGCGGGAGTCGGTGCATCTTCCTCCGAGCCGATCGCAGTCTCTGCCCTCATGTCAGCTGCTAACGGACAGTCTTGTTGATTTAAATGGATTTTGGAATCCTTATAGACAATCATAGTGCTGTAGGCCTAATTACATTTATAGGACAACTCACACTTTTCTTGATATTTGGGATAGCAGAGCTGATTTTCAGATAAGGATTTATCTGATTATTTTGAGATAACAGAGCTTGTTCTCTTACGATATAGACACAATGTTTTGGTGATCTAGAGTGCGACATGCCATGCTGCCATTGCCCACACTTATGACTTTATTTCTTTGTTGGTTTTGGGCTTTTGAAACTCTGGGAAAACGGAAAAATCAGTCAAGACCACGAGAAAACATCTGTATATTACCTGTTATGTGTAGATGCAGGTTTACTTAGGGCTGCCTTTAACTGACTAGTTAAAAAGTGCAACTTAATTCTTAAATCTATAAATAGTTTGAGGAAGAGATCAAATACATATTTCACTGTAAATGAGGCGACACACTCCTCAGACTTTGTCTTGTAGTTGATCTATACGTACGTTTTTTAACTTAGTGTGTATTCCTTAATTTTATTGTTTCCTTTTGGTTCCCCTGTGCTGATCCATTTGTCCTAATATAACCCAGTGCAGGTCAGAGAGTTCAAAGAATGCTGCAGTGCACTGAGTGTTTGTCTTACTGCTACCTAACCACTAGGTGGCGCTGTTCTCGTGTCTGTCTGATACTGCTGAGTCACTCTGCAGCTGAGACACTTATCCGATTAGATTTGGAGGAAACTAATTGTACGGGAGGGAAAACTGTTTTCCACAGGCAAATTAAAAAAACGTTTTGAAAGAAAGCAAATAAAAACAACAGAATACGTGATGTGGACAAATAACAGAAAGAGTCACTGTACACATGGAATGAAAAAGATCAAATGGAATTGCCATGACGCAGGAAAGCAGGAGTCATGAGGGGGATGAGTTTAGGGAAAATAGATCAATGTAATCAAACGTCCTCATCACTGACATGCTTTACATGTGAGGTAGTCGAGTAGTGATCAGTAAACTTTTAACTCCCGGTACTTGCTGTCTGTAACGGTCTCTTTGCTCCTCGTACAGCTCCGTTCTACAAACAGCTTTTAAAGTTGATTTGAAAAAGTGTGTTTTTATGTTTTGTATGATTTATTTGTGCAGGAATCTGGCATTGTTTATTTAACGCCCTTTTTGCTCTAAGCTTTAAAAGTGCTATACAAAATAAATTCATATTACTATGAATAAAACAATCAAGTTTCAGGATGTGTCTGACATTCACCTGCAGCACCAGATAGAGGCTCCACTTCACTCTTTCTTGTTCTCTTCATTATCTCTTCAATTCTCTGTGAAAACACACAAAACACAACTCAGCTGTAAAATAGTGTAGCTGTTGTTTTGAAGTAATTTTTCCAGACTGTCCTTTTCATCCAAGTATTAGTGTTTTAACATGGGTTCAATTTAATCTATGATCTATGATATGGTTCTCATGATACCAGGTTTTTAATCTTTATTAAAAATGTTATAATAATCAAACAATATCCTCAACAAAAATAAGTCGTAGCTACTCACCACCTACTAATTTCTTGTTTTTAATGATTACAAATTGAAGGAAAACTCCTGCCTGATACTGTCTGTTGCTCAAACGATGTCCTTGTGCAGTTTAGACAGTGCTCTCTCTCTTGAAAGCAGCTTTTGATTAAAAATAAGACTGAAAATCTGAATTCGTTTGAAGCTTTGGTACTATTCAATACTATTGGTCATGAGAATAAGAAAGATTGTGTCGTTTTGAAACACGCTATCAAATATTTTAACAACCTTAATCTATGATGTGATCTCTGTTTTGATCACTGATACCTTCTTCCTCTGCTGCCTCTCCTGCTCCTCCTGGATGTGCAGCATCTCTCTCTCCTGCCTCTTCTTGTCTGCCTCTTTCTGGGCTCGCAGGAACGCCTCCTCTCTCTGAAATAACATACAGTAAACATCCAACCATTCACTTTCTCTTTCTGTCTCTTGATGTAAAGGACGAGTATTACTGGGTTGTTTGACATATTAACTTAAAATACTTTTAAGTGCAACATAAATTCCATTGATAAAATGTTGATGAAGCTTGACCTCTCTGTCCAGCTGATCCTGCATGTCCTTCCATCTCTGCTCCTTCTGCCGTCTCTCCTCGTCCTCCTTGTTCCTCCTCTCCTCGTCACGTCTCACTCTGTCCTCCTCAGCCTGCAGGGCAGCTCTCTCCTGTCTCTCTCTCGCCTCCTGCAGCCTCCTCTGCTCCTCCTCCACCCTCAGTCTGGATGCACAGATATACTTTAAGCTGAACAAATGACCATACAGGAATGTAGGAACGCATCTGTTTGTAATCCTAGTTTCTGGACGCAGTAATTGTTTTTAAATGGATGATGTAGTGCTGTTGTTTTATTGTCATTCAGTGAACTGGGACTGGAAACTAGCTTATACTCATTTGTCCCTGCATCAACTGGAGACATTCAAATATATTCAGTTTCTCAACTTCAGAGCAGTAATTAAAGATTATTTTGAGCTTTTTACTTAATTAATCAGTTATTAGAATATTTGATGACAGTTTAAATTTTTTTGTATCAGCTGCTAAGCACAAACACAAACACACCTCTCCTCTTCCTGCCGTTGCCTTTCCTCTAGCTCCTTCTGTATCCGAGCCAGACGTCGTCTCTCTGCCAGCAGTCTAGACGCCTCCTCAGCGTCCGTTGTCCCACCAACACTCCTGCCTGTGGGCGTGCCCGGAGATTCTGAGGGAGGGACATGAGAGGATGGAGTGAGGAGATGGTGCAGCATGACTTAACAAAAATAAACATGTCTGGGCAAATCCTTCAATTATGTTTGTCCAGCCCATGATGTAATTCTGACATTTTACATAAAAAAAAAAAGATCTACCATTTTTAAAAGAGGAGATTTACATTTACCAAAGCAGCTACATTTAACAGAAACAACAACTGATGAATAGAGAATTTAGTTTTTAGTTACAAAAAGCATTTCAGTTCAAATACATATTTTTGCATTACTTAATTTCAGGCCAATTTAGACCAGATTTTTGAGTCGTACAACTGACTTTGAAGTCAGGCAATTTCAGGCCGTTCACGCCTGGCCAGTTGTTCGACCTGATCAGTCGAGAAAAACTTGCTAATAAAATTTGGGTTGTACAACTGGACACAATTGCACATTGAGAGCAGAGCCACAAGGCAATTGCCCGAATCCCAGATGTTTATCCTAAATGTGCCTGCATAAACTGCCAGAGAGCATCCGAACAATTGCATAATTGTATAAATTGTATATTGTATAATTGTATTACTATTGACACCTTGTCAATAGTAAGCATCATAAGCTGATTGTATAACTGAGAAAATCAAATAAAGAACAATCAAAATTAATCACAACAACGGTCAATCGCTTGTCATTTTGTTATTGCTGCATGTTCTTCGAATGGATGGCTTTTTTGAAACTTTGAATCATGTGACATTTATGAGTAATCCATGTATCTCAAACACAAACACAAATTTGGTTTTCAACTACATTTATAATAAATTAAAATGTGCACAATGCCTCCTCCTTGTGTCATGGTCAAAGAACAAAATGTCCCACAGCGATCTACTATAAATACACTCTCAGCACACACACACACACACACACACACACACACACACACACACACACAAACACACACACACAGACACACACGCTTGTCCTTCACCTGCGTTCAGTTCTCTGCTGGTGGATTTCGGGATCTTTTTCTCCGAGCTCTCAGATTTGGTTGATTTCCTCTCCAGAGTGCTGTGATCTCTGTGGTTCCTGTCGTCATGTCCGGGGGTGGGGGCTCTCTGCCGGAGCGGAGAGGGAGGGTACTGCCCGGGTGAACAGGGTGACTGTGCCCGACTCCTGTTTGACCTCACCCTAAAAAAAAACCAACACCAACAGATCAGGTCACCTGTAAAATAATCCAGGTCAGGCAGGTGTGTGTGTGTGTGTGTGTGTGTGTGTGTGTGTGTGTGTGTGTGTGTGTGTGTGTGTGTGTGTGTGTTTGGTACCGTTTAGGTGTTGCAGGGCCCTTGCTGTTGGACCTGAAGGATGAACTGCGGGCAGGTGTGTTTGGAAACTCGCCCTGCAAGAGATTTTAAGAAATATCACAGTAATGGTAACAACAAGACTACTTACATTTTCTCTTCCTAATATCTTCCTTTTACAAATAAAGCTCTAAGGTTTATGGGAAATGTGGTCTTAATCCAAAATAAAAGAAAAGGACAGTAATAATAATGCCATTGTGTGCATGTCTGTAAATGTGTGTGTAAAAATGTTAGTGTGCAAGCGTATGATAATAACTACTTATTCTAAAGCCCTTTTCAAAGTACAATTCCACAACAGCGCCAGTATGAAGCTCCGCAGTCATTACGCCTTAAGACGCTCATTTTGATTCTGCAATGGCATAATATTGGCGTCCCAGTCTGTGAATTCACTTTGCCTTATAGTGTTGTGAAGAGCACTGCACAGTAGGAACTCCACATACACACACAACACACTCAGACATGCACACACAGTGCTGCCCCCCCCCCCAAGACTCCGCCGCGTCCTTGTTACACGTCTGTTACTAACTCAAAAGGGGGCTAAGAGAAAGGATTTCTTCATCCCCCCATTACGACTCCACAACATTCATATTGAAGACGAAATATCCCAGGGACATAAATATAAAGCAATGAAACGACTTAAAGGGGCTTAAAATAACAGTGCTGCTGTGCCCTTTCTGACCCAGTCACTGTTAATTAGGTTATGTATGTATTTTTGTGCGTGCAAGTGTGTGCGTTTGTGTGTGATTATGTGTGTATATGTCTTGGCCTACCGTGGGTGTTTTGGCTTTGGATGGTTCTTCAGGGTGTCCAGCAACGCTCCTGCGGTTGGAAGAACTTCTGTTCGGTCTGTGGTTGCTGGGGGAAGCTGTTCGTTGGGCGACAAAAGACACTGACAGGTCACAAAACACCACACATGAACACACAGACACAGACATAACCACACGCACATACACGGAGAGGTTTACAAAAACACACACAAAGACACAAAATGCACACACCACGACGATAACACCAGGAAACAGAAGAGGAGAAACTTGAGCAGAATGTTCAGAAAATGTCAAAAAGATGGTCTCTGTCTTTTCTAATCCTTATCCCCAAAGAGACATATTTTTACCGTTTGAGATTAAAAGCTTTGGTACCTTGACATCCAAAACACTAAGTAACATATTGTGACTGATGCAGGTTTATTTTTAGAACTAAATCCAGAACATTGTCAACTGCAGTGAAGAAAAATCAGTGTCAAGCTAAATGTTCGATGTGAATGTGTCATTCTTATTATTCCTGTGTATTTTTTTAAACATATTAATGTTTTCTGATGTGTTAAAAATGTTGACTAGACAAGGCAGATGTCTTTAAAGAAAACAGGCAAATGAAAATAAAAGAATTTGAGTATGTGTGGCTTTGATACAGGTCTCAATCTTGGATATTTTTATGTTTTGATATCTTAAATAAATGGAGAAACTTATTTTTGAGAATAGTACAACAATTGTTTCCCATTATCTTGTGGCGGAAAAGGATGATAGTACATATATTGGCTGGGGAGTATGGGTCCAATGAACTTCTGGTAATCTTAGCGGTCATTTTATAGTTTGAGCTTGAATTTGGGGATGACTCTTCTTGTCAGGGGTTTTGCCTCTAAGGCTAAAAACAGTCCTGTTGGAGCGTTGTGGAACCTGATGAAGCCTTTACCTAAGAGTTCCTCAAACCATCATCCTTTGACGTGAATCTTACCTGCTGTGTTTTCTCTATTTTGCCAAATTACTAACTCCGAACAACTTGTGTTGATGATGCAAACATGTAACTCCTTGGCATTAATCATTATGGCTGTAACACTTTCTAATTTGGTTAATTAAGTAAGAAGTTCCTGGGTGCTGCAGCATCACTCATCAGAAGAAATATTAGCTTTGTTTAAAATCCTGCTCTTTCTTACCTCTCTCTGGTGAATGCAGGGCGGCTGAAGAGTTTGACAGCTGTTTGTTGATTGGTTGCTCCATTATGGGTGGAGACAAGAAGTCACCAACTGACAAAAAAACGACAACAATCAGTCGCACGGACAAAAACAGTGAATCAATGTGCTCGCTGCTGCTGCTGCATTGAGGGATGATGTAAACGTCACAAATAGGTTCAATAAACTAATCTCACACAGCAAACACAGAAGTGCAGGCTCACACAGAAAATAATCCTGCCGATCGATGAGCCATGCAGGCTGCAGGATAAATTAACCTTGGTGATGTAAGACAGAAATGAAGCAGCAGAATGGAGAGCAGAGTCTCTCTGCAGCCTGCTTCATCATGAAATGGAGTATATTGATACAGACGCGACGGCTGCAGAGCAATGAAACTGAGGGGCAAAAGTTAAAGCACACCTAAAGGCACCGTGACAACCAGGATGACCCGATATAAAGATCAGTGTACATGCACAGTCATTTTTTAATTAAAATGAATTAAACATTAAATCCTATTACTGTGAATCAGTGCTGAGAGAAGTATTCAGATGTAACTTAAACAAAAAAACTAAAACCACAAAGTCAAAGGCTTTGTTTCAAGTAAAAGTTCTGCCTTTAAAATGTTAATGAAGCGTTATGAAGCCTGACAACAGTGGTCGCAATATTGGAAATGCTGACTCCACCTAACTCTCAGTCAATCTAGAAACAAAGAGGTTGAGCTGAGGCTGGCCAAAAGCCTCCTGGAAAAACAGCTACAGCATGTCCACCAGTCAGTCAACTCAGCCACGCCTCAAATTATGCAAAATAATGCTTACCTCTAACTCTTCGCCTTAAAACGATCAAAACAGATTAAATTCAGCCCCAGACCAGAGATTACCGATACAGAAATGAGCTAGAGATCAAAAACTGTTTATGAACCAGGCTGTTAACATGTTTCATTCTACTGTAAAAATTTACATTTTAAACATTTTTTTACAGCCAGCCTCAAGTGGACCGTAAAGGAACTGCAGTCTTTTTTGCATTGGCTACATTTTTCAAATGCATTTTATATTCGGTCATTATTAACCAAGCACCTTTGTAAAAGTGGGATTTCATTTTGTATTTGGTTTGCACATTTTCAACTATTTTAAAGGACTGCACCAATAATACTTATTTTCATCAATGACTGATCGGTGAAATATCTTCTACCTTCACTTTTCCGTTATTTCATCTTTTACATTTTTATATTTCACTATTATCCTCTTCATTTTTCTCTTGATGTTTTTACTTCTTCTTTTTGCTTTAACAGATCTATTTGTTACTTTCTCTTTAATAATGCCTTTACCTCCTTTTCCTGTTTTTATTATTATAAATCTGAAAACAGTTTGAACACCCAGAGCCCAACGTTACACATTCCCATAGTTAGAATTATTTTTAAGCAATTATTGTCATTTAAGAGGCTTGAACAATGAACTACACAAGATGAAATACACAGATAATCAGAGTAGTACTTAATTAATTTTTAGGTGCTACATTCAGAACAATAACTCTACAAACATTAGCGAAGGCTTCAACGTCTAAGTAACTAAAACATACATAATCTTTTCAAAGTACTATTCAAAAACATCCTATGCAATTGCAAAACACTGACAGGGACCACTTTATTCTAGCATGTCTAATATATTTAAGTACATTTAGAATGCTTCAGTGAGATTTTCAAGACAGAACTTTTACCAATATTTGAATATGTTTGTGTTTTTCACTGTTACTGAAGTACAGGATCTGAATACTTATTAAACCCCGCTCAGGGGTTTCAGGCAAAATACGTGAAAATGATGGATACTTTTTATTTATTTCTGCAGGGGATCGTCTGTAATATGGGACAGAGATGATTGGAAATGTCTGGTGGATGTTGTGTGTGTGTGTGTGTGTGTGTGTGTGTGTGTGTGTGTGTGTGTGTGTGTGTGTGTGTGTGTGTGTGTGTGTGTGTGTGTGTGCATGTGGGATGATGTTATTGCACTACCCTGTGTGTAGGTGAGGAGGAGTTAGTTTCCTACATAGCTAAAGGGTAAACGTCTGGTATGATGTATGGTGTTGGTGTGCGTCTGCATGTGCGTGTGTGCGTTTGTGTGTGTGTGTGTGAGCACCAGAGGGGTGTTACACAGACCAGGCTCCCTGCTGAGAGTGAAATGTGTGCATCACTAAACACAGCCCTCAGCCAGGAAGACGGGAAGTGGAGCAGTCCTTTGTTGTGATAAGGGTGGGGTATATGTGTGCATGTGTGTGTGCGTGTGTAATGGGAGGGCGCTCCAAACCAGACACTCGTTAACCACAGAGGAGAACGTCGATGGAAGTACTGTACGTGTTGTGAACTGTTGATTAACAGGAATGCACAGTGATGTTTTTCTGATTGGTACAAACAAAAATACAAAATGAACAGTCAATGTTGCAGGTCATATTTGTTTCCCTTAAAGGAATGAAACTGAGTTTTTCTTTTCTCTCTGTCTTTTCATCTGATCCATTTTCCCTTTTGCATAAATTAAGCTGAAGACTGTTTTTGCTTTTTTAGAGCCGGACCTATCCAGAGTATTATTTCAGGAGCTGAGCCATTTTCTCGCTTTACTGGAGTTCTTTGTCTTACAGTATCATTAACAGAAACACTCTCAGAGAAACCGTTTTAAATGCATTTTTGTATTAATGCAAAATTTAACAGATACAGAATAGATGAGCAAAGGGCTAAACTGGAATATCATTAGTATGGTTTAATTTTATTGTTTCATATTCATGCTGTGGTACTACTCATCTGGATCTTTTTGGTCTTATTCTGAATTATTCAGCCTTGGATTAATAGATTGAAAAAAAAAAGGGGGGAAAGACTTAACACGTATTTTCTTTACTTCCAGCTTTTTTATCACCACCAGAATAGTGTTGTCATGAAACCAGAATTGTGACTTTCGATACGATACTAGTAAAATTCTAGTAAACTGATATCCGTACCTTTTTCTATATCAGGACAACCAATATGGAATTTTTGTTTTGTTTTTAATCATCCAAAATTGCAAGCAAACTTCTGCACACTGTCAGAATTGCATGGTACCGAAATGTAAATAAAGTATTTGTGCAATATGGGCAGTGCTCTCTCTCTCTCTTCCGGTTCAAAATAAATTAATATTTGTAGTTTTTTCAGCTATATCAAATGTATTGTTCTCAAACATGTGGTATCCAAATGTATCAAAGTGTTGAACATTTCGACAACCGTACACCAAACACAGAACACACACATCGTACACAAACTGCAGGACCATAAAACAGCAGCATGCAGACAGAGGAACAGCTGCAGGTGAGACAGCGGGATCCCTGGTGGCAGGGGAGCGGTATGAGCGTGGGGCACACACAGAGTTATGTGGTCTGTACCGTTACGGGATTGGCTGGCGCTGGAAGCAGCAGGAAGCCCATTGGGCTGCGCGGAGCCAATGGCATGGCAGGGCGGGGTCTTAGGGTTACCTGGGCAGCAGGTGAAGCAGAGCGGAGAAAGCAAAGCGTTACACACTCTCAGCTCATCAACACAGACACACACACACACACAACGGTTGCTGACATGACATTCAAACAGGAATTAACTCCCGATGTCCGTCTACATTCACACACGCTGAGATAAACAGAAAAGACACATTTCCCAGCAAAAAGTGCCACATCAAAACCAGAAGGTAAGTCGAAACCATTTTCAGACAAAACAAGATTCAAAATGCAACGTGAATGCTTCTTGCCAACATGAGAGTGGAACATCATGCAAATAAGCAGTGAGGCCAACACTGCCTTCGAAAGAAACTTTGGAGGTTAAGAAATCGACATGCGGGGCTGAACATTGTAATAACTGTTGCTATGGTGACTGGCCATAACAACAGTTTTAGAGACCTAACTGAGATTTTGAGCCAAAATCCACAAAGACCATAAATGACTCACAGGATTTGATGTTTATAAATCCAACAGCTGAAGATACATTTTCCCAATCATGACAGGTCAATGTCAATGTAGCACAAGAAAAAAAGTGAGAGGATCATCCAAAAAATATTTGGGATTAAACCCCTGATAACCATGAATGTCACACAATTAAATGGAAATCCTTTTAGTAGCTTTTGAGATAATTGAGTCTGATGGTCAACCGACTGTCATTTTTGTCGCCAGGGTTCTTTGTTCTCTTTGCAGTGGGAGGAAAAATTAACTGTTTGGAAGTTTAAAGGTACATCAGCACCATCATATGATATACGTAGTTGGTGGCATCAAAGAAGATTTCTTGCCTTCCGCTTTCTTTCATTGAAAACTAGCTACACAGAAATGTCTCAAACAGAGGAAATGGTGTGCTAAAATATAAGTGCAGAGGATGTAATGAATGATGATGGATTTTCTTGTGTACTGGCTGACTTGGACATTCAGCTGTATTTACTCCATCCATAGTATACAGCTAAAAAATGCAGCGGAACAAAGTCCAGGCTTACAAGCAATGCATTCTGGTTCATGAATAACCCTGCTGTCTTAGCTCAGCTAGCAGGAGGAATCATCTTTCTATGTGGATACATCAGCACTGAGGAACCTATTGCTTCAACCAGTAATTGGACTTCTCACAAAAGAGGATAAAAATCTAATTTAATGGTTGGAATAGTTCAAGATCAAATATTTCAGATTGTTTTCTGGATCTCTTTTAAACAATTTTAGACTTATAGTTGAGTTCATCCTTTAAAGACTCTGGGTTTTTTAATAAAATGTAGAGTTCTGTTTTCATGGTTTCAACGATGTTTCTACTAGCTGTCAGTTTACATACTTTTTGCATAATTAATTCTGAAGCATTCCATGATACCAGGCTGATTTATGGTCTAAAAGGCCAGCTTTGATTATCCATTTCTTTCAGATAAGACAGCTTTGCAGGATTTTTAGTGGACAAGTTGAAACCAGAGGAAAATATGCAGCACCCACACACATACACACACTTTGCGTCTTTAGTGAGTGTCTGTCCTTTAATCGAGTGGTGCTGTAAGATGAGATGCTGCTGTTTCTGCTGCAGTGAGCGTTCTGCTGGGCCCAAGCGATCCCAAAACAGCCTCTCTGCCTCTCAGTCAGCCGGGCCAGAGCCAGACAAGGCGCTGATCCCGAATCAGTGCCAGAACGGCTGGGCCTGATGGGTACTGTGAATAATTGATGGCGTTATGAATGCACCACAAGATCTGGAGCCTGGTTGGTGGCGCTGTGGCCTTCTGCCGGCCCGACATGACAGCAGAAAAAAATCCCAAAGATGATGTGATAAGACAGAAAAAAATACGCAAATTAAAAAGAGATGGATGTTGGCAGAGTAAACCGCCTCGTGTCGCAGTTCGTCGGAGTTTATGTGAGTGGCCTTGGTGTGTTCAAGGTTGATGTGTAACTCCAGCTCCTCTGGGAATGAGACAGCCCAGCTCGGAAATAACAACAGAGCAATGACACACACATAAACACACACCTGTGGCACTTTTACAGCTAAAAACACCAGCTAACACACACTGCTGATTACATATGTGACTGTAAACACACTTAAAGCCTCTTCTACCCCTGACGAGGTTTACAGACAAAGCACTGAGCAGCTCCTGCATTGCAGCCTCCACACCCTTTTCCACCCGCTGCCCCTCTCCTCTTTACCTCCATTACTTCTCCTCCTCACATCCCCACCTTCCTCTCTTTATCCTCATTTCACCTGCTCTCCTCCCACAGTCTCTGCTTTGTCTTCCCCACCCTTTCATCCCACCATCCCCCCTCTATCGTCCCCCCCTGACCTCCAGACCTCCCTCATTACCTCTCCTCCCAGCCCCCATCAGTATCCGCCCGTTTGCTCTCTCCTGTTCTACATCTCAAACCAACCCTCCAATGACATCATCGCTTTCCTTCTTTCTCCACCACAAACCCCCCCCCCTCCTTCCATCACACTCACCCTCCACTCCGTCAGGCGGTCCTCCCCACGTCCAGCGTTTAGGCCTGTTATCCAGGTGGTCTCGGGCCTCCCCCCCTTCACCTCCACCTCCTCCTCCTCGTCTCTCGGTGCCTCCGGCTCTCCGGCGCACCAGGGCCTCCAGCCGCTCCTGCTCGTTGCGTTCAGAAACAGGGAAGAACAGACATTCTCTCACTGAGCCATCGCTACGACGACGGATGCCAGGCGATGCACAGGGAGACGGTTGCGCCATAGTAACCGCATGCACACCGCAGCGGCCTCGCCCCTCCGTCCTCTGTTATGTGTCTGCCGTCGGTCACCAGCACTCGATCGCTCAGTGATACATAATACAGCAGCTCTCTCTCTCTCTCTCTCTCCTCCTCTCTCTCTGTCTGCTGCTCCCTCTAGGTAGCTCTGACTCCCTCTCTCTCTCCCTCAACCTCTCTCTCTCCTACCTCGCAATTGCTAACCCCACCCTCCCTCTCCCTCTCCCTCTCTCTCTCTCTCTCTCTCTCCCTCATGCTTTCTTATCTTCCTCGATCTCCCTCCCTCTCTCGCTCTGTAATGACTAACTCTATATCACAGAGCAGTTTAATCAGACAGGAAGAGGCTAAACACAACCTGTCACCACCCCCACGTACATGCATGAACACACACACACACACACACACACACACACACACACACACACACACACACACACACACACACACACACACACACACACACACACACACACACACACACACACACACACACACACACACACACACACACACACACACACACACACACACACACACACACACACACACACACAGTGGGTGGACCGGATACTGATATTGGTTGAACTGGTTTTATCTCCAATTCTCCAGTTTTTGCCCCCCTAGTCTCTGATTCTATAGTTGTTTTTATTGCTAATTGATTTTAAATGTCTTCTTGCTTTGCTTTGAATTTTCTTTGTGTCTGAAACATAAACAAATCTACTTTTCCTTTTTCTACCTTCTCCAGCCCTGTTTCTACACTCAGTTTAATACATGTAAAACAAACAGTCATTTATACATTTGTGTTCTTAGCAATAATACATAAAGCACAACAGAAAAACAGTACGATATCCTTGATACATAATATGCCATAGCACAAAAAAAGGAACTTTCCATATTTTATTTGCCTAGCACTTTGAAAACATGCTAATTTATTTTATTATTATTATTTTAATCAATTGATTTTGTCTTGATCTTTTCCCGAGTTGTGCATATTAATTCCATCTTTTGTTCGCTGATAATGTTTTAAATTTATAGACATAGAACTGGCTTGACTTAATCTCTCATCTCTCTGATGTTTATTTAATTTAATTGATGCTTCTTTTATGTTATGTATTTTCTCTGTTTTTGTCTCGCTTTTTTTACATTTTACATTTTTTTTACAAAATAAATACTTAATATAATAAGAATTTGATCTTTTTTTGGAGGAGGTCCTTAAAACCAGCCCTTTCTGGTTTCATACTTCTCCTCTACACATCTAAACATTCCTTGTTTTGAAATATTGTTTTTATTAACAAAAAAATTAAAAAAATTAACAACAATCTTAATTGTGTGAACTTTAAAGGAAGAATGGATATCCTCTGTAAATGTCTCTCTGATTCATGACTGTCTACAATGAGTGAGAAGCTTGAGTCCCACCAGCTGTACTGTTGTAGGAGCCATGTTTACATCATGTTTACATCATGTTTACATCATGTTTACATGGATGGGACAGCCTTGTGTATAAAAGCTGTTTTGGTCAAGAAGTAGAGCAGCCTTTCCCAAACTTAAGACTGCCGCAGCCCGCATTGAAATACAAAATTACTCCGGGGCCCATTATACAAAAAAAATGTATGACTCATCTATTACTTTCAGTAAGGGTAAAATTATCAGACATGACAACATGATATTATGGCAAGATAGACACAAAAGTTTACTAAACATTATGTCCATGAATAGTCATGACACACCTTACTAATCACTTAAAGGGTTGACTCATTGTAAATCATCATTATTGTGATATTTATTTTATTTTTAAAATTGGTTGAGGGCTTTTCGCGGCCCACCTGCAGTACCCGCACGGCCCACCAGGGGGCTGCGGCCCACACTTTGGGAAGCACTGAAGTAGAGAAAAGAACAATAACACAGCCTACTCACTGCTTATTTGGATGTCAAGTTAGTGTCCTTAGATCACGGTCATTTTATGTGCAATATGAAGCTATGAGCGCTAACATTAGCCTGCTAACACAACAATGCAGGCCACAGGCAATTGCAGTACAAGCACAGGACAATTCGTGCAAACGCGAGTGGAGAGGGGTTTGAGGTGTGCCACTGGAGGAGAGCGGACGCTTCAGAATAGCAGAGGTGTCGAAAACACATGCTGGTGATCAAGGGCGACTTCTACTGGATGAAAAAGTTGCACATTCTTCCTTTAATGTTTTATCTAAAACCTATTCATAAAGCTACTGGTTCAGCTCAGTCAACAAACTAAATGTGCATTTTTAGAATAAGAAACAGTTTTACCCACGAATAGGGGTGTGGCTTGACTATTTTTGAAGAATATAATCAAATCTAATCTGCCATTTCCTGCTTTAGATTGAGGTATTCATTATGTAAAAAGCAGCACTTTATCTAAGACGAGACACTATACTAGGGATATACCATTTATACCATAATGATGTGGGTAATTTAAGATATAACAGCCCAGTGTATATCCATTATTCACATATATATTAATATCAGATATTCTAAGAGATTTCATGGGTTATTACAGAGTTTCTGCAGGCTGTTTGAAATTCAATACCTCCTTTATGATGATATTAAATGAAGAGGAAAGTATGATGGAAAAGATAACAGTCCTGGATTAATAACCCCATGTTTATAGTACTGTCAGCTGTATTAAACACACGAATCATCATGTTTTAATTGATCAAAGTAATAAACTTGGAAGCAGGTAAGCCTCAGAAAATGTGTGAACGGGACCATTAGTTATTTATGGGTAGCATTTTTTACTAAGAAAGAAAGAAGTAGTGACAGTGTTTGCTGTGGGTCTTATGGCGTCAACTGAAACTTGGTAGAAAAATAGGATGTAGCGCCTCGTACAACAAAGCCCACTGTCACTACAATCCCACTGTTAGCTTAGGTGTGTAACATCTCTTGACAGCCTGCACTTTTTTATGTGCAATAGTTGAGACATGAGGAAAATATTTCTATGTATTAGTTGCTTATACTAGAACAATGTAATATTTCCTTGCATGTGCATATTGGTATCTATGATCACATGTAGACATTTTTTTTGTAGAAACTAAGATGCAAACACAGAGAAGTCTTTCTTTCTCTTTAGCTCAGTTGTTTCTCTTTCTGCTAATTTTGGATCTGCTTCTATTTACAACCACATCCCAAACCGTTTGTTTTCATCTACAACTGTTGATGTTGCAGAGTTAGAAAGCAGACAGCAGTTCTTCTGTATATACAGAACCTGCACAACATAAAGCTGATACACTGCTCCAGTATACAGTCTATACATAAAGGATGGAAATGCCCCACATCAGCACTGGGGGTGTGTTTGCTGAAGGTGCATGCAGAGTCACGCACAGACTGCAGGAGGGAGGAGAGGTGATGGGACAGGACGGGGGATGGTGGTGGTTTTGATCGAGGTGGTGGGGAGTCAAGAAGAGAGATTTAAAGAGAGAGACATAACATGGGTGGGGTAGAAATGTAGAGAGATACAGATAATCTGAAGATGCAGATCAAAGGCTGCAGAGTGCTGCGCGGCCATTTTCTGTGATTCAGGGTTTTTGCTGAATCCCTTCACCAATAACCCTACTGACTCAAAGTCCCCATGAAATCAAAAATGCATTTCCTGCTTTTAATCCAGCGTCCCCGTTTTAAATGTTCATTTATCTGCCACATATATTTCAATGAAGCGTTATCTAAGTATTTTTACATCAAAATACACGTACAAAAGAAAGACTCGGAACTGGCGGACGAAGTAACAGAGTCCACTATATGATGCTCTGATGACAATATTTGCCTTTTTATTAAAGCTAGGTGTAGTTCAACAGAACCACAATATCATTAAAAGAGGGGAGAAGAACATAAAACATACTGCAGCAAAGTGAAGTAGTCAATTAACTGCTCAACAGAGGATTCATCTGCAATCAATTAGTCATCTACATAAATAGATTCTGCATGGCATCATCAGATAAAAGCTGACTGGTGATTTTTAGACAAAAAACAATCAACATTATTTTAAGGTACCAGGCACAAAAATGTACAAATGATCTCTTGTTATAGATTTTGATAATGACGTTTAAAGAAATCCTTTATATCCAAAGCAATCGGATTTTGATCTGTTCATTATTCTTTTACACATCTTTATTTGTGTAGATCTTTTAAAGGAAAAGTTGTATCTTCAAACATATTTAAAAAGCAAACGTAATGGTTCAAATTTTAATTGTATAATTTCCCTTTAATTTTTTTTCTCCAACAGGTAGCTTTACCTATTTTCTTACATTTTATAAACCAGATTATTAAAGGTATATCTTAGTGCAGTGAATTCTTAGCAATAAAACACTTCATTGAAAATATACAATTTTATTCATTATTCTGTTTTTCCTTTTGTAAAAATATATTGATCTTGTTTGATATCGTTTCCTTTTCAGAGGTGAAATATGTGCTTGTCACTGCACTTCGAGCATCGACCGTCTGTTCCAGGAAATGCCATATGATAGGCCGGCTGTGATGTCATAGCCCCGTGAGACTGACCGATCATTATGTCATTTAGATTTGCATATGAGTGTGTGGAGGGGAGGAAGGGGGAGGGGCTATTAGCATGCAAACACAGCCTTTAAATCAATAAGAACAGTGACCCCCCTCTGAGCAGCGAATGGTGAACCCTCTGTGGATCAGGCTGTCACTGGCTCGTTAACCCTTCATGTGCTGCTTAGCACTAATAATTTATATGCTACCTTGAGCTGAAAGCGTTATCGCACATACACAGAATCCAGCTCATGCTCGACTCACAAACGGGATTATAATAATGTGAGTCAATGGTTCTTATCGGCCAAGTGATGCCCACTCATGACTCATGCAGAGTGATGCGATTTATTTATGATCTAAAGGCACTGACCAGGAACAGAAGAGGCTTACAGCCAACAAATTCAGCTCTGACGGTGATCAAGAAGACTATTCTGATCAATTCAGCCTTCTATTCCAGCTGTGTTAATCAGGATGGAAAGTAATACGAATTGTTATACTCTTCCATTATTGGCCTGATTCCTTTAATTCTGATTCTAACCTGAACTCAGGTTAGAATCAGAGTTAAATAAAGGCATGCATGTGACTCTGCATGGCACTAATATTGTCAGAAATCAGGATATTTTTTCTTGGTCAAAGGCATGCACAATTAATTGCAAATTCATCGTTATTGCGGTATGAGCATTTGCCCACTAACAACCCGGCTAGCGAGTCGTTTTCAGGCCAGCTCCCCTAACCAGAACACATCCCTGCCACAGCTTTGTTAGCCACCCTCTAGGTCAAAACATAAAGTCAGAGTCAGTGTACTGGGACTGTAGGTCTGATGCAGAAAAGCAGCCACACTTGTCATGATTCAGTTCAATGCACACAATTAGTCAGCCGACAGAAAGTCATTAGAGCTTCTGCATTAATTACTTGGTCTTCCCTTAAACTTCGGTTCAGTCGAACAACAGCTGGAAATACACTGACTCTGTTATGGATCGACACAATTAATTCAGCGGCAGAGGAAAAAATAGGAGAAACAAGAGGTGTTTCCTGGAGGAGAAGAGGCCTCTCATCACAACTGCTCAGTTTGAGTTTGTATATGTAAATACACAGAGTGGTGGAGGGACAAAGGGAGAGGATAGATGATGGATTTGCAGACACACAGAAACATGTAACATAACATTTTGCCACATGACTTAAAGATAATATGTTTTTTTTTTTTTTTATCTTCCTAGCACTTCTGTGATATGACCAAGCAATGACACAAGATCCTGCTTTCTCACTTCTTAAAACATGCAGTGAATGCATCATTAGTGTGCCATGAGCTCTGACCTTCTCTGCCTCCTGCTGCTGCCGTCTCCTATCCTCAGCAGCCGCCCTGCGTTTCTTTTCCTTCCTCCTCTGCTCCTCCATCTTCCTCCCTCGCTCCTCTGCGCAGCGCTCCAGCTGCTGCTGCACACGACGCTCCTTATCCTGCAGCAGCTCAGATATCTCTGAACACACACCCATAACACACAAAGGATTTGCTGAAATACTTAGACACAGATTCTGTGTTGAAATTGGGAAGATTTTCTACTTTTTTTCTGCACAAAATGAGGGAAATACTGTACTTTTGACTACTACAACATGAGAACAAGGGCAAAAATGTGCTTGTATGCTACCGGACTGGGCAATAAATGTTTAAGTAGTTTCTTTCTTAATTTTATAACAATAAAATTACATAATGTGAATTAAACTTCTCCTGTAGTCACAGAGGATTTTTATTGGCATGTTGGGTGTTTAAATATGACATCATTTAAAAATGTCTTTGGTTGTTGTTTTGATTATGAAAGCCTGAAAGTTGTTGAAGATATACAATAACATTTAGACGTCTTGATGAAGATTACCATTCTGTATGCAAAACTGTGTTTAGGATCTTCTGAAGAAAACAAAAAGACCCAGTATGTTCGCCTAGATTAAAAATACAACTCATTTTAAGTACATGGGAAAAGTTCCACACACATTACAGGCTAATTGAATTTGTTTGAAAGAGACGTAGAAACCTTTAATACGGAAAAACTTGCGTTACATGGATTGACATTTCATTTTAAACTTGAAAGCAGAGGTTGGCTTTAATAACAGTCCTACAGACCTCTGATTCTTTGTGCTGATTAATTGCTGTGTTGCTGTTTTTTACCTGTTAATTCTTGCTTTTATTGTATTTTTGCCTTTTTAGCCTATTGCTAAAATCTAAGACTCAATTGATCATATTCAAATCTGCACCATGCTGCTGAGGGAGACGCTTGGCTGTTTTGTTGTTTTGCACAAAGACAACTGAGACTAAAATTCTGAATACATTTAAATGTTAACTTTTGAATAAATATGTATCAGCACTAAAATAAACTTGGAACAGTTCTTATCAGCAGTTTAATGTTCTACGTTGCCATAGAAATGGAGATGTTTTCATAATCCAGACAGCCTCTCTGTGGAAGTGCACGTTTCCATGGCAACTGATCAAACTCAGTCTGCTGATAAAGATGGTGTGATACAGCTAAAGCTACACAACAAGCAGGAAGTGGACCTTTATTTAAGACAGGTTTTATCATTTAGACTATCATTTAGTATTATTGTTCATGCTTATTGTGGTAAATTGCAAAGGATATGAATGCTTCAGGTTCCTACACCATAAACAAGTATACCCACACTGCATACAATGTGTGTGTGTGTGTGTGTGTGTGTGTGTGTAGATTTGTTTATGTTTCAGACACAAAGAAAATTCAAAGCAAAGCAAGAAGACATTTAAAATCAATTAGCAATAAAAACAACTATAGAATCAGAGACTAGGGGGTCAAAAACTGGAGAATTGGAGATAAAACCAGTTCAACCAATATCAGTATCCAGTCCACCCACTGTGTGTGTGTGTGTGTGTGTGTGTGTGTGTGTGTGTGTGTGTGTGTGTGTGTGTGTGTGTGTGTGTGTGTGTGTGTGTGTGTGTGTGTGTGTGTGTGTGTGTGTGTGTGTGTGTGTGTGTTTGACACAGATGAACAGGACAGACCACACAGAGCTCCACCAGCTGGAGAGTTAGTCATACCTTGTGTCTTCTCTCTGTCCTCCTGTCGCTCTGTTGCTAAATGATGTCGAGAGCCTTGGGACAATTAGAAGAAAAATGAAAGGTCACTTCAGATCCATGCAGGTTGCACATATGTTTTAAACTTAACTGTAGAAATATTTAAACTAGTAATGCCCAACTGTGAAATTAGTCCACTACAAGTATCAGTATGTCTTCTTTATTTTCTGAATGACTGCACTTTGATGTGTTTTACAGGTTTTAACATACATTTCCTTTGATATTATGTGTCCTTTAATAGGATTCATTCAATTATCTGTGTTTTTTATGTCTGCCATTTTAACTCACTGTGAAAGATTTTTGTAAACTTTTTAATCTGCAATATAAAAAAGTGGCTTGGATTGGACTGAAAAACACCTGCAAAAAAAATCTGATGAAAGTACAAGTGTGTAAGTAAGCAGTGTTTGAATTAAAAGTAGTTAATTTGCATACAAACATAGGGCCTACTTAAAATCACAAGAATGTGCACTCATGTGATGTGAAATATTATCTCAAGTCAAAACAACATTGGGTGCATGAACAACACTACTTTTGAAATTCAATACTTTATTACTATTTTTATTTTGACTGAATGTTTTCACAGCACACATTTAAAGAAAATAACACTGTTTTTGTTTTAGAAGAGTAGAGGTATAAAGTTTTATAAAACAGAAATATTCAAGAACAAGATCCATCCATTTGCAAGTACAGTACTTGAATACAGTGCTGCTTCTAATTTGCATCTCGTCGTTGTCATTGGTTTGCCGATTTGTAATAATTCCATGTGATTTTGATGACAGTTACAATCTGTCATTTCAACAACAAAACAATTCTGCTAAATGAAAAGTATTTTCTCAACCCTGCAGGGAATTAAACATTCAATCAAGGCAGAGGAACACAAAGATAAATAAAGATCATAAATATTTGAGAGGAAAATAAAAGACCAAAATAGAACTCAAACACGATGTTCCCTTGCAGCATCTTCACTTGGTCTTCGTTTTCTTCATCTTGTTGATGTTATATTTTTAGTTTGCTCTGCCCTGGATTATGAGGACAATGGAAGCTAATCAAAGCGTGTGAAATGTGACGAGAAATGTACCTGTAGGGCTCCTGTGATTGGACGGTGATCGACAAGGAGAAGGATTCCTACTGGTAGTCAGTGTTGTAGGAGGAGGGGCCAGCGCTGTGTTTTGGAGAGAACAGTCAGACATGATTCATGGCACAGCTGGCCAAAAGGCAAATACAGCTAAAAATATTAATGCTGGAGTGCGAAACGTGACTGCTGTGTTTATCAATAAGGAAGAGGCTGCAATACTGGCAGTCATGGCATGCAAATGCAATAAATCTTCTGTCAGTCAACGTATCACCTTTGGGGTCAGGGGTTAGTATAAACTGTCAGTGTGGGACCCCTGAGTGTAACCCTCAGACCTCTTCCTGCTATGTTGGTTTTGCTCAGTATGTCAAGCTGACATGAAAACTGCCTAAGGATGACAATGGACCAACGTCTATGTACTCAAACACACAGGAGGGGAGGGCTGCTCTTCTTAGCCACTTACACACATATGTCATTAGATATGTAAATACATGCAAATCTGAGCTAAATCCCAAGTGTCCCATGGGTTCTTCTACTCGGCTGCATCTGCACTGGAGATTACATCACATGCAAAAATAGATCTCATGTTTTAAAGGCAGTAAATATTATTTCTATGTAAGTAATAAATGACTTATGACCAATAAGCATTTTGAATAATGAAGGATTTAAGGGATATTTAGCAGTTATCCCATCTGGGATCTAATAGGAGACAGAAATGAGAAATGTTGTGAATAATAATAATAATAGAAAGATCTTAACGTATAAGAAAAAGCCACATGTTCTTTTTTTCTATAATTAAAAAAGAAACATTTTATGTTACATGTATGTTTTTCTTACATTGCAGAGGTTTTTTTATAAAGATCATATGTCCCTCACCTTCTGACATCAGTGTAACACTTAAACTATGTTTTTCACTGAACCTTGCAGGTTTTTGTTAATCTAGGATAGGAATGCCAATGTGTTTAAAAATGACCTCCATGAATTTCCAGATAGATGGCAAAAGAAGCTACCCTGCCCGCTCTTCTTTATTATTATTATTTTTTAAATCAAAAACAAAGCATCCTGTAGCATTACATGAAGAACTCTGGTGCACCTTGCCGTCTTCACAGGCTCTTTTAAAGGAAAGCTGTTTTATTTAAGTCTTATCAAGAAGGAGCCTTACACCTTTAATATGTCTGCAACACCCATTTCCTCGCAGCTATGGGGAAATGTACAAATGAGAGTATTAATCCTCACCTTGCATCTCAGGGAGGCTTGAGGCCACTTCAGTCATCTCAAAGGTCGTCGAATGTTTTCACCGGAGATACCTGACAGGAGCCGGAAAACCGTTAAAAACCACCGGGGACCGCCCGGTGCTGCACAATGACTCAGGAAAAGACGGAGGAAAATATGATGCTGGGAGAGAGAGGAGCCTATGGAGGAGAAAGGGAGGGGAGGGGGGGGTTTCTTTCATATGGCTCAAAGCTAACGTAAAGATTCAAGTGTGCGGTCATCTGTTTACTTTAAGAGATAAAACTGCTTATTTTGAAGCCATGTTTTAATTACGTTAAAGCAGCAACGTTCGGAACTACTTTCCCCTTACCTATACCTTTAAACATTAAATACATTTTTTAAAAACCTAAATTATTTTAAGAGCTTTACATGTTCCAAATATTGAAAAAGATAGACAAAAAGATTTATTTAATCGTGAAAAAAATAAATTAATCATGTTTGTTCATTTCAGATGTCAGTTAACATGTCACCGGGACCGTATCACAGTTGATTTATTTAAATATTAATGCGCCAAAATTCACCACTCGTCGCTTGGCAACTAAAACGCTGCTGTACAAGAACTGCTAGCTAATTATAAAACCAACTTAGTTTAATTTAAATGTTTTTTTCTGTTTTTTATTTTTTTGTTTTTTTTAAAAACGTTAATATTTTGATTTTCCAGTAAAAATATGATGACATCCTTTTCAGATGTCTCTACACCCTCATATGCTCACGTGCGTTTTCGGCGAGGCTGCTTGGCTCGTGTAGGGGCGCACGTGCCAGGCACAATCCGAGCCCCAGCGGCGTATTACGTCATAACTTTAACAAACAATATGGGTCAACACACAGAAACACACACACACACACACACACACACACACACACACACAAAAAGCAGTCTACTGAGTCATGTCAGATGGCAGCTCTAAAAATAACTATACAGTATTCACTGGAAATAAAGCAACATGAAAACAATCATTACCACAAACTGCATGTCTGAGTCAGCAGATGAATTAACTACTGTATTTAAAGAGGAGATATTATAATCCTTTTCCACCTTTTCAAACATTCCCATGTGGTCTAAATTAAACATCTGTGCTGTGCTTTGGTCAAAATATAACATGAATCAAGCACCAGAGGAGGTTTGTGACCCTGTATAAACCAGCTCTCTCAGAACGCTCCGTTTTGGTGTGTCTCTTTAAATGCAATGAGCCCCCCCTGAATTTTCCTGGTAGACATCACTCTTTGCAAGATTAAAAATGGCGGACCTGCGCAAAAGTTTTGCTCTAGACTGGGGTGGAGTCCACAACCCTTTTCACACATACAGAAATCTCCTGAAAAACTATGGAGATTACCCGGAGGAGCTGTATTTGTGAACGCGAACAGTGTTGTTTTTCATGTCTTACCTCGGGAGACCCCCCCGCCCCCCCTCCCATTTGACAGGGATATCTCCAGCTGTGAGGAGCATATGTGAACAGCCAGGTCGGGAGAATCTCCGGAGCAGTCCTTCTGTATTATCTAGAAAGTATCCAGAGTGCAAACTGCTCTGGAGTGGATATAGCGTGGGAGCGGAGGGTTTTTTTGTTTTTTTTACTAGAATCCCTCTGTGATGTCACAAGGAGAGCACATTTGAAACAGAGCATTTTCTCTGTGTTGTAAGAATTATGTAGACAACAAACAAAGGACTGGATGTGTTTATTTCACATTTTGTGGGTAGGTAGACACTCAGGTTACACAAATATATGTTCAAAAACACTGTAAACGTGGATTTCACATAATATGTCCCCTTTAAGTAAAAAAAGGTACTTGTTTTTATAATTTCCTGCAACCATCTTTTTTAAATGTATAATCTTACAGAGGAACATACTATTTATTTCACAATTATATCCGCTAAACAAACATGTCAAGTGTAAATATTACTGTGACGTTTGGAGACACAACAATAAGGGTGTCACTTGGGGCTCTGTGTCCTTGTTACAACATTTCTCACAGATTTGATGAACCACGCAATCAACTGACAATTAATGCAAACAATTAATGAAGTGAGATAAGTTGCAGTCATATAAAAAAAAAAGTCTAAAAACTGAGCTCCAACATGACCCTCTCCATCACTGACATTCTTTTACATAAAAACATTTTTTTTTTTCATGAATTACATTTTTGATTCTACCTTTTCTATTTAAACATTCTGATTGCAGTGAAGTGAAAAAAGTTGATATACTTAATTATTACTTAATTAATTACATTAATTCATAAAATGTTGTTTGTGAATACAATTCATTACCTTCATCACTTTCCTCACTCAGCAGTAGTGTGACAGTGTGGACAAACTACTATATAACTTATAACTAAATAACTTAGGTGTAAAAGACAATATATTTTAGGTGTATTTATAAGCAGATGAAGCATTAAAACCAAATCATAAATGGCCAAAAAGATAGAAATGTGTTTAAACATGTAAAGCTTTAAGAGTTGGATAAATTCCCCCTGCTTCAGTATTTAAGGTCTTATGCTAAACGGAGACAAATTAACTATGTTTTGGGCAACTATAAGACATATATGGTATTTAAAAAACGTTAACGTAATTTTCAAGGATTATAAGAGGAGATAAAGTCAAAGTAGATAGCAGACTGGTCAGAGATCAGGTTCAGATTCAGAACAGGGATGTGGATTTACTGTGAGGGCTGACGCCTGCTAATAATATCTCTCCTGTCTGCAGACATATTGTTCCCTGTCAGCACCCAGCAGCCATGGATGCCCTTGGCTCTGAGATCTGAGGGGCATAAAACTCCTGCTACTTCAGCTCAATTTCGCCACCCTTAGACCGACATAGGAAGTGCACATTCAGTCCGAAAAACCACCAACAGTGGAGTTAAGATCTTTATTGGAAACCCAGCCTTCAAACATCATAGTACATTTTTTATTTATCAGAGTTACAGCAACAGCAGCAACAGGGCCCCATGTGGTCTGGAGCAGTGGTTCCCAAACTGAGGTGCTAGGCCCCTCTCAGGAAACTTGGATTTTCCAGAGAGGGGGTTGGGGGAGGAAAATAAGGTGTATATTTGGCTGTTGAAGGATTTTTCTCGAGGTTCAGAGAACCTTTAAGCTCAGATCTGAGGTTTTACTGGTGTGAGTCTGCAGTGGAAAAGGTTTGGGAACCACTGGTCAAGCATGAGGCGAGAGTGACGTACAGGGCTGCGCTTCACGCTGTGCTGAAGCCACAGAGCGAGCATGCAGCCGATAGAGAACATGAAAACAAAACACAGAAACACAAAAAGGGAAACAATAGAAAAATACATTTCGATTCTTCTTTTGATTTCAGGGGAAAGGGATCACCTTCATTTGGCCATGGTTGAATCTAAAACGAGCAAATAGTTCATTGAAATACTTTGTCAAGAGGTATATGATGTTAAAGTGAAACCCCTACGGAGACACAGAGCCGTACTCGGTGGTATTATTTTTATCTCCTGTCATTGATAAACAGGTTTCAAACTTCCTTACAGGCTACAATGATACAGACTGCCAAAGGAAACAACAAAACAAAATGTTTAATCTTTTTATTGTTGAATCCAGAGATTCTGTACTTGTTACTATATTCCACGTAGTGTGAAATCAATATAAATACATTTTTAAAAAGATGACACACTTGTTGTGAGATATTTTGCAATCATAGTATCGGCGTGAGCCTCTTTAGAGTAAACGAGTGTTCCTTTAATACAGAAAAAAAGAAAGAAAACCTCTCTGGATGAGACGAGGCAGGTTGCTGTTTTGTGTTGATGTTAGAAGCACAAATGAGGGGAAAATCTTGAAATGCTCCAGTTATTCACCTGAAATAAGATGCTGGTGATCAGCCTACACAGATTCTCCAATCCAAATGCATGAAGGAGGAATAAGCAAACTGCCTGTCGCCCTCCAGTTGCTACGACTGATAACCGAGACAGTCTCACTAAAGCAGCATCTCATGTTCATTCATGTCAAACAATAAACCCAAAGGACTGATGTAGTTTTTTTTTTTTTACCCCCCTGTATAAAATGCACTCTGAGTTCTCCAAAACAACAAAGACGCCTACAGATGATGCGTAACAAACTGGAATAAAATGAAACGTATTGGATTTTAATGAACTGTATTGGATTGGCATAGGCTGATCTTAATAAAAATAATCATTATTGGTGCGGTGTATCGGCTCAAAATATTCCAATCAGAGCATCTCGAGAAAAATCCCACTTTCCCCCTCCAGTAGCAGGTCTTTAGATCTGGAAAAGACAGAAAACATTTCAACTTCAGTCATTTTGTGAATTATGCTCATCTCCTGTATTCATAATAAATTGCTGAAGATGGTTATCCAGCTTTCAGTTTCTAAAGAAAAGAGATGAAACTAAAGATCGACTTGTTATAATATAACAGGCCAGAAATGTGTCAGGGGGAAAAGTCATGTATTTAAATTCTTCTTATTTCTTTCTATCAAATTAGACGTAAAAAGCAAGAGATTTTCATATTTGTGAGGCAGACAAAATACATTAAATGTCTAGGATCAGCTGAACAATTTCTTAATGAGGTTTATTTCTCAATGTAAGGTTCGTAATATATTAAGAACGTACAATGTCAAATCTGCAGATAAAATAAAGGATCTTACATCATCAATGTCCTCATCATCATCGCCAATGTCATCAAACTGGATCTCATCATCGTCTCCAGGCCCGAAGGTGTCTGTCTCGTTGATTTTGGCTGTGAGGAGGAGACGAAGGCGGGATTGTTAGAATACTTTTAGTCATCATCTCTTTCTACTACACAATATATTACAGAAAACTGATGGTGATATGAACACTGCTGGTTAGTGGGAAGGAGCCGTAATGACAGTCAGGACATCTGCTGTTTAAAGTCAGCAACTGCATGTAAGACATTTGTGATTCCACTGTGGCTCAACAGGTAAATTTGTTGTTTCTGTGTCATGTGCAGATGAACTCACCGTGCTCTGGGAGCTCTCCATAGGCTTTCAAACTGCGAGCTTCATCTGCGTTATACTTGAGGATGACATCAGCTTTGTTATCCTGAAAATGAAGTTGCGAGATGAGGGAATGCAGTTTTTAAGTTAAAACTGATGAGTGTTAAAATAAGTGTTTTAGTGATAGAATCCTGAGCATGTTGATCAAAATCACAAACTAATATTAATTACTGTAAGAACAGATTTTATACAGCAGGACTTAATAACAAAACACATTTTCTAAACCAATTAAAACTCTGAACAAAGGAACAACAATGAATAGTCAAAATAAAAACTGATGTTTTGTTGACATGAAGCCACATGATAGTCACCATAACAGAATGAGTACTTAAAGAATACGGAATTTTACAGATGTATTTCTAAATTAAAACAAATTTTTTAAACACATGCTGGTATACATTTAAAGGCAAAAATAACTTTCTGCAGCTCAGCAGCAAATTCATTTTCAAGATTGAATGGTTAAAAAACATAATCTCTTTGTACTTCATATCCTAACAGTCCCGTAACTATCGGATCATTGTATCGTCAACACTTAGCAAGTTTTTCTGCATCAAACTCAGCGAAAAAACTCACAATTCAATCAGTAAGAGCTCCACCTTCTACTTCACTGCACAAAACTTCAACGCTTTAGAGACGCTGCTGCTCATTTACCACTGTGAGGATGTCAGTTTAGTGTGAACAGTTTGATCTCCGTCATGTGTTGGGAGCAACCAACATACCTGATAATCTCTGAGTCCGACCAGGATGATGTCTGACGTGTTAATCCAGACCTACAGGAACACACAACAGAGCAGAGATTACCCCGTGTCACACATGCAACGCTCCGTGACCCTTACACACGCACGCTCAGTTTTGTCAATGCTGCCATGAACAGGTCCGACTGACCATTGAGAACATGCTGATGCAGCATTAAGTCAGGAGGGGGAGGGGGGGGGGGGGGGGTTGTTCCTGTCCGTGTGTTGCTGGGGGGGGAAAGGTGTGAGAGGATGGTCGGGAGATTCCTACCTTTTTCCGGAGTTTTCCTCTGATGTGGCAAAGCCGCTTGGTTCCATCGAAGCACATGGCCTCCAAGCGTCCGTTCCCCAACATTTTTATCACCTGAGCGTATTCTGGGAGACACAAAAGACCAGAGGATACATCGTTTTAATGAGCAACATAAGTTTGAAATCAGAGAAAGGGAATTCAGAGCGAGGTTTGACAAGACAGGTTTTTGGACATAAGTGAAGTTTCAATAAGATTACAAATACATCAAATAATTTACATATTATGTATGTTTAAGTTGGTTTCAGCATATCTTAATTGAGGTAGAGTACTGTCCAACTTAAAAATCATGATTGCTTTTTCAGAAGAAATGTATAAGAAATATAGTAAACACTGTATAGTGCTGGGCTAACAAAAACATTGTTATATTTTTATTTGCATTATTAACACAACTAACATGACACAAACAAGTCCTCGGTTTAATGGACAAAAGGATGACTTTGAAAACACTAAGATATAGCTCTTTAAAAACGTCCAGAGCCCATCACAATATACAGAACATCTGCTTTTAATTAAACTTGTTTGCATGAAGTTCCCTTCCCCATCACTACTTGAAGTTGTGTCTTAAAGCAGCAGAGCCTCCTCTGCACATTCGGCTCACATTAATGCCAACAGGAATTTTGGCAGCACTGAGCACTGCAGTTGAAACTGTTAAGGCTGCTCAGTACTCAGGCAGTAGTATCAGGCTGATACTAGTGTCTGAAGTATGAATTCATTAATGATTACTCAAGCGCCATTACAACTGAAACTAAAACCCTTTTCACACATACAGAAATCTCCTGAAAAACTCAGCAGATTTGGCTACCCGGAGGTTCTTTAGGCTATGTGTGAACGCAAACAGCCGCATTTCTCGCACGGTCTTTACCCGGGGTTTCTCCGGCCAGACCCCTAGTATTTTTTCCGTAGAAAATCTGAGTGAGTTGATGTCTGAACGCGGCAGCATATACTCTGGTGATTTCAACTCGAGCCAATGGAAAGAGAATGACGTTTAAATACAGTGACCTGCTAAAGTGTCTGCCCGCGACCACTACGATCTCCGTGCACGTAATTAAACGGCTGCATTATGTTTTCTGTTCGTCAGTATGTTGTTCTCCTCTCTTTTGTGAATGTTGTCATTCCACTGGATTACACATAACATTGATATAAAGGCTAATATTCTCATTTTCACGCCGTGTAGCGGACTCTGTTGCTTCGTCCGCTGCTTCCGCGTTGTTTATTTACGTCACGTCTTACCCCAGGAAATCCCCCGCCCCCCCCTCCCCTCTGACAGGGAAAGTCCCCCGCTGTGAGGAGCATATGTGAACGGCTAGGTTGGGAGAATCTCCGGAGCGTTCCTCCAGTAATTATCTAGATATTATCCGGAGTGCGTATGTGAAAACGGCTTAAGTGTGTCACTCTGCAGGAACAATGTAACGGAGACCCAGGCATTAGCAGGAGGTGACTATTCAGATAAAATTAAAAAATGATTTTTTGGACAATCAGTTTCAGTGAGAGCTGCAGAAAAATGGAACTTAATTACCAGCCATATCAGAAACCGTACAAGCTTCAGTGTTTTCAGAGCAAAAACTTAAAACAGGGTTCGAGGGAAACCAATCAGGTAATCACCGATGTCAACCTTTGTACGGAACCATTTTGAGGAGAATGAAATGCACCTTTAGTTTTAAATGTTTTCTATTTGATATACTGTTAGTGAAGTTGAAATTATTTTTGTTGTATTGTTATTTTTTTTTTTAGATCTTCCTTCCCATGGACCACAGCTGTAAATGAGCTATTCAATATAATTCAATTCAAAAAAACTTGATTTGTCCCCAGGGGGCAATTCAAAGGCACACAGAGCAGTAAATTAACGACAGTGCAAGTAGACCAAAAATATAAAGTGTCAATTTAAATACAAAATGATAAATACAAAATGATAAAAGTTAGAGCTAAATCTGGCCCAACAGTTACATTGTTTTCACATATGCAGTGCACTACTGAAAATATCTAAATCATTTTAAGAGGACTGCTCTGGAGATTCTCCTGACCTGGCTGTTCACATATGCTCCTCACAGTAGGAGAATGTCCCTGTCAGACAGGAGGGGGGGGCGGGGGGTCTCCTGAGGTAAGACGTGATGTAAAAAACGGAAGTAACGGATTGGAGCAACAGAGTCCGCTATAGTGAGAATATTTGAATTTATATCAAAGCTACGTGTAGTCAAATGGATAACGTACATTCTATGCACCGTGCAGCAGTCACAGTATATAGCGGTAAACGTCACTCCCCCTTCTATTGGCTCGAGGTGAATTCTCCGGATAAAATCCTGCGCCGTTTGTACATCAGCCCACTCAGACTTGCTGCAGAAAAAATACTAGGTGCTGGCAGGAGAAACTCAAGGTGAAGTCCAAAAAAATCGTCTGTTTGCATTCACATATGCAGCTGCTCCTGCAAATATCTTGAGTTTTCCCAGGAGATTTCTGCCAGTGTGAAAGCTCTATAAGATTTCCTCTCGGGACAAGGCTTGACTCATATTTCTTCTTGTTCTGAACCATAATGTAAAAAAAGTTCCAGTATGATATCTCTTCTTTGTGCAAAAATATATTGCAATGTAAAAAAAAACACAGGAAGTACTTCAAAAAGAATGTAGTGGGTTTCTATACACTTATATATATATATGGGCAATTCAAACTTAAATGTTGCAGTGATCATTTCATTATATTGAGCTTTAAGTCTATGTTACCTTAGGCTCGCACTATAAGAGAAACACGTGATGCACAACACTTAACACTTAAATATTGTGATAATGATATCAAGAGTAATAAACTAATACTAAAGAATCCTTATTAGCTTTGGCTAAAGCTGTTTGCAACATGTTTCTTGTGAATCCAAAAATGAAGTAAGTAAGCATCTTTAACCTGTAAAGCCTGTAGAGCCTGTAAAATGTACACCTGACTGAGAAACCATTGCTTGTTTGCTTATGACTGTTTTCTCATTTACAGGGCTAAAGGTGATCAATCAGACCTTTGCTATGTGTTTAATGCAAAAAGCTAATGTTTTCTCATTTATACTGACTACAGGCATGCCATATGGTAAGTAAAGAGTTGTTACAGTGTCCCCAGTTTATTCTGTGGCTTTAAAAGGGGGAAAACTTCACATATTTGCCCTTAAAAAAAGGTACATAAACCTAATGCACAAAGACAGTGATGGCTTTCAGTTGGCCATTTCTAATGTACTCTCTCAGACAACAGCTGTCTCCTTCTGACCCCACATCACCTGATCAGGTACTCACCCTGTCCGTCCTCTTTGAACACCAACTCTCTCTTTTCAGACTCATTCTCGTTCTTTCCACGTCGCCGATTCTTTCCTCCCTTTCCTATAAAGAGAGGTGTGTTAATATGATATAATCCGTTTATCGTTACGGGTTATATTCACAGTGGTTATCAGTCAGCTGTCGGTTCAAGTGAAGCAGAGGAGATGAGACTCGCAGATTCCCTCAATTCTTTTAAATCCCTTCTTAAAACATACTTTTACAGACTTGCTTTTATGTGATGTCGTCTTCTTAATGTCTTTTCTTACTGGTTTTACTATTTTTATCTTCTTTTACTTCTTACTGTTCTTTTATTTATGCTCTTATCTCGCATTTATGCTCATATCTTAATCTCGTCTTATGTTTTAACTCAGTAATTTCTTATCTTACTTTATCTATTTATGTTTCATATTTATATTTACTTTTTATTTTTATTAATATTATAGTTTTGGGTTTTTTGATCCTTTAACCACTTGTTTCTATTTCTTTTACTGCTCTTACCTTCTTATTGCTGTTATCTTTTTCAGCTCTTTTAGTTTCTTACATCTTTTTAAATCTTTGGTTCCTCTTGGTCTCAGCTCGTGTTGTTGGGTTCTTGTGTCGCCTGGGTTCTTATGATGGTTCTTGTGTCGCCTGGGTTCTTATGATGGTTCTTATGATGGTTCTTGTGTCGCCTGGGTTCTTATGATGGTTCTTGTGTTTCCTGGGTTCTTATGATGGTTCTTGTGTTTCCTGGGTTCTTATGATGGTTCTTGTGTCGCCTGGGTTCTTATGATGGTTCTTGTGTCGCCTGGGTTCTTATGATGGTTCTTGTGTCTCCTGGGTTCTTATGATGGTTCTTGTGTTTCCTGGGTTCTTATGATGGTTCTTGTGTCGCCTGGGTTCTTATGATGGTTCTTGTGTTTCCTGGGTTCTTATGATGGTTCTTATGATGGTTCTTGTGTCGCCTGGGTTCTCGTGATGGTTCTTGTGTTGCCTGGGTTCTTATGATGGTTCTTATGATGGTTCTTGTGTTTCCTGGGTTCTTATGATGGTTCTTATGATGGTTCTTGTGTTTCCTGGGTTCTTATGATGGTTCTTGTGTCGCCTGGGTTCTCGTGATGGTTCTTGTGTTACCTGGGTTCTTATGATGGTTCTTGTGTTTCCTGGGTTCTTGTGATGGTTCTTGTGTTGCCTGGGTTCTCATGATGGTTCTTGTGTTTCCTGGGTTCTTATGATGGTTCTCGTGATGGTTCTTGTGTTTCCTGGGTTCTTACGATGGTTCTTGTGTTTCCTGGGTTCTTACGATGGTTCTTGTGTTTCCTGGGTTCTTATGTTTCCTGGGTTCTTATGATGGTTCTTATGACGGTCGGGTTATATATGTCTGTTGGGTATCGTACACTTTGGGTTCTTTTCTGTTGAATTGTATTTAATTATTTTGAGTATTTTGTATTTGTTATGTTCTTGCTGTTGTTTTTGTTCTTCTGTGTTTAGTTTAGTTTGTTTTTGTTTGTCAAAGCACTTTGTAAACCTGTGTTTTTAAAAGGTGATATATAAATAAAGTTATTATTATAAGTCTATTGATCTCGGAATCAATTTCGTCCAGACACATTTTCTACAGTTACTGGTGTGACATGTGAACCATTTAAGACACAGAATCTATAAATGTTGAATGTTATCCAGCAGCTGTGTGACTGTGAAGTAGAAGATAAATGACAGAAACAGAAACTTCATCTTATTCTCATGTTGACATTAATTCACTCAATACAACTTTAAAAATAAACAAAACATCATGAGGACGAGGATTCAATATGATTTATCAACCTGATGCTGATATTTTAGGTAAAATAAAGTCCCAGATGTCACGGGCCAGACCGGGGTGGGGTTTAACCATAGACCGGGTTTAACTAGCAGGTAGCTGGTTAGCTGCGCCGGCTAGCACTGCTACGTACGGTATCTAGCCTGTTAGCTCCTACAGGACATTGAGCAACTATATCTGGACAACTTTAACTTAACAGGTAACTCAGTCACGTCCGTGTTAACTTGTTTAAACACAAACACCGCTGCCGACTACGTGATGAGTCGGGTTCATGTGGCTAACTAGCCTTAGCTCGTCGGTGTCACGTTTTCACTGCGTGTGTCTTCACGGCGGGCTCGACAGCGCCGAGACAATCAACATTAACGCCTCCGTGTGTCTCTTACCTTTATTTTTGGGCATATTCCTTCGAGCCTCGGTCACTTAAATCCCGTTCGATATAAACGCTTTACGGTTAAACGGTAACTGTTTACAATAGTGAGCTAAAGCACGGATCTGAACTGACTGAACGCTACGAGAAACTAGCTATTCGCCGCTGATTCTATCCACCGGTTTGCGCATGCGCCAGGGAGGTATTCAAAACCGCTTAGCTTTATTGTTCCATTTGTTTGTTACAGTGACAATGGCCTGCCCGGTAGGTCTACTCTACAGGAAGCACATAAAATATAAAAACTCTCTTAATTCATGATCCACAGCATTTTTTAACACAAACGTTTCACGAACGATCTATTTTGAAATGGAAAATTATATTAAATAGCCTAGTTTGCAATTTAAAGAAGTAACAACAGTAGCACTGTCAAAGAAATACAAACAAGTTAGTTAGTTGATTAAATTTGTTTTTATTTCTATTTTTTCTTCCTGTAGCACTTTGAGATTTTGAGAAAGTGCGTTACAAATTAAATGTATTATTATTATTATTATTACAAAAATATGTAGAATAATAAACTTCACAAAGTCTCCTATACAACAATAATAATAGAAAATATGTATTTAAATAAACCTAAGTGAAAGTATGTATTTACATTTATCACACAAAAGTTCTCAGTTAGGCCTATTTGGGTTGTGTTTGACTTTTTACGCTGTAAATCCCATTTCCCTTGGAGAGACAACAAAGGTCTGACCTGAATAGGAAAATGAAGTATATATCAAAATATAAGATCACTTAAAAAGTAAATAAGTATTAATTTAATTAAAAGAGTTACGTAGATGAAAAGGTATTGAACTTAACGCAGCAGTAAATAAAAGGTTTTAAGACTTGTTTTAAAAGAGCTGGCTGACTGAGAAAGCCTCTGGTTCTCCAGGAGAATCTTCCACAGCTGAGGGGTATAGAAATGTAAGTAAATAACAAATATGATCTCAAGTTTTGTTCAAGTCCAGATCTTAAGTTTTATTCTTTATTAGATGAAATTCAATTATGAAATCATGTAAATCAAATCCATTCAAATGCAAGTACAGACATGTTCAATATGTTGTAGATATCAATATCACATAGTATCACAAATAATGATTACAGCAATTGGAAATAACTGTACAACAAATATCAATATTGAATAACAGAATAAAAAAAAACAGGAAAGAAAACAAAACAACAGGAGGGGTCTGCTAACTGGGAGAATAAAAATTCAACATTACAAATAAAGTCATTGTTATTCTCTGTTTCTCAATAGAGGTTAAATATGTATAAAGTTTGTTTTAAAATCTGTAGTTTTAAAATTATAAAAGCAAGGTCGTTTGTAAAGCCATTTCACTTTTTCGCAAGTAAAACTTTATTAAAATCTTATTAATTAACATTTGTTGGCTGATTTCCAGAAAATAAATAATATGTCTATTTTTGTTTTCTAAAAGGTATTTTTTTGTCTCAATCAGTCTATTAAAAGATGTTCAATAGTTCTCCGCAACATCTATTGATAACAGTTTGAAAATATTTACATAAATATTTTTTCACAGATAGTATTTATGTATGTTGTTGAATAGAAATTATTTTATTTAGGTTGGAATTGTATATTTGTAAGGCAAGATAAATACAGCATGTCATGTTTCTATTTATTTAAATATGGCCAATTGTATTTAAAAATAGGAGTAGTGATATGATCGAGACGATATCTATTAAAACAGTTTGTAGACTTTCTATCCAGCTTCAGTAGATTTGCCTTCAGTAATACTTTGCCAATGGGTTTGTACAATTTAGACAGTGTGCACCCGTTTGTCTGCACATTTTTATAATTACAATAAATTACCCAATATTGTGTATTGATTACTTCTAGTTTTGTTGCTGTTGTATTCTTTTTTACAGTCTATGTAATGAACCCATACATTGAAGCAGGTATTGATATCGATAGATTTTTTAATTGTGTCATATGGAAGTTTACAATTCTGCCACTGAACTACTTTATATAACTAAAACGTTGTGTTGCACCCTGAATACTCTATTGTACTTAAATTAAGCAATAACAATGAATTAAATATTGTATTATATTCTGTCTTGGACTGTCCTCTGGACTCTGTAGAGGAGGTGGGTGAGAGGAGGATGTTAGTGAAGCTGACATCCATCATGGACAACCCCTCTCACCCCCTGCATGACACTGTGGGGGCCCTGAGCAGCTCCTTCAGCAGCAGACTGAGACACCCACCCTGCAAGACAGAGCGCTACCGCAGGTCTGCTGTCAGACTGTTTAATCAGACTCTTTAACAGCATCACCACCTCATGACTCATATCAATAATGCTACACACTGTGTGTGTTTTTCATTTTAATAACAATAACTCTTTCCACTAGTGGAAGTGTAAATACCTTGTATTATTCTATTATTGTATTTTTTCACCCTTTATTTAACGGATGTAAATATGTTTGATTTTTAATTTCTTGTTATTTTTAATAATTATATTCCTGCTTCCTGTTTTCTAGAGCTGTTGTAACACAAAAATTTCCCACATGGGGGGTCAATAAAGTTTATCTTCATCTTTATATGCATCCATTACTCTACAGTGGAAAAAGGCAGTAATACCCCTCCACGCCGCCAGGTGGCGCGCTGTGTCCTCCCACCCGCTGCTAATGTTTGCAATGTAAAGGAGAGGAAGACATTTTAGTTTTCTGAACGAAAGCTAGTTATCCTAATGCAGCGAGTTTAAGTTTACTGTTTCGTCTTTAAGTAAATTTGCATGTGCGTTTCAACTAGTTTTTACTTCCGTTAAATAGCCAACTGGTGTGCAAAGTTAAAAAATATATATTTCGAGTGTAAGTTTTAGCCTCCCTGGTGCATTAAGCTGCAGGATCCTGGTGGAGGAGGCCGGGATGTCTGACTGCAGGATCACGGTGAGGGCTCAGTTCTGCATAAAACCTTTATTGAAACATGTTTAACAAGAGATATGCCTTAAATATAGAACATTTGGATTGTAAAAGAAGTGTTTCTGTCTTTATTTACACAATTTAATTCCTGCTATAACAACGTTTTTAACATGTTTGTTACTTACCACATGTTTTTAAACAATAGAGTTCCTTTTGACTTGTTGTCTTTAAGAGTCAAGATTTTTATTTGTCACATGCTCATACAGATGTGCAGTGAAATGTAAGGACTGTTCCGCAAGGCCATGCAATAAACACTCAAATTACTAATACACATATATACAGTAAAATAGAATATAATGTAAAAATTGAAAAATAATTTTTTGAATGTACAAAATATAAAATATAGAGTAATGTAAACATTGTAAAGTGTCCAGGGTGTCAAAGTGCAATGTGCAAGAGCCTTTAAGTAACCCCCTACCTCTAAAAAACACAATTTCATTATTAAAAGTGAACTGAAAATAAAGAAAATAACCACTGCAAATTAAATGGAAATGGAAAAAACACAAATTTACAGTCTCAAACCTGCACAAATAAATAACCCCAAACATTATAAGAAAATAACACCTACAAGTTTGTAGTTCACATGATTTCTTCTGATATTCAAAAATGAAACTTTGTTTTGGTGACAGCTAAGATTGAGCCATGAAATGTAAGTTCTAAAAGGCCCCCTGACAATAATTTGTTCCTATCAATTAAGGAAATATGATTTATTATTCTTACATATCTTTTTAGTTGATATACAAAGAGGCTACAAGGTTAATAAAAAAAAAAAGAGTCACTCTCAGGAGTAAAGTTTTTGATACTTTTTTACACCACATGTTTTAAAACAATACCACCTCTTTCGTTATTTTAACTACAGTCGGTCTTCAGTCGTGTTTTTAACTGAAACCTGTCGCAAGTAAAAGAGAGACAGCAGCTGTGATCTATTCAAATTCACAGGTCGGCAAATACTGACGATTCTCGGTGTTTGAAAGGCGTCTTAAAAGATGCAGAACTCTCTAAAAACCCTGTTAACTTTGAGGTGAAGCGCTTAAACAACAATGATTTTTTTTAACATTTGAACTCTTGTTGAATGGAGTGAATCTTGCGTCTGAAACGTGAAGCTGTGTTTTCTTACGTCAGATGTCTTCTGAACACCTGGCCTTCGGAGGGCGACCTGCGGGGAAAGCGACGTCTTCCTCCGTCGCGTCCGGAAACACAAACTGGGACGGTGCGCCCGGCATGGATGGGATAACCGTGGTGAGGATTGATGACACGCACATCGCAGAGGAGCAGTCTCATGTCGGGACAAAGGTTCGAGAGGGTGCCACAACGTACTACGAGATGGAGTACTCGATGCCAGCGGACGAGGAGGTTGGGGAGGAGGAGGAAGATGTTTATGTTATTGAGTATTCAAATCCTGAAGAGGAAGGACAAAGCTACCAGTTCACGATGTCGGTAGACAGATCACTTCCTCCTAAAAAGCCAATAATTAAACATCCTATGGTCAGAGAGAGCGCCAGAGCTCCTGTGCCTGTACCTGTGGCCAGAGCTCCTGTGCCTGTACCTGTGGCTGGAGCTCCTTTAGTCCTACCTGCAGCAGGAGCATTTTTACCTGCAAAACCCAAATCCAACAGACCACAGAGGCCAAGACAGGAGCCGAGGAAGAGGAGGATGATAGAAGAAGACAATGTAACCAAAGAGGAGTTTGTGAGTAATAAGTGTGTGCTGGAGCTCGGAGAGGACATTAGTGATGTGATGAAAAGGAATGACGGGAAAGCACTCGTGTGCTCGCTGTGTCCGCCGCCCGGCAAGAGCTTTAAGAGAGCCTCGGGTTTGGCTGTTCATTTAAAACAAATGCACCACATGGAGGGGAAGAAGACTTTCTTCTGCACGTGGTGCCAGCAGTCCGTCCGCACTCAGATCGAACTGGACGCTCACACGAAACGACACGCCAACCACCACGCCGTCTTCGTTTGCGCCCTCTGCCCGGCGGAGGCGGAGCGCGAATCGGAGACGGGGGAGAAGGGCTTTAAAGGATCCAGGTGGGGTCTGAAGAGGCACATGGAGAAGGAGCATCCAGGCACCATCCCGCGCTGCGACGTCTGTTTCAGGAACTTCAAGTCGCTCGTGTCGTACCTGGCCGACCAGTTCAGGCACGTCGGCAAAACGCCGTACCACTGCGCCAAGTGTCAGATCTATGAAATCACGGAGAGGGGACTGAGCGTTCACATCAAAAACCACGACAAGCCGAAGAAGAGGAAACCAGGGCCCGTTGAAAACCAGATGCAGACGCTTCCAGTCCCGCCTGTTGTGGATAACTCTGCCACAGACGACTCGGACTTCTGACACTTTTTGTCTTTACAGAAACTTTTTTGTCAGAGATTTTAGACTCAAGCAACTCAGCGACCTCCTCTTTGTCGGACGGATGTCTGACATGTATGCATTCACAACTGAACTTTGGACTTGTTTTTTTTTTGGTTTACATTTTTTTTTTAAATGCACATTACTATTATGAACTATATATGTCCTTAAAACTTGCCTCAAGTAATTCATGAATGGTGCCATGTGGTGGAGTGTACTACCTTTATTATATATATTACTATAAGGGGTCTCAACCTGCAGATTTGGAGGTGTGTGTGTGTGTGTGTGTGGCCTTATGTTCTTTGTCTTTAGTTTTGTTCCTTATTGGTTAATATGTTGTAAAAGCACGATGACACTTCTTACTGACGTTTTAACCCAGCGTGGATTCAAACACCAACCAATGGTAGAAACAAACACTATGAAAATAATGACCTCAGTTTCACCTGTTTATGAATCCTGTCAAAACGTTTTAACTTTAGAGAGGAAGTAAGACGAAGACCTATATGGACAAAATATTTAAACATGTATAAAAGGGTGTTTAAAGTCACTAAAATATGAACCAGGTTTGGTGTGTGAACAGTAAACGAAGGGTGACAATCTGTTTTAGGAAATATTAACAAGTGAATCAGTTTTGTCAGTTGTTGGTTCAAAATGTCTTTTTTATTCTTTTCTGTGAGAGTTCGTCTCTGCAACATAAACTTGTTTTTTGTTTTTTTTTACTTTTTTGAAATTAAAGGGATTCACCACTCATTTCTTTTTAGCTTTGTGTGACTTTTTTTAAACACTTCAGTATCAAAAACGGGTCATTTTGTGAATACGAGATTAAAGACGTAGATTGAATTTATACATTTACGAGAAGTCATAAGAGAATAAAGTTGCAAATTTACATTACAAGTATAAAGTCATGAATTTACGTGATTAAAATCAAGGTTGTACAAAAATGTACAAGGTTAATGTCCCTACATTTTCAAGAATAAATCTTATTTTAGACTAATTAAAGATGTGTGACAAGCTAAAAGTATTTACATGAGATTTTATTGAAGTTGAACATTTTCTCTTCGCTTTTAACCCTCAGAGACTTTTGATTTTTGACTCATTAGATGCTCGGTTCTGTTTTTCTCATTTCTGTAGTTCTGGAGAAATGTGGCACTAGAATTTCCTTTTCGATGAAAGAGTATTGTCTTCGTAAAACAGGGGTTATAAAAAAAGTGTTAAATGAGAGTCATGATGCATTTGTTCGCTGATTATCCTTTTTATTACTTTTAATAGAAAGACCAACTCTCACTGCAGGTACAAAAACAGAGAGCTGGTGTAGCAGCAGGGCTGAATACGTCTGACAGGATCAGATAGAAGAGGAGAGAGAGAGAGAGAGAAGAAAGCTATTCCCCTGTTCATAATTACAGAAAAAATCTTTTACATTCCTTTATCCCAGAGCTGTACATCCAAAATTGAGGCAAAAAAAAAAAGAAATCAACATTTATATATTTCATATTCATATAAAACAAAGAAAATCTCTAACTTAAGTCTCAGAGCAGTTATCCCTTTGTGTTGATGCACGTTCAGGTGAGGAAGCTGTTTTGAATCGTTCACACACACAGAGTTGACGGGATGAAGTTCTGTTTCAGTGCTCGCTGATTGTCTTCAGTCCGCTCGTCGATAAAGTTGAAACCCCCAAAAGGTGAGAGGAGGCACACAGGTACAGGAGGACAGCTAAACACAGCTGAATACAGACGGAGCTAAGACGATTAAAATATCCTTTAGGAGCCATGTTGGAGGTCAGATCTGCCAGCTCATCCAAAACCACTCAAATAATTAAATTCAACTTTATTGATCATTTTACAGGTGCGTTATTTTCTAATAAACTGCAGAGTGTAAATCTGTTTTCTTCTGTTTGTAGGTCATACAGTAAACGAACACCGGCTGAAGATCACATACAAGTTAGTTCTGAATTCTAAATGAAGGTTTAGTAGAGTTGGAAAGTTAGTTTGATTTGTGTACTAATGGCTAGTAGTTTCGTACAGCACTATACGATGATAAAAAGGAGCGATACGTGTTGAATAAATACAGTTTTATAAGAAGTTAATGAACGTACTTTTTCCTGTCAGCTGGAGCTACTTTTCAAAACAAGAGTTTCCTTTAAATAACAACAAACGTAACGCAGCTGATTCTAACGTTTTCAGAGTGTTTTGTCGGAAACATTTCCCCTCCAAGATTTTTAATATCCTTTAAGACTGAAAGAAGCAAAATCATTGTATTTAAATAATGGCATGATAAAAATTAAAATGCACATTAAGTGGACAAATGTTTCTATTTTTGAGACCACCGCGATTTTGATAACTTGTGTTTGTGAATTTGTTTTTTGTTGTAAACGATGAGATGTTATGTTTTTCCATCTATGTAACTTGGATGCTGCACATTGGACCTCACTGACACTTCAAACCAGGTTCAGTGAAGGTTAGATAATAATCTTTAAAAAGGACATTTAGGGGGGGGAAATACTTCTGTACTTTTACTTTAAAATCAAGACTAAAGACAGTTATCTCCAGTCATCTGCAATAAGTCTCTGTTCATAGTCCAATCTGTGTTTGTGTGAGCTTTAATCTCTCCTCTGATGATCCTCCAACATGGCGTCAACACTTCACACGTTTAAGAGCCTGAATGCAGCTGGAATGTTTAAACATTGTTTTTTTTCTGCTACACATTTGAGTTTCTTTTAAAGGGTTTTGCTGACAGAAGACGTTTTGTGACCAACATGAACACATTACAGATGGTTGAGTGAAAAGAAGACGTTTCCGGAAGACAAAACGAGTGACTGAAAGAGCGTGGACGACTACATCTGGAATAAAACTCTTCTGATAAATGCTCTCCTCCCATCACTCATGCCTGTGTGCTTATTCATCCCTCTCCACAGCTCCACATAGAAAAATGCATTGTCTTGATTCATAGAAACCTGAGTTTGTTTTTTTTTTGCTCGTACATTTCCGTTTATATATTTACAGGTCAGCTCCAGTCTGCTGCTCACGCAGAGACCATCATTCGGCTCGTACAGAGGAAGGTCAGAGGCTGATGTTTTTTAAAAAACGAGACTGTTTGTGTGAAGGAAGATCTTTTTTCAACTCCTGTTTTTCTTCTTAAAAAAGTCCAACAGTTTGTCCTCAAGCAGTCTGTTAGGTCATATTTGTAAAAATACAGATTCCTAAGAGACAACGAAGGATGTGTGACTCCTCAGCCGTGGAGATAAATGCCTTCAGGAAAACGAGCCCCTCAGCAGATTTTTCATGGAAGTTAAGTGACAAGTCTTAAAGCTGCACAAGGAAGAAAATGAAAATGCAAACATATTCTATGCTTCTGAAGATGTATTTAAAGTACTTTTTGAAAATGTATTTGTATTTTCTGTTACTTCACCTCCTCTACATTCATCAGGAGATTATGAGAACATATCTGTGGGGCTGTTTTGCATGATGAGCACATGAACTTTTGGTACTTTATTTAGATGATTGATTTGACTTTGGTATGGGTAAACTCATGAAATGACACAATTAACAGCAGAATATCTTAATCTTCTATGTGCTGTTCAGTGTTCGTATTTGTTTGTATTTATCTTAGTACATTTTAGGCTTCTTTTACACTCTTGTATCATTTTTAATTGTCTTAGCTTCTTAGAAATCTTTCGGTTTGTTGATTGTATGTAGGACTTCCTCCAGAGTGTTTCTACACTGATGTGAAACTGTTGGCTTACTTTAATCCTATTAATTCCTGTTTTATGCAATAATTATTTTCAGCTCACATGTTAAATACTCTTTGGGGAACTGAAGCTAAAATAAACAGATTAGAAGTAAAACAATATTTACAGACTAGAGTGTGTCCAGAAGATAATTCACTTGTTTCTTTCTAAGTCAGATCTTTAAATAAAAATAATAAAAATAAGTATGCATACTTTCTTACAAGTAAAAGACCAGCATATAAAAGTCATCTTCTTTGTTTAATTATTGTTCAAAAAAACAGAACTGAATATGGCTGCTTTCTTTGCATTGTTTTGTGCTTAATATGTTGAAAGGTTAGCTCTCTTATCACCACCAGAGGGCGCCACACACTGCAAAGTTGACCAGCATCTAATCTCTATCTACAGTACTTATTCCAGTTTTCTGACCTTTTTTTTTAATCAAGAGTGACGATAAGAAAAGCGCTAACTTGAAAACCTGCATTTTGACATTTACATGAAATATTTGTGTGTAATGATGAGGAAGTAATGCAGCTAAAAATCGTGTTAAATCGAGTGATATTCGATATTCTTCTTGGTGTCAACAAATCCCTTTAAAAAGACTGAACCATTATCCTATTTTTTTTTGTCTTCTATCGTCTCATAGGTTTACTTCACGCATTGAAATCTGACCAATTTAAAAACAAAGGAAAGAAAAAACCTAAAGTATCTTTTACCTCATGAATCATGAATATCAGGCTTTATATAGAAGATAATTCATTAAAATTGAGCACCTAATGAGGATTAATCCGCACCTGAAAATAGTCCCTTACTCTTTGTTCATTTGATAAAAACTACAGTTAGTACCCGCTCTAATAACTCTGTTATATACTGGTTTGGTGTTTCAGCTGATTTCAGTGGGATCTGACGAGTTTCCAGGTGAGAGAAACAGTTATTATGTTTTGTTTTTTTCACAGGATGTCGACAAAAAGATAATTACAAATATTTGAGTCCTGTCTTGTACGTTTATCTACAACCTGAGGGGAGGAAGCTTCGTTTCATTCCCTAGATTCAGTTGAGTTTCTGAAACACACTGCTTGATTTATCAGCAAACTGTTGGACTTTGAGAATGAAGTCATCTTCAGGCTGAGACGGACAAATTGCTTTTTCGTTCTTTTGCAGATTCAAGGTAAAATACTGAATACAGGAGGTGTTAGATATAGAAAACTCAGGCTCCTGAGACTTTTCTTCACCATGAAAAACATCGAGTCTGAGCTGTAAGGTGAGTAAATGCTTTGTAATCTTTCCGCAGTCTTGTTTTTATCTCTGCAGGTAAATCTTTGAGCCCCCGTTGATTCTCGCCTTCTGTCCTTCTCTGTAGACACCGTCATCTCAGAGGCTACTTGAGGTTTAAATACAGGATCTACAGCTACGCAGAACCATGACGACAGCAGAATAACGATGATCCTAGCTCTTTAAATGCATACATTAGATAACCGTGTTCCTATGTTCACACTGGCCCCGTTTGGAGTGAATAAATACAGTACTTTCTTTTTCCTGACGCGCTGATTGTCCAAAGCAAAGATGAGACCTAAACGACAGGTCTTCAACCACGAGATCCAATCAGAGGAGTCCGTTAAGGTGCAGGACCAGACAGGGAGCAGGGGCGGAGGTGGTCTCTGTGTTCCTATTTGGCGTAAGCGGTTCCTGGGTTCATCAGTAGTCTGTCCCACCGGACGGGAGAGGAGAGGGGGAGGAGGAGGAGGGGGGGGTCAGGAGGTGGTCAGGTCGAGGTCAAGAGTTAAGACGAGGAGGTAAGGGAGGCAGGGTTCAAAAGTCACAGAGCGGTGGAGGTGATCTTTTTCATCCCCCTGCGCTGGGCGAGTGTGGAGCAGCCGACCGGCTCCAGGACTGGAGGGACGTTTCTGTTGAGGGCCGAGTAGGTGGCCGCCATCGCCCCCTGCAGGGAAGACACACACGCAGTCAAAATACTGAACAATATCAGAGAGACCATTTTCTTATCTTTACATAAAACCACTTGCACTTTTCATTTTTACAAGTCAGAGAAGAAATAATTCCCGTTGAAAGAGAGAAGACTTTATGGTTTCTAGATCTGACGTGTATCTGTAGTTTTTTTTTTTTGTTAATGAAATCCTTCTTTGGAAGTTTTTCCACTTTTGCACGTTTTCATTATGAACAAATGTGGAGCCTGCAGGAGAATCTAATCCTCATAAACTGTCTCAGAGTAAACAGCAGCAGATACAAATAGTGTGACAGTGAGAACAATATGGGACATGAAGAGCAGATAAAGTTCAGCATGGAGTCCAGACCTTGACCTTGACGAGGTTCGGCTCGTCGTGTCGGTTGAGGGTGTATTTGGGCAGCTGGTCTCTGTGCGTCACCCAGGGGTGTCTCAGGACCTGACCCGCCGTCAGCCGCCGGTGAGGGTCCACATGCAGCATCTTGGACACCAGATCCTAAGGGGATTACATGTCACATGTAAGATCATATTTACAGCTAAGTCGATGGAAGTCCAGAGAGCACTTCATCATAAAACAGCGGTGGAAGACATATTCAAACATTTAGCGATGTAAAAGTACTATTAAAGCATGAAAATGTTTAACTGCAAATAAAGATCAGGAATTTAACACCTTACCTTAGTAAAGAGTCGACTACATTTAGTCAAAGTATGAAAAGTAAAACTACTCACAGGGCAGTAAAAAGCTGTCATTTTCTGACTGTAGTGTGTAACGCTGCTGTTCAATACACTTTTTAGTTAGTTTACTCCACAATATGCAATTTGAAAATGCTTTTCTATCAGATTATTACATATTTGTTGCATCACTGCCCCGTGTGAACAATATTTTCTCTAAAGATTCCTCTTCTCATGAGGAAAAATCTTATTTTTAAATATCGAAAGCTGTCAGATAACTTCAGTGGGTGCGGAGAAAAAGCTACAGTATCTGAATCTTCCCAGAGCAGAGTATAGAGTTCATTAAATACTTGGGCAGCTTTCTTTTTTTTAAGTTGTGTTGGGAATTTGTGGGCAGGAAAGGCTTGACCAAAAAAAAAATCCCCTGTTCTCTTTCTGGCTTTCTATATGGAAATGAATTATTCCTTCATGTTTAAACGTGAGACGAAGGAGACAATCCAAGTGAACCCTCCCCACAGCTCCTTTTGGTCCCGTCGTCACTTTAAGCAAACTACAAGTGGACTCTGCTATTTCTGATTATGTTATCATCAAACACATCGCAACTCGTGAACTTTCAGAAAAAAATTGACTTACGATGTCATGAATAAGAGGGAGGCGTTCATTGTGTCTCTTCTCTTAAACACGGTCAACATGAATTCATTTGAAGACATCAGTGACTTCAGTAAATCTTCTTGAATTTCTAATCAAGTACAGAAACTAAGTCGATCTATATTTTAGCCCTTTATATACAGAAATAAACATCTCTGTCATTTGCTAACAACGAGATAAAATTAAGTCAAAAAGATAAATACATTTTTGCGCTCTTTTTTTGTGTTTGACGTGTGTGTGTGTGTGTGTGTGTGTGTGTGTGTGTGTGTGTCCTCACCTTGGCCTCAGCAGACACAGAGTTCCAGTATCCTCCGGTGAGCGAAAACTTCCCGCTGCCGATTCGAGCCAGAATCTCCTCTGGAGTGTCCTCTGGACCGTTAGCGAAGGGGGTGAACCTGAGACAGAGTAAAAAGGTCATGTTTGGATTTTTTTGTGTTACAAATCTAAAAAGGTTTCTATGCTGCGTGCATCTCAGTCACACAGTCGCACAAAAAAACAAAGCTCTCATGAGATGTGTTTTTTTTTCCACCCACCCTGTTAGCATGGTGTAGAGCAGGACTCCCAGACTCCAGATGTCACAGGCGGCATCATAACCCTGCTTCTTCAACACCTGCCAGAAGAAAAACACCGCTTTCATGTGTTTCACTGAACCTCTTTTAACATCTGCTCTGTTTTTCTGACTGCTGAAACACAGAGCTTCAACACTTCCTGAATGATGCAGATTGAACATCTGAGGCACACATTCACACTCCACAGTTCTCCTCTTGTTTATATAAGTGGTAGTTAAAGGTGTTTTATCAAAACACTTTTAAATATGTAACAGAAATAATTCAAAAGCATTCTGAAGGAGTTAAGAAATAAAAACACCTGACTGCATCTCTGTGCATAAAACAACAGCACACAAAGAAACCGAAGTGAGATAACAGATGAAGAGATGGAGACGCTGTACCTCAGGGGCGACAAAGTTGGCAGTATAACACGGCGTCATGAGCAGACCGTTCTCTGCTCTCAGCTGTTTGGCGAAACCAAAGTCGCAGATCCTGATGGACTCGGCGTTCCCGCTCTCGTCCACATAGAGGATGTTGCTCGGCTTCAGGTCTCTGTGCACCACCTGCAAACGCAACAGAAAAGACGTCCCTTATTTAACAAACACCACCTGATCTACTCAATGGTGTCCTAATTCACGTCTTTTCCTGCCTTTCTTTTAATCTAATCAAATTTGACAAATCCAGCTGGTATAAAGATGTAGCTTTGCATGAAAAAAAAAAAAGTCAAATAAGAGGACAAACATTCAATTAAAGGGACAAATGTAGAATTACAAATTAATTTCTTCACAGAAAGAAATCAAAACAATAATATTGAATATTGTTTTTTATTAATCGATTAATATCTTAACAAGGTGAAGACATCTCCCTTAATTTCCAGACACACATATCTTCACTTTAGAGCTGGATAAAACCCCCATCAATTGAAATAATGGAAAAAGTATGGAAAAAAAAACAGAGTGCTTCTTTGTGACCTGTACAAGAATTATTCATCAAACCTGCTTCAAGCGTCCCGTTGCTTTAACTTCCTGCATGTTTACTCGGCGTGCGAATCGCTGTGTACACCATACAGGGTACGATATGTGGCCCGAGATAACAATAATATAACTGTAGACAATTCTGTGATTTATTACAAGTCCATCATATAAAGATACATTATGATGTTTGATTAACGGAAGAATACAAAGTGCAGGATTAATATATTTATTCACAGCAATTTCCTTGTTCCTTGTTAATCGTTAAGCACCAATACACCAAGTCAAATTCCTTGTATGTGTAAATGTACTCGGCAATAAACCCCGATTCTGATTCTGATTTAGTGACAGTTTGACCTCACATCACGTGTCATTTTTTCACTTCTTTTCACCGCTGACCGATACCATCCTACTGTCTTCTTCTTTTTTTTTATCCTGCTGTCAACTTGTATTCACGCTTGAATTTCCCTCAGAATCAATAAAGTATCTATATCTAACAATCATTTATTTCACAAGTGCCACCATGAGGAATCATGAAGTGGTGACACAGTCAATGAATTTGCCAGAGAAGTCCATGTACAGCGATGTTTCTTAAATGTAAAACATTGATATAAATTTGTAATGAGATAATTGTATCACACAAGAAAGCTCAACTAAATATTGCTGTGTTGATATTTTGTTCCACCCTGAATATTTACGTGGTTTATTTCAGCATGGACTTCCATAAAAGAAACACTTGGCTCTTGGTGTTCAAATAGTCTCAGAATAAAGATCATTAAAACTAAGATGGAGAGCAGGAGGATTGTTCTGTGTGGATTCACTTTCACAGTAGCAGTAACAGTAACGTACCCCCTGGACGTGCAGGTACTCCAGCGTCTTGGTGATGGTGTAGAGAACAGCGCTGGCTTCTCTCTCAGAGAAAAACTTCTGCCGCAGGATTTTATCCAGCAGCTCTCCTCCTTTCATCAGCTCCGTCACCAGAAACACAGACCGGCCGTCATCGTACACCTACCGTCACAAAACATCACAATAACAACAGTTTAGTCAATTGTTCTGCGGATTTATTTATTCCACCAGTGTACTCACTCAATCTGAATTTCTCAGCAAACAACAGCTTCAGGCCTGTTCATTCTGGACATTTGTTCCATGAGGGTTGATTAAACATGCAGTGTGAGGTTTATGAGCCCAACAGGCACAAATGAGTCACACAGTTACAATGAAACTACCTCGGAGATAATACGAACGGTCAGTTTGAAAAGGCTAAAAAATCGAATTCAAGTTCCCATTACCGGCTCTTTTTCTGCTTCTTTGACAAATACCATTAGCTGAGTTTCCATCATAAGTATCCAGGACTTTGTGTTCATACAAAGACACAAAAAAAAGGTTTTAACCTCCCACTGCTGCCAGCGTTTCGAGCAAGGTCTAAAGACATGAGGATCCGGAAAAATTGTTTGCTGACGCGTGAATGAGTCTTCTGTTTTGTTTTCAGAAATGTTAAGGAGGAAGGTTAAACCCACATCATGAAGTGGCAGGGTGATGTGTAATCAGCAGCTAGAAACAGATAAGGACGTCAAGCTTGAACACATTTTGTGGCACTGACTAAAGCGGGCGACACCCTACAAGATCATCGGCCGATTTCTGTCGCAATTTCCCAGAAGTCAGCCGAGGCCCGATTATCTGATGGTTCCAAAGATTATCTTACCAGACGTTCCTGTGGTGTGAGGAGTGTCAGGAGTGATTCTCCAAGCTGTTTGGAGGACTATCGTTGCAGCCCCAAATTTGAAATCGTAAAAATTATACATCTTCAATATTTACAGAAATCAGAAATCACTAATCTTGTTGTGTTGGGACGACACAGAGGACAGTCGAGCAACACTCTGTGGATTGTCAAAAATAGCCAATCAGGAAGCAAGCTGTCTGAAGCAGGAGGCACAACAAAAACAGCCGCGGTGATGACAGTAAACACGAAGCATAAAGTTAAATAGACATTAAGAGAACTATAACTATAGAAACTATAATCATAAGCATCAGATTTAAAGAGACACTGTCATAAATTGGGACTTTTCAGCAGAAAATAACACACTGATTTGGACGGGGTAATAGCAGCATGTGCATCAGGAACTACAGCGCACTGGATAGATGCAAGGGTATTAGTTGTTACATCTCTGCAAAATTGAAATGGTGCCTGTGGTACAGCAGGACAAAGTATGACAAAACATCAAAAATAATCCTCAAAATGTGGAGATTGACGTTAACTCTGTTTATTGAATTCCTGGAGATTAAAGATGAAAAAGAAAAGGGAAGTACTAAGAACTAATCAGCTCTACAACAGCATGTAAATAACATAAGGCACTTTATTTATAATCTTTGACAACAAGCTGAATCATCTCGAACAGCTTTTTTTAAACAAAGGAAGCGAACATGAGTGCAGATTCGATCATTCCTGGAAGTGATACAGGAGAGAGCATTTCACCCGGCAGCTCGGTGATATTTATAACTCTCATTAAAGTGAGTCACACAAAATCTGACACCAAACTTAAACCGTTAACAAAACACAGGGAAATGATTGTTTTATCCACCAGCTCCATGGACATAACATAACGGCCTTAATGATCTCTGAAATCATTTAAACTATCGTGTTTTTTCCTCCTCTAATAGATAACGTTTCTTTAAGGACAAACTTCCCCAAATGAGATCACATAACTCACATCTTTGAGGGTGATGATGTTGGGATGTTGTCCGTATCTCAGCAGGATCTCCACCTCCTCCGTCGGGTCTCTCTTGGACTTGTTGATGATCTGTAACAGAGACAGAATAAGAGACTGATTCACAAAGGGATTGTGTGGCTTTATCGCCAGCTACACCTGCGCGAATGAGACAAAAAGCAAAACCTTCTAAGTCACAAAACACAAAGGGTTAAATGCTCAGCAAATTTGCACCACAGATCAAACAGTGTCTCTGTTCACCAGTGCTGTTTGCACGTATTTAGAAAAGTGATTTTGCAGTCATGGGGGGGGATGGCTCCTTGCTACACAAATGAACCTCAATGCAGAATTGTATGAATAATTTCCCCACTTAGTTAACTTAAGAAAGCTGAAGTTGTATGTTGAGCTACCTTGACAGCGTACTCCATGCCGGTTCCTTTGTGCAC